>NW_024080642.1:5353546-5475000 GCF_003009895.1 Hyaena hyaena | reverse complement strand
AAAAAAAAAAGAAAATGAGGTGGCAAAATGACAGTTTAAGAAAATTTCTCAGAACTGATGAGGAGTTTCCACACTGCAGGAGCCCATGGCCAGCACAATGAACTGGAAAAGATGCATGCTAAGGTCACTCTGGGGAGGTTAAAAAACACCAAAGCAAAGGGAAAAAGGAATGATCCTAAAAGCTTCCAGAGGAAAAAAGCTCATCATATACAAAGGAACAGAAATCTTAACTGGCACTGGACTTAATACTGGACACAATGTCATCAAAAATTTCAAAATTATTTCTAGCTTACTAAATGATGAATCACGAATAGAAGTCCAAAACTGTACCTCCTGTTCTTTCTCAGCAACCAGTAAAGAATGTGGCCCAGCATAATGAGGAAATAAACTAAGAAGACGTAGACACCAAATTCAAGAAATAGGTGATCCAATAAAAGAGGTCCCTGGGGCACCTGGGTGGCTCAGTCAGTTAAGCATCTGACTCGATTTTGGCTAAGGTCATGATCTCGCCCTTGGTGAGTTTGAGCCCAAGTCAGGCTCTATGCTGACAGTGTGGAGCCTGCTTGGGATTCTCTCTTTTTACCTCTCTCTCTCATGAATAAATGTTTTTAAAAAATGGAGGTCATTTTCAGGTAATGGGGATAGGGCATCCCAGGACCCAGTGCAGTGCAGCAGGTCTAGAAAACAACAAGTTGAGATTAAAACAGAAGGAAGCAGACGACGTTAATTTTAGATCCAAAAGACCAAAAGAACACAGAGTCCAAACAACGTCCTTTGTGCCATTCTTTTTTTTTTTTTTCCTTAAGTTTATTTATTTTGTGAGAGAAAGAAAGCACTAGTCAGGGAGGGGCAGAGAGAGGGAGAGAGAGAACCCCAAGCAGGCATATGCTGTCAGTGCAGAGCTCTATGAGGGGCCTGAGCCCACAAACCATGAGATCGTGAGCTGAGCCCAAGTTGGATGCTTAACTAATTGAGCCATCCAGGTGACCCTGCATCATTAGTTCTTACTCATAATTTTTCACTTTAAGTATATGTCTGTGATAGAATATGATACATTTAAAATGAGGCTATGAAAATTATTTTAATGTTTATTTATTTTGGGGGGGAGGGGCAAAGAGAGGGAGAGAGAGAATCCCAAGCAGGTTCCATGATGTCAGCATAAAGCTGGACACAGGCTCAATCTCATGAACCATGAACCTGAGCTGAAATCAAGAGTCGGACGCTTAACCAACAGAGCCACACAGGCACCTGTTTTATTTTTCCTATATTTTGTTTTATTTTATTTAAAAATTTTAAAAATATTTTATTATTTTTTATTTAACATTTATTCATTTTTAAGAGAGACAGATTACGAGTGGGGGAGGGGCAGAGAGAGAGGGAGACACAGAATGCAAAGCAGACTCTGTCGGCACAGAGCCCAACGCGAGGCTGGAACCCACGGACCGTGAGATCATGACCTGAGCCAAAGTCGGACTCCTAACCTACCGAGCCACCTAGGCGCCCCTTAAAATTTTTTTTTAACATTTATTTATTTTTGAGAGACAGAGAGAGACAGAGCATGAGTAGAGGAGGATCAGAGAAAGAAGGAGACACAGAATCTGAAGCAGGCTCCAGGCTTTGAGCTGTCAGCACAAAGCCCAATGCAGGGCTCAAACCCACGACCTGTGAGATCATGACCTGAGCTGAAGTCGGATGCTTAACTGACTGAGCCACCCAGGTACCCGTTTTATTTTTTCTATATTTTGTTTTAGAGAGAGAGCGAGCATGCATGCCAGTGAGGGAGAAGTGCAAAGGGAGTGAGAGGGAGGATCTTAAGCAGGCTCCATGCTCAGTGTCAGAACTCAACATGGGGCTTGATCCCATGACCCTGGGATAAGGACCTGAGCCAAATTCAAGGGTCGGATGCTCAACCAATTGAGCTATGCAGGTGCCCTTAAAATGTGATTGTTTTAATATAAAGTTATAAAGTACCTTAAAACAGGTATTATGGGGGTGCCTGGGTGGCTCAGTCGGTTGGGCGTCCGACTTCGGCTCAGGTCATGACCTCACAGGTAGTGGGTTCGAGCCCCGTGTCGGGGTCTGTGCTGACAGCTAGCTCAGAGCCTGGAGCCTGCTTCTGATTCTGTGTCTCCCTCTCTCTTTCTCTCAGAAATAAATAAAAACAATTTAAAAAATTAAAACAAAAACAGGCATTACGGTCTTGTATAAAGTAACACAATTTCATTTAAAGCTAGGCTGAGCTTCTAGAGGCAATCTTTGAATCATATATGCCTGTTTTTTACATTGGGACTATCACTATCTCCCATGCACTCTGACTCAGAAGTAGATAAAGAAGATTAAAAAAAATAATTTCCACAAAGCACTTTGTATTCCTTGGAGAATGGATATTATCATCATACATTATGTTATTATCTTGTTGAATATGCATGATTGCCAGTACCACACAAAGTATATCTAGACATACTTTCCCATCTCATTGCATCATTTGGAGTCAAGCTGAGTGAAATCTAGCCTGTTGTTATCTCAAGGGCCAAATACTCAGAGGCAAAACATAAGCTCCGAATAATATATAATGCTTTTAAAATGATAAATCATTGATGTGCTTACTGGAACTTTCTTACCTGTTCTGTGAACTAAACTCAGACACTTATTTTTTCAACAACAGACAATACCAGTTATACATTTAAAGCTTAAGAATAAATTAATAAATATTAAAAATATTAGTTCTTTTCAATTAAGTGATGCCAGAGTTTATATTCAGTTGTGTACATATTCTTAAAATCTTTATCTCCAAGAGGAAAAAGTAAATTGTTACATACAGAATATGCAAAAATAATTATCTGACACTTAAATTTTATATTATCTGTAAGTAATCATAACTAGACTTAGAGTCAATAAAAATCTGACACCTACCAGATTTTGAAATAAAGGGAAATAGTGAAATAAAAGACCTTCTAATATTTTGCTTTTTAACTAGCAAAATAATAGTAGTAGTGATTCAACAGTTCTCAGATGTTCCTATCCTAGGAAATACTCCAAATTTTTTACACTCCATTACCAGCTCTTAAATAGGCCAGCTTTGAATTGAAAAGCTTAATTAAGGCAGCCTGGCCCAAAGAAGACCAGGCAGAAAGAGGAGGGGGAAAACAAGGAAGAAAACAAGAAAAGGATTATAGGGAAACTTTAAGTAAAAATTCCTTGGCAAATGTGATCTCACTTTATGTGCTGTTGAAAGGGAAGAAGTCGCAAAGAAAATATTTCAGCTGACAATCAGGCAATTCTGCAAAAACCTTTGCTCAGAAGGACAACCCCAAGGCATGCAATTTAAACAAAATCCGCAGATATGATAACTACATATTATAAGAGATTATAATTTATTAAATAATGATAGAAACACTATAACCTACTGAATAAGAATCGATGAGCCTTTATCAATATAAATACATATTTAAAATGTGAACAATGAAATATTTAGTGGTAGAGAGGCATCACGTTTGCAATTTATTTTCAAGTAGTTCAAAAAAAGAAAGTGAAAAAGCAAATGTGGCAAAATGTTAATATGTGGAGAATCCAGGTAAAGTGTATGTGGGAATTTTTTGTACTACTGGAATTTTCCTGAAATCTGAAATATCAACGGTAATGGGATCATGACCTGAGCCAAAATCAAGGGTCGGATGTTCAACCGACTGAGCCACCAGGCACCGCTTACAATGCTACTACTTACAGATTACCTAGTATCAGCCATGCATTGTAATAGGCATTTTGCTCATATTTCTTTAATCTTCACAACAATTTTTTAGGTAGGTATTATCATCAATCCCTGTTTTTTTTTTTTTTTTAAATATTTTTTTAAAATTTATTTCTAAGAGAGAGAGAGAGACAGCGTGAGCAGGGAAGGGTCAGAGAGAGAGGGAGTCACAGACTGAAACAGGCTCCAGGCTCTGAGCTGGCAGTCAGCACAGAGCCCAACGTGGGGCCCGAAACCACGAACCGCGAGATCATGACCTAAGCGAAAGTCGGACGCTTAACCGACTAAGCCACCCAGGCGCCCCATCAATCCCTGTTTTTGAACACATAAGAAAATAAAGGCTCCAAGTAACTTAACCAAGAACAGGTATCTAATAAATCACACAAACCAAATCACATTCGGAAGCCTGTACACTTTCTACAAGGCGGTAAATACAGTAGTAGCTTAGACAGAGCTCTGGTCCTAGAATTACAGAGATTCAGGTTTGAGGATTTGAATCCTGAACACAATTCATCAGTCATGTCACCACAAGCAAATCACTTACCTTAATTTCTTTTTTGTTTTGGACACAAGTGTTTATTTCATGGGTTATCAAAGAAATTAAATAAAATAAAGCATGTAAAGCATTTGAGCACAACACCAAAGTCTACAGTAAGAGTACATCTGTTTGTTGTTTTTTTCCATGTACTTCATTATCGCTTTCCTGAAAAATGCTTTAGACACTGCTGAGTTCTAACTGTAGAGATTGTATCCAGTCCATTTACTTTTTTACTGTCATAAGATAGTATCTAAAACTTCACCAAACCTAGAGAATTAAGCAGTTCAAACCAACAGATAATTGTCCCTTACCTTAAGCAATAAACTACTTTACTGTTATTACATATAATACTAAATATTACTGTAGCACATTTTCTGCAGCCGCTGTGACTGAAACCCAATCTGCATATATGGTATAAACAAGACATTTACCAAATCACATGTCTAAGATGGTTTTTCTTTAAAAAAGAAAAAAGAAAATAAAAAGATTGAAGCTAAAAATGCAGAGTATGAATTAATCAGAAAAATTAATCCAGGTAAATCAGCCTAGTTCTAGTAATTCTGGAAACAAATAAAATATTTTTGTGCTTCAAATGTCTCTTATAAGAAGGACACAGTAAAAATATATCACAATCTAGTGAAATTCCCATCTTTAAGGATGATAAATGAACTTTAACCCTAGTTACCAGGTTAACCTGATCTGTTCATTTATGTTGCAAACACACAAAAAACACAATAAAAGAAAACAAAAATTTTCCCTACCTTATTGTCTCTTCTATTAGACGATCTGAGCTGCAAATAAAATGGAAATTAAAATTCTGGAATTATTAAAGCACATTTAAAACTTGTACTTAATTTTTCTACATTTTAACGAATAATTTTTCAGACATATATACAAACAGGATACCAGACTTTTGAAAGCATCTGGAGTATATTCTGGCTCCTGAAATAAATTTAATTTATCCACATATATAATTTTCATCTTTTATTATCTTAAATCTATTTCATGGAGATACTTGATGACTAAAAATAGAACAGTGTTTTTTTTAATGTTTATTTATTTTTGAGAGAGAGAGAGAGAAAAATAGAGAAAGAAACAGAAAGAGAGTACACACGTAAGCAGGGCAGGGGCTGAGAGAGGGAAACAGAATCCAAAGCAGGCTCCAGGCTCTGAGCTGTCAACACAGAGCCCAATGCGGGGCTCAAAACCATGAACTGTGAGATCATGACCTGAGCTGAAGTCAGATGCTTAAGTGACGGAACCACCCAGGCGCCCAAGAGAGAACAGTTTTAATGACTGCAAAAAGAAATGAAACTTCATTAATCCAGATAGCTCAAACTTGTCACCACCATCTATTCAAAACTTAAGAATTACAACCAACTTGTTGAGGCAGGATAAGGAAATACAGTTCTCATACCTATAAGAAGTAATTATTTACACCTTAAATTCCTTCCATTTTGGGGAAACAGTTTTTTTGTTTTGGAAACAAAACCAGATTTCAATTTACAAAATTTACAATTCAAGAATCTGAATAAAGGTACTAAATGCATCTTTGATCTGTACGATGACTGCTTTTATGCATCAAACCCCGGAAAGAAACAAGTCTATTCCAGGGAGGAATTCATAGACATTTAAACTGGTAAAGGTGCTGCTTTACAGGAGGAAGTGGGAAAACTAACGCCCAGATATCTGCATCCATGCAGTACATGCAAGGTGCACAGCAGGTTCTCAACTCAATACTTGCATATTTTCTTCCAACTGCTTCTATACAAAGGCATTTCTAGGTTCACTGTATAAACTAATAACTTGAGGTTTCATAATAGGAAATCTAAGGTACTGCATGAACTAGGTGACAAAAATGAGCTTTAAAAATATCATAAAAGGGGCGCCTGGGTGGCTCAGTCAGTTAAGTGTCCAACTCTTGGTTTTGTCTCAGGTCATGATCTCACAGTTCGTGAGACTGAGCCCTGTGTTGGGCTCCGTGCTCACAGTACAGAGCCTGTTGGGTATTCTCTCTCTCTCCCTCTTTCTCTGTCCTTCACCTGCTCACGCTCTCTCTCTCAAAATAAATAAATAAACTTTAAAATAATAATAATAAAAGGATTGTATATGATGATTAAATGGGGTTTATTCCAGGGATGCAAAGATGGTTCAACATTTACAGTTAATGGAATATACTACCCTAACAAAATGAAGGATAAAAATCATATGATCAACTCAACAGATGCAGAAAAAGCATCTGACAAAAGTCAACATCCATTTACGACAAAAACTCTCAACAAAGCAGGTATAGAGGAAATGTACTGCAACATAATAAATGCCATATATATGGCAAGCCCACAACTAATATCATCTATGATGAAAAGCTAAAAGCTTTTCCTCTAAGATCAGAAACAAGAATGCCCACTCTTGCCACTTTCATTCAATAGTTTTAGAAGTCCTAACCAGAGCAATAGGATAAGAAAGAGAAATAAAAGGTATCAAAATTGGAGTATTATATAGAATAAATTCAGCAAAGTTGCAGAATATAAAACCCATAATTCAAAAATCTCTTGTTTCTATACACTAATAATGAACTCTCAGAGAAATTAAGAAAACAATCCCATTTATAATGGCATAAAAAAGAATAAAATATCTAGGAATATATTTTACCAAGGAAGTGACCTATATATTGAAAACAACAAGACATTAATAAAAACACTGAGGAAGACACAAATACATGGGAAGATATTCCATGCTCATGGATTGGAAGAATTAAAACTATTAAAATGTCCATACTACCCAAAGCAATATGTAGATTCAATGTAATTCCTATCAAAATTCCAATGGCTTTTATAGAAATGAAACAAATAATCCTGAGATGTATAAGGAATCATAAAGGACCCTGAAGAACCAAAACAATCTTGAGAAAAAAAACTAAGCTGGAAGCATCATGCTCCCTGATTTCAAACTATATTACAAAGTTATAGAAGTTAAAATAGTATGGTACTGCCATAAAAACAGATATAGATCAATAGAAAAGAAAGCCCAGAAATAAACCCATGCAAAGATAGTTAATTTATGACACAGGAGCCAAGAATATACAATAGGGAAATGGCAGTTTCTTTAATAATATATATTATTATATACACACGCATAATGGAATACTACTCATCCACAAAAAAGAATGAAATCTTGCCATTTGCAAAATCATGCTTGGAGCTAGATAGGGTATTATGCTAAGTGAAATAAGTCAGAGAAAGACAAATACCAAATTATTTCATTTATATGTGGAATTTAAGAAACAAAACAAGTAAAGGGGAAAAAAAAAAAGAAAGAGAGGCAAACCAAGAAACAGACTCTTAACTATAGAAAACAGACTGATGGTTACCAGAAGGGAAGTGGTAGTGGGATACGTTAAATAGGTGATGGGGATTAAGGAGTGCACTTGTGACAAGCAGTCGGTGTTGTATGGAAGTGCCGGATCACTATACTGTATACTTGAAATTAATATTACACTGTATGTTAACTGGAGTTTAAACAAAAATTTTAAAAAATTATTCAAAAATCAGTTAATGTAACTCACCATATATGAACAGGCTAAAAAGCATTTGACAAAATATAACACCTATTCATGAGAAAAATTCTCAGAAAAATAAGAATAGAAGAACATTTCCTCAACTTCATAGACTATCTACAAAAACTTACAGCTAGCATTATACTTAACAGTGAAAGACTGAACATTTTTTGAGCAAATCAGAGGACTCTAGATGCTAGAGAGGATGTGGAGAAATGGGCACCCTCCTACACTGTTGGTGGAAATGTAAACTGGTGCAGCCCCTCTGGAAAAGTGTGGAGGTTCCTCACAAAATTAACAATAGAACTCCCCTAGGACCCAGCAATAGCACTGCTAGGAATTTACCCAAGGGATACAGGAGTGCTGATGCATAGGGGCACATGTACCCCAATGTTCATAGCAGCACTCTCAACAATAGCCAAAACATGGAAAGAGCCTAAGTGTCCATCAACTGACGAATGGATTAAGAAGATGTGGTTTGGGGCGCCTGGGTGGCTTAGTTGGTTAAGCGTCCGACTTTTGCTTAGGTCATGATCTCGCAGTTCGTGGGTTCGAGGCCCGCATCGGGCTCTGTGCTGACTGCCAGCTCGGAGCCTGGAGCCTATTTCAGAGTCTGTATCTCCCTCTCTCTCTGACCCTCCCCTGCTCACGCTGTCTCTCTCTTTCCTCTCCTAGAAATAAATAAAAAAAAAAAAGAAGATGTGGTTTATCTATACAATGGAGTACTCCATGACAATGAGAAAGAATGAAATCTGGCCATGTGTAGCAACATGGATGGACCTTAAGGGTGTCATGCTGAACAAAATAAGTCAGGCAGAGAAGGACAGATACCATATGTTTGCACGTATAGGAGGATTAGGAGGAACTTAAGGGAGGACCGTGGGGGAGAAGAAGGGGAAAAATAGTGGGGGAGAGGGAGGGAGGCAAACCATGAGAGACTCTTGAGTGCCGAGAACAAACTGAGGGCTGATGGTTGTGGGGGGGAGGGGAAGGGGGGTGATGGGCATGGAGGAAGGCACTTGTGGGGATGAGCACTGAGTGTTATATGGAAACCAACTTGACAATAAACTATTTAAAAAAAAAGAAAAAAAGAAAGACTGAACATTTTTTTCCCTAAGACCTGGGACAAGGCAAGGAAACCTTTTCTCACCACTCTTCTTCAACAGAGTGGTGGAAGTTCTAGGCATGCAATAAAGCAAGAAAAGGAAATATTTCTTCTGACAGCTCAGAGCCTGGAGCCTGCTTCAGATTCTGTGTCTCCCTCTCTCTGCACCTTTCCCACTCATACTCTGTCTCTCTCTCAAAAATAAACATGAAAAAAATATTTTTAATAAAAAATAAAAACTCCTAGAATAAGTCAGTTCAGCAAAATTCATTACAAACATGCAAAAATCAACTGTATTTCTATATACTAGCAAAAAACATGTGGACACCAAACCTAAAAAGACAATGCCATTTATAACTGTTCAAAGAAGAAAAACACAGATGTAAATCTAACAAAACCTGTATAGGACTTGTATAGGACAATTACAAAACACTGATTGAAAGAAATCAAAGATCTAAATAAATGGAGAGACATACCACATTCATGGATTGGAAGACTCAAGAAAGTAAAGATGCCAATTCTCCTCAAACTGATTTACAAATTTAACACAATTCCTAGGTATAGATAAGATTATTGCAAAATGTATAAGAAAGCCAAAAGAATTAGAATAACTAAAGTGATTCTGAAAAAAGATTAATGAAAATCAGTTTACCCAATTTCAAGACTTATTACATATCTATACTAATCAAGACTGTGTGGAAAAAAAAAAAAAAAAAGACTGTGTGATACTGGCAGAGGGACAGACACAGAGATCAATGGAACAGAAAAGTGCCTAGAAATAGTCCCACACAGATATGTCCAAATGATTTTTTTTCTCATTTAGGTCTTATAAACACTACTTGAAGTGGTTATCTCAGAGCTGATTTTTTTAAATACTGAAATGAAATCATATAACATAAAATTAACCATTATAAAGTGTATAATTTAGTGGCATTTAGTATATTCACACTGTTGTGCAAATAAGTCACACCACCAAATACAGGTGAAGATACACAGACACTAGATCATTCACACATTAGCAGGAATGGTACAGCCACTCTAGAAAATAGTTTGAAAACTAGTTAAAAAGTAAACATGCAACTACCATATGACCCAGCAATTGCACTCCTGGGCATTAATCCCAGAGGAAAAGAACATGTTCACACAAAAATTTGTATGTGAATGTTCACAGAAACTTTTGTGTTAACAGCCAGAAGCTGGAAACAACCCAGATGTCCTTCAATGGGTTAAACAAACTGTGGTACATCCATAGTATGGAATATTACTCAGCAACAAGACAAAACAAAAACAAAAAAGTGCTAGTGATACATGCAACAAGCTGCCTGAATCTCTAGATACTCATCATGAGTGAAAACAGTCAATCTTAAAAGTTTATATATTGTAGGAGTCCAGTTATAGACAACATTCTTGAAATGACAAAATTACAGATATGGAGAACAGAAAAGTGGTTGTTGTCAAGGGTTAATGGGGAAGGGAGAGGAGGGAGGGAAATGGGTGGAGCTTTTAAAAGGGAGACATGGGGGCACCTGGGTGGCTTAGTCAGTTAAGGTTTGACTCTTGATTTTGGTTTAGGTCATGATCTCAAAGGTTCATGAGTTGGGAGCCCAGCATCGGGCTCCGTGGTGACAGTGTGGAGCCTGCTTGGGATTCTTTCTCTCTCTCTGTCTCAAAAAAGTAAACTTTCAAAAAATAATAAAAAAATAAAAGGGTGATGGGAAAACCTGGTGGTGATGGATAAGCTCTCACAAGTTCATCACTATCTTGGTTGTGATATACAGTGTTAGAATTTTACAAGATGCCATCTCTGGGTGAAACACACATGAATCTATAATGAACTCAAAATAAAAAGTGAAAAATTTTAAAAACTGAAGTGTTGACCAATGTACCAATTCCAAGTTAGATTTAATATAATGGTACATACCCTAAGTAGTATACAGTGGTAAAGCAATGTTAAAAAAAAAAAAAAAAGCAACAGAGAAACTACCGTGTGGAAAATACATTTCTAACTAAACTCAACTGAATCTGCCTAGACAGTAATGTAAAAATATAAAACTACACATTTCACACAAATCATGAGAAAATCAACCAGATATACTTCATTACTGGTTATCTGACTTCTACAAGACTTGAAAATATAATAGCGTTTCTTTTCTATCTGTTCTCAACCATAGGTGTCAGAGCTAAAGTTCAGTAAACTAGCTAATAAATTAGTCTATTGGACTTTGGTTGGAAAACAAAGTCATTATGTTTTCTTTTCAAAGACAATGTCCTTGAAGATTACGTTGAAATGCCCACTAAGAAACAACTTTCTACGTTATGACATAGCAAAAAAATTCTTTGATGTTGTCTTAGCACACAGATATAACCCTTGGTTTATGTAATGAGTACATTCCTTAAAAGATATCTTTTCTTAAAGTACCATTTTGGCCAATTTAAATCATATTTTAACTGTAGTTAAGGCCACTCTACTTACATAAATCAAATTAAAAACCTTACAAGGCAAATACTCATGCCTCCATCCTTCGTTCTTCATATTTTTTTTGCATAAAACTAGATCTTCAATAATAGGTTTTCTTAAAATACATTTTCATTGAGATAGGTCATTTTATATATCTGAGATTCACAATTTATCTTCATATAATGGTAATTTTATAGCATCATCTGAACTGCAGTCAAAGAAAACAATTTTCTATCTTCCCCTGAAAAGGAGACCAACCTAATAATAGGCTTTACCTATAAAGAACACTAAAAGTATAATCGCAAATATCCTATCCTACGGAGGAAGGCAGTCCTCCCTCCCCATGGTATCCTTCATTTTATACAGTGGCATACACAGAGGAAGTCCAGTGATTTTTAAATTTCTTCTCAGACTGCCCAAAGTCTCGAAGTCCTTACCCACTTAGCTAAGCCCTCCACTGAATAAACGTCATTCACTAAAAGCATCCTGGATGGTGTGGATACCCATTCAACAACAGAAGGGCTCCATAAAGATGGCATAATCTAATAAAAGTCGAATTTAAACCTGCTTTCCTTTGGGGGCATAACATATACAATTGAGTA
This sequence comes from Hyaena hyaena, assembly GCF_003009895.1. Lineage (NCBI taxonomy): Eukaryota > Metazoa > Chordata > Mammalia > Carnivora > Hyaenidae > Hyaena > Hyaena hyaena. The sequence continues at coordinate 5,462,993 of NW_024080642.1, read as the reverse complement.
GAATTATCTTTCTTAAACAAGGACTTCATCACAGCCCATAGGCATTCATCTCCAGTCTGTAATTAAGCAACAAGTTTCTGTTTCTCTCAAGACCAATTTAAACTAGCTGAAAACAATGAGCCAAATTTCATCACTAGTTACTGTATGGAGGAATCACTAAAGCCATATTTAAATAATTCTCTTTTTAAAAATAATTCATTTCCTCCAACATATATATTGCAAATGGCATAAATTTCAGGAATGAAAATGGGATTTCAAGTACTTTGTTTTAAAGCAATTTAAACCAACAAGAATAAGAATGTGGCAAGATCACTCAGATAACACCTAATTAGAACCCTCTTTTATTTTATTAAATAAGTAAACAAGTAAATAAATAAGTAAAATAAGCAAATACACAATAAATACAATTTTAAAACTGAACCCTTTGTAAACTGCAATCGATGAGGCTGTCACCCACCAATCCTATCATTTACTGTATTTACTGTATTACAAACACTGTAGTGATGCAGTCTTTCATTGATAGTCAACCAGAGAGGCCCTTAAAATTTAGGTCTTATTTATTTATGTATAAATATCTCTTAAAACATGTTAAGTGAATACAAGGAAGCTACAGGATACCAAAAACTGTTTTAGAGCTAACAGCTGTTTATTTTACAGATAACATCTAGAAGATACAGAAATACAAAGATTGAAGTAGAAATTATTTGTAATCCCTCTTCTATTAATACTGTGGCTTATTTCTTTCCAGTCTGGGTAGACCAGGAATATCTTTACTTGCTTTTTCTTAATGGTTTATTTGGCAGAGAAATTTTTAAAAATATTTACATGAAGTTACCTAAGGACAAAAAGTAAGGCATGTGACAGATTCTAATTCTAATTTAGGGAAGGAAAAAAAGAGAAAAGTAAAAGCTAAATTATTAGCGGTGAGTTCTTGGAAAGTCACTTGGTCCATTTTTTAAAATTAGTAGACTTATTTTTTAGAAGAGTTTTACGTTTACAGAAATATTCAGTACAAAGTACAGAGTTCCCATATACTCATTCTCCCCCACCTATTAACATCTTTTAGTGTGGTATCTTTATTACAATCGATGAGACAATATTGATAATTAAATAAAATCCATAGTTTATATTAGGGTTCACTCTTTGTGTTGTATAGTTCTACAGGTTTTCACAAATGCATAGGGGAGCCTGGGTGGCTCAGTTGGTTAAGCATCCGGCTTCGGCTCAGGTCATGATTTCATGACTCGTGGGTTCAAGGGTCGTGTCAGGCTCTGTGCTGACAGTTCAGAGCCTGGAGACTGCTTCAGATTTTGTGTCTCCCTCTCTCTGACCCTCCCCTGTTCGCACTCTGTCTCTCAAAAATAAATAAACGTTAAAAAAAAATTAAAAACAAAACAAACAAAAAAACAAATGCATAATGTCATGTATCCATCATTACAGTGTCATGGAGAAGAGTTTCATTGCCCTAAATATCCCATGTGCTCCACCCACTCTTCCTTCTCTTCCCACCCTGAACCCCTGGCAACAGCTGATCTTTCTACTATCTATAATTCTTTTTTAATGTTTATTTATTGGTGGGGGGGGAGAGGAAGAGAAAGAGGGAAGGAGAGTATCCCAACACGGGGCTGGATCCCAAGAACCATGAAATCATGACCTGAGCAGAAATCAAGAGTTGGATGCTTAACCAACGGAGCCACCCAGGCACCCCTCTACTGTCTGCAGTTGTGCCTTTTGTCAAATAGTTGGAATTATACAGTGTGTAGCCTTTTCAGATTGGCTTCTGTCATGCATTTAAGGCTCCTCCTTGTCTTCTGGGGCTTGCAAGCTTACTTTCTGTATCACTGAATAATATTCCATTGTACAGATGTACTACCGTTTATCTGTTCATTTACTGAAGGACATCTTGGTTGTTTCCAAGTTCTGGCAATTATGAGTAAAGGTGCTAAGAAAACATTTGTGTGCAGGTTTTTGTTTGGATAGAAGTTTTCAATTCATTTAGGTAAACACCTAGGAGCATGACTGCTGGATCATATTGCTAAGACTATATGTAGCACTTAAGGAAGCTGCCAAACTGGCTTCCAAAGTGGCTATACTGAATTCCCAACAGCAAAGAGTGAGAGTTCCTATGTTCCATATCCTTGCCAACATTTGGTGTTGTCAGTGTTTTGGATTTTAGCCATTTTAATAGGTGTATGGTAGTATCTAGTTGTTTTAATTTGCTATTCCCTAATGACATGATGTTAAACATTTTTTCATATGCTTATCTGCCATCTGCGTGTCTTCTCAGATGAAATGTCTGTTAGATCTTTTGCTTACTTTTTAATCATTGAGTTTTAAGAGTTCTTTGTATATTTTATGTAGCAGTTGTTCATCAAATAGGTGTTGTGCAAATTTTTTTTTCAGTCTGTGTCTTGTCTTATCATTTTCTTGAAAGTGTCTTTGGCAGGGCAAAGCAGACGTGTTAATTTCAATGAAATCCATCTTATCAGTTTTTTCTTTCATAGATGGTGTTTTTATTTTTATTATTATTTTTAATGTTTTTTTTAATTTTGAGAGAGAGAGTGAGCGAGCGAGCATACGCAAGCAGGGGCGGGGTAGAGAGGGAGACAGGATCTGAAGCAGGCTCTAAGCTGACAGCAGACAGCCTGATGTGGGGCTCCAACTCACAAATGGTGAAATCATGACCTGAGCCGAAGTTGTCTGTTCAAGCACCTGAGCCACCCACGTGCCCCCAGAGATGATGTTTTAGTGCTGTATCTAAAACCTCACTGCCAAACCCAATACCATCTAGATTTTCTCGTACGTTATGCAACTTGTAGAAGTTTTATACTTCTGTATTTTATGTTTACGTCTACGAACTGTTTTGAGTTATTTCTGGGAAAAGGACAGTGTCTATGTATGTATATGTATGCATATATATATATTTTTTGCATATGGATATCCAATTGTTCCAGTACCTTTTGAAGAAAAACTCTTTTCTCCACTGCATATACTTTTGTTCCTCTGTCAAAGATCAGTTGGTTATATTTGTGTGGGTCAATTTTTGAACTCTCTATTCTCTTCCATTGGTGTATTTATTCTTTCACAAATACCATGTTGTCTTTATTACATACAACATACAATATATACAACAGGAAATCGAGTATAAATGGAGACGTTTTTGTTTCTCTTTTTCCCTCCTCAAAGTATTTTAACCAAACATTCTGGTGCAAAAAAAATTTTTTTAATGTCAATAAATATGTTCAACTATAGCAGAAACAGAAAGTTTAAGGAGGAATGTGGGGATGGCAGTTCCCCCATAGTCTGTTCTTTAGATAAATGGTTTAAGAAGACAAAATCCCCAAAAATTACCCAAATCACAAAGAATCTATGAAATATTAAAGCCATTTTCCAAAAAAATAAAGCATTTCCTAATGTTTCTGAAGCCTCTAAAAAAAACCCCACTTATCAATACAAGCTAATCTGCTTACATGAAAATGGAAGTATACTTTTTATATATGTTTCTCTCTCACATACTTATAACTCAGAAAACACTTCCATAAATGTAATCACAGAAATTCGGTAATACTAGCAATCATGACATTTATGAAACTATACAGAAGAAATGTTTCTCTCTCACATACTTATAACTCAGAAAACACTTCCATAAATGTAATCACAGAAATTCAGTAATACTAGTAATCATGACATTTATGAAACTATACAGAAGAAAATGGCTAGGGGCACCTGGGTGGCTCAACTGGTTAAGCGTTCGACGTCAGCTCAGGTCATAATCACATGGTTTCTGAGTTAGAGCCCTGCACTGGGCTCTCTGCTGTAGAACCTGCTTTGGATCCTCTGTCTCCCTCTCTCTATCCCTCCCCTACCCCTCTCTCAAAAATAAAAACAAACATTAAAAAAAGAAGAAGAAGGAAATGGCTAATTGCTCTCTCTTATGCCCTAGGCCCTGGGTTTTAGTGAAGGCTATAAGCACCTTAGCTCTATGAACTCACTATACGAAGTTATCCTAAGGCTCAAAAGGGATAATGTAAATGAAAGTATCTCGTAAACCGTACAAGCCTACAGATACGTGGCTGATACAGATCAAGGCACTTTCATGTCTCACAGTGTTTCTCTTGCCCTGGAATCCCTTTACCTGATCCTCAACATAAATTGCTTATGTTTTTAAGTCCAGCTCAAAAGTCACATCCTTTGTGAAGCCTTTCCCATTTCATCTATATATCCAGGCAGAACTAATTCTTCTTTATATCACAATGCTACTTCATAGTTCTTTTGTTCTTATCAACTCATCAAGAATAAACAAGCATTTAAGATATATAAGACATTGTACTATGCACTGGAGGAAAAATATCCCAAATTTAAAGCTTCCAGTTTTACTCATATATATTACCTCATTTAATACTTTAAACATGTAGTATTTCACAAGATACCATAATTATGTTTATTATTTCTCCAACTAGAATGAATTCCCTAGGAGTAGAGACTGAGTCTGATTCATCTTTGGTTCCCTAGAGTCTAGCATAGTACTTCGTACACAGGAGACACTCGTTAAATGCTTGATAAATGAGTAACAGAAACTTGTTAGGTTAATAAAATATCAATCAGTTAACAGTTAATCCTTATAAATTCCACAGTGGGGGGTGGGCAGGCAGAGGATGTGTCACATATTATGTAAACATGCATCTGGGGAGAGAAAACTCCTCACTATAGCAGAGCATCTCCAACTCAAGTTTTACTGTTTAACAAAGCCATGTACAACTGAAGATGGATTTTTTTTTAATGTTTATTTATTTTTAAGAGAGAGAGAGACAGAGCACAAGCAGAGAGAGGGAGACACAGAATCCAAAGCAGGCTCCAGGCTCTGGGCTGTCAGCACAGACTCTGATGTGGGGCTGGAACTCACGAACCTTAGTTCGTGATCATGACCTGAGCCAAAGTCAGACACTCAACTGACTGAGCCACCCATGCACCCTTGAATTTGATTTCAATACAGCTCCAAGTGAAGAAAAATGAGTTCTGTGTAAAAGCTCCTAATTAGGTCATTTTGCTTTGTAAAACTGGACATTACCACATGAATATAAAAATAAGAAAAGTGTTATTCAGGGTTCTATTAATTTGTTTTGTCATCTATTTCAATACGGCAGACAACTGCAACACCTGAAACAAATGGAGCTTTGGCATGTAATTTAAAAATATCCCATGAATGAAATGATAGACACATAGTAAAATAATCCAATGCTAGCAGTCCTCATAGGTTAAAAATTCAACTCATACAAAATATCCCCCATATAGATAGGTAAGGGATTTACCTCAAGATCTTTGCACATTCCCATATTTATGGCTACTACTATTCCATAAGCTTCCCACTTTTCTACTTATGAGCACCACTTCTGCAGGATCACTTCACTAGCATTACCTTTATAAAGGTATTTTCTCCTTGGAGTAATGTTCCACAAAGAAACAAAAGTATATGCATGTACAAGTATAAATCATTTCATAGTAGTTACCGAGTAAATACCAACAGGCAGCAAATATGAACACAGAAGTGAGACTGAAGTGTAAATGTAGGTTATATGTACTTGGTAGCCAAGTGACTTCCTCAATACCTGCTCATTAGCTCATAACATTCAAGTTTGTATCTCAACAAAACTATACATGATAAACCTTTAGGTTTAATATATAGTTGAGAAAGCTAATGTCAAATCCTGAATGCCAGGAGTCTATTATACTATCCCATTCACAGATGTTATAATCTGACCATTATTTATTTGGAGTCTTATGCTATTTATTAAATAATAAATGTACATACAATTAGACCAAAAACTTTTGAAATAAACCCATTGCTTGTAAAGGTCACTAAATTATGGTGATCATATGTGCCATACTTTTCAAATATGGTTATGGTCCATTAATACAATTAGAATTTAATTTCACAAAGAGTATCCTAGCATCAAAAGCATTTCAAATTATATTTAAAACCTGAAAATTGAAACAGTGCATATAAAAGGTTTTCTCTTTATTTATTTTTTAAAATATTTTTATTTATTTCTAGGAGAGAGAGAGAGACAGCGTGAGCAGGGGAGGGTCAGAGAGAGAGAGGGAGATACAGACTCTGAAATAGGTTCCAGGCTCTGAGCTGGCAGTCAGCACAGAGCCCGACACGGGGCTCGAACCCACGAACCGCGAGATCATGACCTACGCGAAAGTCGGACACTTAACCAAGCCACCCAGGCGCCCCGAAGGTTTTCTCTTTAACATTTGCTTTTCTTATTCCTAAAACCCTCATTATGTTCTTTTAAAAATTTTTTTTTTCATCTGAGAGAGAGCATGTGAGTGGGGGAGAGGGGCAGAGGGAGAAAGAGAAAGACTCTTAAGCAAGCTCCATGTTGAGCACAGACTGAGCACTGTGGGGCTCAATCCCATGACCCTGGGATCATGACCTGAGCTAAAACCAAGAGTCGGGTGCTCAACTGACTGAGCCATCCAGGTGCTCCAACTCTCATTATTTTCTCCTTTATATAGTCATGGTTCACAGTTTACAAAGTATTTTTACATGCGTTATCTTAACTCTGTGATACCATAAGAATCAGTTTAGAGGCAGTGCAATATTGTAGACGCAATATAGTCAAAGGTCCTGGGTTTGAATCTCAGCTTTTACTAGATTTGGGACCTCAGAGAAATGCGGTGAAAATCATGAAATAAACAAAAAGTTACACTATTTTCATTGTTTTTAAACGCTCATGGAAAATATTTCCATCACCACAACTTTGGATAACCTGAATGATAAGGTTGGTGAATTTAAAAAATTCAAAATTATCAATAGTCTAAACATAGGCTAAGAAAGGTCATAAGAAAAATTGTTAGCAGAGAAATGTAAGCCTCTGAGAATATAATAATTCTTTACTCATTATTGGACACATTTATACTTAAGTATATAAATATATACTTATATATACTTAAGTATATAAATATATACTTATATATACTTAAGTATATAAATATATACTTATATATACATAAGTATATAAATATGTGTGCCATCTAAGATAGTAACAATCATATCAATGGAATGAAAACAAAACAACAAATTCTCAGTACTGTAACTGATCCTGTGTAAGTGTAACTTGCTTTATAAACAGTCCTGTATTTGAAAAGTTATGTGAAACAAGTTCTTCAGATTTTTTAAGGCATTTTATAATGTTATTCTCAATAGCATTATGCATGGTGGCTCCCCAATACAAGAAAGATAAAATTTTAAAGAAGCATGTCACTAGGAAAGCAGGAGACGTGGGACAAATATGGAAATAGGTCAGGAAATGTGGGGAAGTATATAATTAAATAGTTATGAAACGACCTATGTCCTTTCTGAATCTTGTTTCTATCTGTAAATAAGAGAGATGCTTGCCAGAGACTGTTAATATATACCATATAAGAATTTGATTTTTAATAATTCATCACATTAATAGCCCCTTTAGTTCTTAAAATCAGACTTTATATGTATATATAGCATCAGGACCAATATCTTACACACAGTATGTATTCAATAAATATTTGGGGAGTAAATAAATGAATGAAATAGGTTTCCTATGTTGGGAAACAGGTGTCCTACATATACATACATGTGTATGAAACTAAAATTAATAACCTTCTGTCTACATTCATTTATTTATACAAGAAATAAGTATTAAGTGTCTATGATGTAACAGGAACTAGGGACACAACACTGCCAAGAACTAGACTAGCCAGGTCCCTACTCTTATGAAGCTTACATTCAAGGAGAGTCACATCATCATCATTAGGATCAGCATCATAATACAAAACCCCCAATATATCATTACAGATTTTCATAAATGCTATGAAAGACACAAGAAAAAAAGTTCTTTCTTATATAATAAAAAGGAAGGTCTAACTAACCAAAGTATGGAAAAAGCCCAAATGTCTATCGACCTATATATGGATAAAGAAGATGTGGAACATGTATACATTGGAATATTACTCGGCAATCAAAAAGAATGAAATCTTGCCATCTGCAACAACATGGATGGAACTACAGGGTATTATACTAAGCGAAATGAGAAAAAGACAAATATCATATGACTTCACTCATACGTGGAATTTAAGATACAAAACAGAAGAACATAAGGGAAGGGAAGCAAAAATAATTAAAAACAGGGAGGGGGAGAAAACATAAAAGAATCTTATTGTTTTTTTTTTTAAATTTTTTATGTCTGTATTTTATTTTGATATAGACAGAGAGTGAGCGGGGGAGGGGTAAAGAGAGGGAGACATAGAATGTGAAGCAGGCTCCAGGCTCCAAGCTGTTACCACAGAGCAGGATGCGGGGCTCGAACCTATGGGCCGTGAGATCAGGACCTGAGCCAAAGTCGGACGCTTAACTGACTGAGCCACCCAGGCGCCCCAAGAGACTTAAAGATAACAAAGTGAGGGTTGCTGGAAGGATTTTGGGTAGGGAGAAGGGCTAAATGGGCAAGGGGCAGTAAGGAGGACTTTTTGGGAGAAGCACTGGGTTATTACATGCAGAGGCTGAATCACTGGATTCTACTCCTGAAATCATTATTGCACTATATGCTAACTAACTTGGATATAAATTAAAAATAAATATATTAGTGAAATCAATGAATAAAAAGATCAGTTAACAGTATCATACTAAGCCGTAGTAAAGCCTGAGGCCAAAAAAAAAAAAAAAAATCAGTAACACCAATCCCATCGTTACTTAAAACAATTTTGATTTTTGGGGCCCCTGGGTGGTTCAGTTTGTTAAGTGTCTGACTCTTGATTTCAGGTCAGGTCATAATTCATGGTTCATGAGTTTGAGCCCTGAGTCAGTCTCTGTGTTTCCTTCTCTCTCTGCCCCTCCCCTGCTGACTCTCTCTCTCTCAAAAATAAATAAACATTAAAAATATTATAAAATAAGTATGGAGAGAGATCATTAAGGTAAAAGTTCTTTAAGGGGAAAAAAAAGAACTTTAAAATACAAAACTAATTGAGTTATTTTTTCAAAAAGGAAATATAAGAGAGCAATGAAAGACAAAGATTAATGGAAGAGAAATTAAATAGCAAGCAAAGAGCTCACAGGAAGGCATATACATTTTAGCCTACTGAAAAACAAATAGCTATAAGCTAGATACTAACTCAAAACCAGCATTTTCCTCTGACTGATGCACTGAGACAAACTCAGAATTCAAAGACAAGTAAGAAACGAAAGCTATCTTATCCACAGGAAGAGAAACTATTGTTACAAGCTAACAACATTTATTTTTAGACAAAAAGTGTTAATGAGAACTAGTAAAAACAATTACAAAGTTAGGGTTTTTTTTTTAAATTTGGCATTCATCTATAAAAATCTTTTTCAAGGGAAAAACATATTTTTGAAACAAGTTTATATTAACTTTTTATATAAAAATTTTATATTTGAAAAAAATTTATATTAACATGGGGTGCCTGAGAATTTATATTCTCACGGTTCGTGGGTTTGAGCCCCATGTCGGGCTCTGTGCTAACAGCTAGCTTAGAGGCTGGAGCCTGCTTCTGATTCTGTATCTCCCTCCCTCTCTGACCTTCCCTGGCTCACACTGCCTCTCTCTCTCTCAGAAATAAATAAAACATAAAAAAAATTTTTTTAAATTATATTAACATAAAATGTTATGAAGAATCAAATAAAAATCTATATATGCTTTTAGCCATAAGAAGTCCAATGCTACTGCACAAAATCAAACTAGTTACCTGAGTTACTGGGTATTAAATGCCTTTATTCATGAAAGATCAAAATAAAAATTTACCCTAACAGCAAATCTGGCCTATTAATTACAAATGGTGCTGATGAACTATATAATCTATAACCACTATAGGTTTCTAAAATCACTTAAAAAAAATTTAATGTTTATTTTTGAAAGAGAGAGAGAATATGAACAAGGGGAGAGGCAAAGAGAGGGGGAGAAAGGATCCCAAGCTGGCTCTGCACTGATAGCAGCGGGCCCGATGGCTCAAATTCAGGAACTGTGAGATCATGGCCTGAGCTGAAGTCAGACGCTCAATGGACTGAGCCACCAATTCCCCGATAGGTGCCCCTATACTTCTTTATGCTTCTTTTGCTTGGATATTTAACATATGTTTTCTCTAATAAAAATGTATTCCTTATATTAAAAAAAAATCTATTACCTGACAATTTTTGCTTATCTTGGCATAAATTTTTTTTTAAAAATCAAAATTTCTGTGTTACTGAGGGCATTGGGGAATATTTAGTATCTACTACTAATGGCTCTCTAAGCCAGAAAAACTTCAGAGGGAAATTTGACAATAATATGTTGAAAGCTTTATATATGAATATATTCCAGTTCTAGGAATTTATCATAAGGAAGTAATTATGGATATTTGTAAAGACTTCAACATGTATAATAATAAAAACTGGAAATAATCCAAAAGGCCAACTTTAGGAAAATGGTTAAATTATGGTTTATCTGTATTACAAAATATATGCAAAAAAATTAAGAAATGATCAAATAACAGGCAAAAAGGCTCACAATCTACTGATGAGTAAAAAATGGTTAGAGAGTCTGTACGAATGAGTGATCTCATTCGTTTTTGTGTTATTCAAACTTTCTAAATTGAGGAATTTATTACAAAGAGCACTTACAGCTTTTGTATGGAAAAAAGTTCTGAAAAGATCTTGCCAATTCTGCCTCAAACCACTTAGCCAATGAAATAGAGAGGACACTGAAAAAACAGAGTTTTCTATATTATTCGTACACATATCATCCATGATTTTGTTATTTTATTACCTAACAAATATTCATAATTTATACACAAAAGATTGACTTTTCCAAAATGTGTTTGGAAGCTCTGTGATCTAACACTGAGAGCAATGACTGAGCCCTTGTTTTCAGTCTCAACAACTTCCCTAATTCATCAGAAGATCATATTCCATTCAAATCATCCTGCCTCAGTTTCTCTCTGTACAGAATGAACACATACAAGCTTTATCACAATATTGAAAGGAATATATATGAAGTATAGCATGTATAAAACTGAGAAAAATGGAAAACACCTTTTGATTTTTAGTCTTCTCATCATTTTTATAATCATAAATAAATTATTTAACTTATGTGCCCCTGAACTGTTGCATTTTTTTCCTGTAAAATGTACAATACAAAACTCCTGAAAGGTTTTCTTTGAATTATTAACACAAATGCAAAATCGCAAATTTTCATATAAAATTTATAATAAATAGTGTAATTACTCTGCTATACTCTTCAGCAACAAATCATTCTTAAAGTAATTCAATTATTCGATTTCTAACTGTTAAACATCTTTCGAGGCAACATAGAAACACTGATGCAATCTAACCTTTATTTTGTGCTACTTGAGTATTTTATCCCTAAATTTTTCTCTGTAACTAAAGAATATATTAACATCGCTTTGGATGTAATGCAAAATTCTTTATTCTGGCGGTTTTTATCAAATACAAAAAGAATAACTAAAGCTATGAGTAATTATAAACTAAACATACTTTAGGAAAGACTGCCCTCTTGTGCCAATCAACAATATTCAACAGACCCAGAAGGAACACTAATAACTATAACCAACACTAGAAGAACTCAGGCTTCTAAAAAGGTATGGATTTTTCCATGTCCTGATTTCAACAGCTTATATAAAAAGTGGTGATCTTCAAAGAAAAATAAATTGAACAGTACACTCAGCTCCTATAGACATGACTAATTTATGATATTTAGCAGCACATATCAACATAATTTGTAATGTTTAACTATCATAGATATTAGCTGCTCAAGTGCTTAGAGGCTGACCTCACAGAGATAAGTAACTTTCTTATCCTTAAGCTCTATAACAAAATACAGAGAAAATATTAAAGAAACCAATAGCTTGCAGAGAAAAGCATAGATGAAAAAGGGATAGAATATGGTGACTTGTTTTAAAATATATATACAGTTCATCCAAGTTTTTAGGCATTTTCTTCTGAATTCTTGGGTAATAAGATACTTTCTTTTTGATGGATTTTTAAGGATTTGATATATGGTCTATTACTCTTTAATTTATTTATTTTAATTTTTTTTATGTTTATTTTTGAGAAAGAGACACAGCGTGAGCAGGGGAGGGGCAGAGACAGAGGGAGACACAGAATTTGAAGCAGGTTTCAGGCTCTGAGCTGTCAGCACAGAGCCTTATGCTGGGCTCAAACTCACGAATCAAGAGATCATGACCTGAACCAAAGTCAGATACTTAACAGACTGAGCCACCCAGGCACCCTGGCCTATTACTCTTTATAAAGCTTCTTGGCATATATAAGTGGTAAAAGGCCATTCAAACATAAGTCATTTTTAGCATTTTTAGCATTAGTATTATTACTAATAATGTATAGTAGTGAATAAATTTATTAGAGGAATAGACTTTCTAAAGAAAAACATTAAGGTGACAAAAGATATATTACAAATAACAAGTGATGGGAAAGCAGATTTCTGATATTCGATAGCATAATATCTTTCCTAATTATAACTGAACAGTTAAAATTCCATTTCTACCAAATAGGGTTGTTAGGAGAATTCAATGAATTAAAACTGATAAAGCACTTGCTATAAAAAAACACTATAAAATGTTTATTATGCCAATAAAGGAACCAGTAAGTACAGGAAACTACACATGTATGTATACAGCAATACCTACTTTCGAAGGTGGTCATGTTCTTTCAAAAACAGTTCAGTTCTTCTGTTGTTTACCCCAGATCCACTTTTATATGACCTAGAACAAAATGGAGAAATGACATCTGTGATAAACAGATATTTAGATAAACAGATAAAATAGATTTATTTTAATAAAATTTCACCAAAATCATCCAACATTCTTAAACAAACAAAAATCTTATTTTCCTTTGCCTATTATTGTCTATTATATCTTTACTGTTTCCAAGTGGAAGTAAAAGTTTAAAACTGATCGCTGCACAGCACATGGGGTGGGAAGCTACTGCCATGCATGTTTTCCTTCACAATGGTATACGTGGTCTATCAATTGGAGCCTGTGGAGCTAAAATGAAACTGAAGATCTGCCCATTTTGGCATACTTAAGGATTTCTGTCTTGGTTACGTGCATTAAAATTTATAAGAAAATGCTTTTTATAATTACTGTTAACACTTTCATGTTTCTGTTCTTTACTCACAATGAAGTATGAAGCACAAAGTAAAAAATTCAAGTAACTGCATATATACTGCAGTAAGACAAGAGGGCCATACTGATAAAACTAAACTACTGGCTGAGGGGAAGTGTCAATTTACAAAGCACAGTGGGGAAAAAAACCCCAGAAAAAGCAGCATGAAAAAACCAAGAACACACTGGACTTGGAAGACAGATGATTTAGATTTAAATCTATCTCCCATCACTTATTGGCCAAGTAACCTCAGACAGGTCTCTTAATACCTACTTTTATAAAATGAGACTAATAATTTCTATCTATACGATAAGAATGAAGTTAAAAAAAGAGGTACTATATAGAATTTGTACAATTACAAAAAACTTTTAAATGTCAGTTATTGCTGGGGCATCTGGGTGGCTCAGGCGAGTAAGCATCTGACCCTTGGTTTTGGCTCAGGTCATGATCTTGCGGTTCATGAGTTCGAGCCCCACATGGCGCTCTGCACAGACAACGCAAAGCCTGCTTGGGATCTCTCTCTCCCTCTCTCTGCCCCTCCCTTGCTCGCTCTCTCTTGAAATAAACTAATAAAATTAAAAAAAATTTTAAACGTCAGTTATTACTACTGCATCTCATCTCACTAATCATATTCTGCTTTGTACTATGTTAATTTGAATACATGTCATACCCCCTCTAGCTCCTGGTTTATAAACTCCTAGGGAGCTAAGTTGGTCTTTTCATTTCTTCCTTCTACTGTGACTTATTTAGTATCTTACTCATGGCTGGTAATCAGGAAATAGTTTAATGAATGGATGAACATGTTTCTTTTATGAGTATCTTATCAGAAAGCAAGTTATTACAGTGAGCTATAGTCTAATAATTCCCACAAATTCTGGGGAAACAAAATGCCAAAACATTAAAGGCTGTCCCCTATACCAGGGGGCACTAAAATGCATATGTAAGTAGTCTCTACAGATATTAAACCGGAGACTTATATGTTCCTGAGAACTAAAAATATTACAAAATTCCTAACTATGGTAAAAATGTTTAGATTTTTTATTCCCATGTGTTTTATAAAGTACATAAGGCTAAACATTAAAATAATAGATAAGACACAAACAATAAAAATTAATTTTCCAAGATAATTTTTGGGGACAGACACATAGCTTCAATGGCTGGATAATCCTCAATTAGAGTTTTGAGCAAAAATTTTGAATGCAATGAATAAGAAATTACTTCTGCTGCCTTACTGTCAGCAGAAGTCTTACTGGTGTAATAAAAAAGGATCTTTAGGAAAATGTTTCTCAGAGTGCACATGATACATGTCGGTTTATGACACGGTAATGCATATCATGGATATGTGTATGAAACACAAGGTCATACTTACTTATGGAAAGTAGTGTCATAAATTTCTCACAAGGGAGACAATGACAGACATCAACATATGGTCCAAAAGAGGAAAGTCTTCAGTTTTAATTAGATGCCTAATGGATTTACCTTGCCAGTTGTATTCAGTTGTGAAAAGTATTTTAGATGTGTATATGAAATGCCAGAATGTATTACTGAAGGTGAGGTACAGGGATGGAAGAACAAATATTTAAAATTATGGACTGAGATCAGCATAAAAACACTGGGAGTTCTTAAATAATTTGACATAAGGTTATAAAGTTTGAATAAAACCTAGAAAACAGATATTTCAGATTTCAGAGAAATAAAGGTTACTTTATATATATTTTAGGTAAATATATATGTAAATTTATGTAAATATATATTTATGTAAATATATATAAAATTACTGATATACATGTGTACATGCACGCGCGCTCTCACACACACATATAATTGTTAGGGGAAGAGAGAGGGTAGGAAGATAGGTGATATTCAGAAAGGGAAACAGCTTCAGCAATTGGAAATGTCATTATTCTTAAGATGCATGGTAAGAGATCAAAGAAAAACTCATGAAGGTATCATCAAAGCTAGACTCTGAATTAAAAGAGTAAAGTCAAGATTGGCAGGAGCCAATGATAAAACTAGGGGAAGCTAGAGATAAGACTAGCAAAGTAGATTACATCCATATTATAGCAGCAATGTTTAAAGAACAGTGAAATGGGAATTAGAAACCTTGAAATCTAAATCATGGTTCTGCTACTCAATTTGCCATTAATCTCAGATACGCTCTAAACCTAAACCTGAATAAATACCCTACAAAATAATACAAAAGGTAACTTACTCAATATCCTTTCGTACTGATCCCATGAGATTCTCCCTTTCCCGTATTGCCACGAAGTTTGCTTTGGTTTTATGGAATTCATGTGTATAATCCTGCAATAAATCAACATCCAGTCTCAACACAAGCTAATTATACATTTTCATCTTATGGAGTCTGTTGGGTATTGTCATTGTATTAAAATATTCTGTCAAGAAGACTGCTATTTAAGAATCAAACAGTCGGGGGCACCTGGTTGGGTAGGTTGGTTAAGTGTCCAACTTCGGATCAAGTCATGATCTCATGGTTCATGAGTTCGATCCCTGCATTGGGCTCTCTGCTGTCAGCACAGAGCCTGCTTCGGATCCTCTGTTTCCTTCTCTCTCTGCCCCTTCCCAGCATGTGTGCGCATGTGCTTTCTCTCTTTCTCTCTCAAAAATAAGCATTAATAAATAAATACATATCTAAAATAAAAAGAATCAAATAGTCAAGAAGGAAAAATAACATTCTAATCTTTTCCTGAAGAGTGACCAACTTCTTTCAAATGAAAACAATTCAGTGTTAGGGTAATAGTGCCAGTATGTCACTATCCTTTATATCTTCTAATACCTTATCTTAAGAGGTAGAATTACAAAGTAAAAAATAGTTTTAAGATAAAATGACTTCAAATAGCCTAGAATAAAATCTGAGGGCTCTTTAGTGTACACCCAGTGGGGCTTATTTTCAAATTTCATCTTTTTGGAACTCCCACAGAAATTTGATTCCTAAACCAGTCAAAGGAAAAACAGAACCAAAAGAATTGTAAAGAATAAAACAATCTTTAACATTTTCCTTTTTCTACTACCATACTTTTAAGATCATTACTTTTTAAATTCAGAGACGTATATAAAGAAAATGAAAATCACAATCCAATCTCCCAGAAAGCCCCTACTGACCCTTCAAAAACAAAAATATATACGAACGTGGGGAGAACACTAAAAAAGCACCAAAAGTAATAAAAATAAAAACCATCCTGCTCTACAATTCATAACTTTTATTGCTTTCTTATATTTTCTTTCAGGAACTATGTTTCTGTGTATACAAGCTTACCTATTATTTCTTTCACTTATGCTACTAATCATACTACAGTTGATCCTTGAATAACACAGATTTGAAATGCAAAGGTCTGCTTACATGTGAATTTTTTACAGTACAGTTCTGTAAACGTATTTTGTCATTTTTAAATAACATTTTCTTTTTTCTAACTTACTTTATTATAAAAGTACAGTGAATAATATGTGTAACATACAAAGTAGATGTTAACCAATTGTTTATGTTAGGCTTCGAGTCAACAGTAGGCTACTAGTACTTAAGTTTTTATAGAGTCAAAAATGATACACAAATTTCTGACTTGCACACTGTTCAAGGGTCCGCTATATTCTGCTATATACCTTCTTTTCATCAGTTCATAAAATATAGTAACCTATTCATATTAATAAATAGAAATCTATATTCTTTTTAATAGGTGTATAGAATTCTATCTTAAGACTGTCATTTAGTAAATTCCCTATTGGTAAACATTTTAGTTACTTATTTTGCTGGCTTAAAAAAATGCTGTTTGAAAAATAAACATTCTTGTATACATATTCTATTGAACTTTCTTTTTTTTTTAAGTGTAAATAGTAAATGCCTAACAGAATAACTGAATCAAAGGATCTTACATTTACATTTTGATAGTGCTAAACTGCCTTCTAGTATGACCACTAATTTATGTTCCCAGCAACAGTGATGGGGACTCATTTTTCTGTATTCTTGTAATGTGCTACATATGTTTCAATATTTGCTAATCTGACAGGTGAAAAATCATCATTGGTATACTTTCCTTTCAGCATGTGGCTAAACATCTTTATGGTTTTGGACATTTTCTACAAACAGCCAGTCGCATCCTTTGCCCATTTTCCTATTAGGTTATCTTTTTTGTTTGTTTATTTTAAAAGAGAGAGAGAGAGAGAGAGAGAGAGAGCATGCATGGGAGGTACAGAAAGAAAATCCCAAGCAGGCTCTGCACTAACAGGAGCTCGAACTCACAAACTATGAGGTCATGACCTGAGCTGAAATCAAGAGTTGGATGCTGACTGACTGAGCCACCAGGCACCCTTAAGTTATCTCTTTATTTCTATTATTTCTCTGTACATTAAGCAAATTAGACATGTGTTATAGTTTCTATTATTAGGCCTTGTTTAGAAAGTCTTTTACTACCCAAAATGTATAATTTTCTATGCTTTATTTTGAACTTTAGAATTTCTTTTTCTACATATACATCTTTGATCCATCTGGAATTTATTCTGGATGTGAGGATTGAGATAGAAATTCAAGTTTGTTTTTTCCCCCTCATATAATTAGCCAATTGTTACAGGCTTATTTATTTTGACTCCTCTTTTTCCCACTGATTTAAAATACCACCTTTAACAGAAACTAAATTTCCATGAGAACTTTTTTCTGTTCTATACTGGTATATATTTTCCTCCAGAATCAAACTGTCTTAATTATTCTAGCTTCGTAACAGGTTTTAATATCTGGTAGAACCAGTCATCATTTACTACTTATCTCCATTTTCACTGTTTTTTTTCTTGCCTATACTTGTATCTCTATGAATCCAAGTGAACTTTGGTGTCATTTTGCTGATTTAAAAAAAAAAGGAAGAAAAAGAAACACAAAACCCTTTTTTCATTGGGAAGACACTCAATTTTACAGACTGATTTAGAAAGAAATCTTTCCAAAGGCAGAGTAGTTTTTCCCGTACTTAAATTAGATATTTTTTTATGTTCCTCAGTAAAGTTTTATACATGCAAGTCCTATTCATTCTTATTATATTTATATGCAAGGATTTTATAGTTGCTTCCATTATATTTTCTAACAGGTTTCTGTTTATATGTAGGAAAACTACTTGCTTTGATATGTTAATTTTGTAATCCACCATCCTACTTAATTTGTTTCCAATTTTTTCACTGCTACATAATGCAAATTTTGCCTCTTCCTTTCCACTATTTAGATCTTGTTTATTTATATCTCTAATTGTACTACCAAGAACTTCCAAAACAATATTAGACATCTGTGGTGACTGTGGATATCTTTATCTTGTTTCTTCAAAGGGAATGCTTTCAGCACTTTATCGTTAAATGTGATGCTAGCTTTTAATATAACATGCACATTTTTGCATTAGGTAAATAAAATTTCTTATTACTATATTTTAAAATTAGAAATGGTTGAATTTTTTCAACATTAAAAACATTTTTTACTCTATATTTTTAACACCTCTGAATGTAAATATTTATGAATTTATTTCATTTTACTGGTATACTTTTAATATTTTCTCAAACAATATATTAAATATAGTATTTACCCCCCTTCCACATTATCTTCAAGGCCTGATGAAAGCATACTCTAAACCACCATATTAGGGCCTCTGCATGACAGCTGGCTATTTCACTGTCATTGCTAGCTAGCAAGGCCACAATAGAAGTTTATTTACCAAGTGATGAATATTATTCATTTTTACCAGGCAATAGCAAGAGCTATCAAACATTTTCAGAACTTTATTATACCAAGGGAAAAAAGGTAAAACAAGACAACTTTCTGCAGCATAATATTTATCATCTCAGAAGATTCTTCCCTTGAATCTCTTAAATACATGTGTACACATTCTATTCAGGGATTTTAAAAAACCTATTACAATTAACTTAAAAATCTCCAGCCCAATATACTACCTGCAATATATCTCTATGTCGTTGTAACGTATGCATCAGTGCTGCATTCAAAGACGGGACACCTGCACTGTTGGTATATTCTGCCATTTTATCATTTACTCCTGTAAGCTAAAAAGAAGAGGAAGGAAGTAAGGAGGGAGAAGAAAACCAATAAAAATATTTTTAAAAGCACTATAAAGAGATATAATTCAAATATTTGCCTGTATGCTCTTTTGGCTAACAGCAAAGCAAATAAAGAAACCACTCCCCAAACCAAAAACAAAATGACAGGCAAGGATTTAGTTATTCAATATTCCATAAAGGCTAAAAATAACACTCAAAAGACTTGAGAATGGCTATAATGAAAATTCAAGTGGCCTGGGGAGGCACATATCTAAGATGAAAGGGCGATTTCAATAAACATGTGTACGATAATAGACTTACCATACCTAACAAGTGATTAACACAATGACTAGCAAAACAGCCATTTAAGAGAGGGTACTTACCCTTGCCAAAAGCTGTTCAATCTCAATTGCCATTGTTTCAAACATTCTGTCTTGGCTTGACCCATTTAAAAGGGGTGTTGTGTCAGAGCTAAAGAGAAGAACCAGTAAAGAGAGTCCATTACTTAAACCTAATCCTTTAAAACATACTTAAAATAATGTTATTCTTAAGGAGGTCAAGTAGAACCCCAGAGACACTGGTTTCTTAAGAAGCTGTAATTTTTACAGAAGTTTCCCTATAAAGATCACACTTGTCTCAAATATTAAATTCAGTATAAAATATAATTATATGTAAGATTTTTCTGAGCTTTAATACGTCTACTCTGAATAATGCAAAGAAATTCCAAATGCTTGTTTATTATTTCCCA
This sequence comes from Hyaena hyaena, assembly GCF_003009895.1. Taxonomy (NCBI): domain Eukaryota; kingdom Metazoa; phylum Chordata; class Mammalia; order Carnivora; family Hyaenidae; genus Hyaena; species Hyaena hyaena. The sequence goes on along the minus strand of NW_024080642.1, from coordinate 5,443,035 downwards.
AATGAAAGTAACGTAAGCTATGGCAGTGCCCACTGAAATGTGGACTCTAAAAGAACAGATTAGGTGAAACAAAACCGGAGAACTAAGTAGTACTACATATAAAAGGAGGCATATGAGGTAGTATACATTATGTTATGGGATCTATGAGGAATGGTTTTTAAAATTTTTACCCCAAAGCAATTATGGTTCCTCAAATTAAGTTCTCTCTTCTTCACTTGGCTCTTACCAAAAAGAAATAAAATTGAGATTTACATGATCCACAGATTAGAAAACTAGCATTAAGTAATCAGAATCCGTTTTAAGTCTAATATAGATAGCCATGTCCAGCAGGGAAGTTTCAGTACCAACTCTCTACATTTCCACTTATATTATGCAATTGTTTCAGTTTCGTTTTACAAAAAATGCAAGCTCTTCTAAAATCTGAATAGTCTGTCAAAAAACTAACTTTTTACAAGTGAAACTTTTGTGTGACAGATTCAAATTCTAAAACTAGATGTCCAGAAAATTTGTTTTGCCTCTTCTGAAAAACCACTAACCTTCATTAGATCCACAAATGGTATGCATTATCCTATGAGCAGCTCAAAAGAGATCTCAGTTATACTGAAAACAGGTAAGTACCCAGGCAATGACTATGTTCTTCCATCTTACCAAAGACTTTGGCTTGCCCTGTGGCAGTGCTTGGGTGTGGTGAATGAAAACAGATGAAATCATCAGTTTAACATCAAAAAACTACCTTAGCTATTTCCCTTTTCCACATACAATTTCATAGCAATAGTAACAAGCAGTAAAATAACCAAAAAGTAGCTAATAACAAGGACTTTGACTTTAAGATGCTTAACTAGGTCCAAAGTTTTATTTCTTCTGAAAATAGTTCAATTTGAGGGGTGCCTGGGTGGTTCAGTCGCTTCAGTATCTGACTTCGGCTTAAGTCATCATCTCGTGGTTTGTGGGTTTGGGCCCTGCATCGGGCTCTGCACTGTCAACAGAGAGTCTGCTTCGGATCCTCTCTCTCCCTCAAAGTAAATAAACTTAAAAAAATTTGTCTTAAAATGTATCAAAATATCTAGTTCTTTATTAGATGTTAGCACCAACCCAAAGTTCTGTGCTTATCTCTTAGAATGTGCCCAGGCAAAAATGCTGATCCTCCAATACCAGATGTATGAAAAAGAACAATGGGTCAATGGATGTAAGTAAGCCTCGTGAAGAGGGATACTGCTTGTCTTATTCACAGATATATGCCAAGCACCTAGAATAGTGCCTGGCACGTGGTAGACACTAAATACTTCAGTGAATGAGAAGACAATCTCTATATTCATCATTCAGTTAAACTTAATTCATTTTATAGATGTGTGATGATTCATTGACCATAAAGTTCTCAAAATAGAGAAAGTATAAAAAAGAAAAAAACTACTCCTAGACGAAGACTTCTGCATCACTGAATTTATTCATTATGACATGCTTTCAATCTGGGCAATAACAAAACACTGTAGAATGTACATTGCATCTTGATCCTCCTGGTCTGAGGTTTCTTACTGAAAGGGAGAATTAGGCTATAAAAACCTACAAAGTCCGTCCCAATTTGGTGTAGAATTTCTGAGGAAATGTTTTCAAGATAGTTTTCCCTTTAAAGGAGTTGTAAAAGTATTAAGTTCACAAAGCACAGAAAACACAGAAAAATCATTATGTAACTGTATCTCTTAACAATTCAGAGTTTTAAAAACTGTATACTCACTGGCATAGTATATATGAGAGACTTAAATTCAGGAAAAATGCTCCAGTGATAAAATAAGTTTACTCGTACAAAAGAACATCACTCATTTTCTTTACTTGCTAAGTCAAGTCCAAAGCAATGTAATGCAATCAAAACTATGTGATATGCCAACAGCTTACTTTTAGGTCCCTGAGTCAATATGTTGGCCCTGTTATCTTTAATCCTTTAATAATGTGCCCTTATTAAAAAGAAGCATTATTTTGGCTATAGTGTTGAAATGAGTCTTTTGTTGGAATGTGCAGAGAAAGGTTTAGAGCATAGGCTCTGGAGATACAAAAAGATTTGGGTTCAAATCCAGATTTTTTTTGTTTTATTGATTGATTATTAGTAGCTGAAGATAATCCCACCCCACTGCCAATCCTCAGAAAAGTACGTGAAATAAAGGATAACAACTAACAGCTCTACTACCAGCAATTCCACTGCTAGATATACAGAAACATTTTTGTAGGTAAAGATGTTCTACCAGCCTTCATATAAAGCTCTTAAAACAGTACGTGATGCATGATGAACACTGTGTCAGTCGTTTAATTAGCAAAAATTAGAAACACTGTCCATCTACAGATTATAATACACAATCACAATATGATACTATATATAGCAAATAAATATGCCACAGTTAAATGTATCCATAGCTTAATCACAAAGATAATCTTAAAAATGCAAGTTGCAAGATAACTAGGAAGATACTATAAATTGTTTAGCAACACAAACATATGTAGTAAAACATAAGGAGATTATGAGGGTGTTATGCTGAGCGAAATAAGTCAATCAGAGAAGGACAAATATCATGTGTTTGCACGTATAGGAGGATTAGGAGGAACAAGGGGGAGAAGAAGGGCGGAAATGGTGGGGGAAAAGGAGAGAGGCAAACCATGAGAGACTCTTGAATGCTGACAAAAACTGAGGACTGATGGATGTGGGGGGAAGGGGGGATGGGCATGGAGGAGGGCACTTTGGGGATGAGCACTGAGTGTTATGTGGAAACTAATTTGACAATAAACTATTTGTTAAAAAAAAAAAAAGATTAACAGGACAGAGTCAAGAAAAAAAAAAACACATAAGGAGATTAAGGGGAAGTAGAAAATGGGATGACTGGGAATAGAGACTTCAGCTGAATTGGTAATGATTATTTCTTTAAGTGGGTGGTAGGCACATGAGGATCCATTATTCTTCATACCTTCCTAAGTGTTGTAAATATTTCCCAACACTTTTTTAAAAAGGGGATGGCCTAAATGAGCATAAGATTCAAAGATAAAAATACATTTTCCATATGTTCAATACAGTAGTATGCCAGTTTCTCAAAAAAGAAACAAAATTTAAAATAGCTTGGATGATTAATAGTGAGGATACATACTGCATTAGATTCATTCTAAAACACCAGAATAGCAGTGTGTATACTTCGCATTTAGGTAGTTTCTCAGATCGATTTAGCAATCAGAAGATATAAGACATACAATGTGGGCAGAAGCCCCTGGGTGGCTCAGTTGGTTAAATGTCCAGCTCTTGATTTTGGCTGAGGTCATGACCTCACAGTTTCATGAGTTCAAACCCTGCATTGGGTTTTGTGCTGACTGTGCAGAGACTGCTTGAGATTCTCTCCCCCCCCCCCAACCCCTACCCTGCTTGTGCAGTCTCTGTCTCTCAAAATAAATAAATAAACTTAAAAAAAAAAAAAAAGAGGGGAGCCTGGGTGGCTCAGTTGGTTGAGCATCCGACTTTGGCTCAGGTCATGATCTCACACTTGTGAGTTCAAGCCCTGCATTGGGCTCTGTGCTGACAGCCTGGAGCCTGCTTCAGATTCCCTGTCTTCCTCTCTCTCTGCCCCTCCCCTGCTCACGCTGTCTGTCTGTCTGTCTCTCTCAAAAATGAGGGAGAGTGAAGAGGAAAGAAGGAAGGAAGGAAGACAATGTGGGCAAATCAACTGCATTTCCTTACACTGGCTGAACTAGAAACTTATCTTTGATGCAAACTCATTCTGAAGCCTTAGCATTTTCCTTCTGACATCATCATGACCTTTGCTTAAGGATCCCAAATGACTGCTAATCTCAAGGATTAAGAAGAATTTTTATAAATCACTAAAATAAAAACAATACCAAAACAATATCAAAAATTCACCAATAGACCAAATTACAGAACTATATATATTTGTTTATTTTTTAATTCTTTTAAAACATTATACGGTTTAAGGCATAAGAGACAGAATCTGGTAGTACCTATACCTGTCGCGTCTTCCATCTCGGGCACTGCTGTGACTGTAACTTGTACACAGTTTACTGAAGGAAACTAGTTTCAGGTCAAGTTCATTTTCCAGCTGTCGAGCCTGTTTCCTGAGATCTTTAACAAAATTGTAAAAGCAAATAATTAAACACAAAGAGTCCATTAGCAGATATAAAAATCACAAAACTATTCTGAAGAAACAAACTATGAAAATCATATATTGATCTAGATTCTCCCATAAAAAAATGTTAAAAGAGAAAACCAAAGACTTACCCAGAAAAGCAAACTGTCTCTTATTTAAACTTCAGGTGGGTCAAGAAGGGGGAGAAATAGTGAGAGGTGGGAAATTTCACCTGTATTCCAAAGACAGCTACAATAAATGTTCTAACATCCCTGAATTATTCCTGTAACAATGACTAAAAATGTTGTAATTTGGAGGAAAACAGAAGAGAACACAAATCATAAAGAAACTGAGTATGCTTTATGACCCACATGACACCAACTTATCAACTCACTTTATAAAACAGAAACCATCACTGGTTTTGACAGAGATTTTCTATCTCTTTATATTCCAAAGCTTACGAAATTCTTTTTTTTAATGGTTTTTTAAAATTTATTTCTGAGAGAGAGAGACCGAGCGAGCGAGCAGGGGAGGGTCAGAGAGAGTGGGAGATACAGAATCTGAAGCAGGCTCCAGGCTCTGAGCTGGCTGTCAGCACAGAGCCCAATGTGGGGCTCGAACCCACGAACCGTGAGATCATGACCTGAGCCGAAGTCGGATGCTTAACTGACTGAGCCACCCAGGCACCCCAAAATTCTTAGAATGAATTAGTAACTGATGCTTAATTAAAAATAATCATTAACAAAGGATCAAAAAATGGTCTTTCAGTAAGTTTACTGAAAGAAATTTAGAGAGGCTTAAATTAACAACAATATGCGACCAACAACGTCAAATGTAGGTATGACAATTAAATAAGAGCCTAAGTGTTAAAAGAACAGAAGCAAACAGAAACATTGGTACAGCAGTTTGACCCAGTGGGTGAGAGAGGGAAGCTACAGTCTGGAAACCTACATCCAGACGTGAGTACTCTCATTCATGGTAAAGTGGAGGTCAAAATAAAACGGATGACATACAGAAAGGAATATTGTAAAAATCTCACTTTTCATGAGTAAGGAACACAAAACATTATTTCAATATATGTTTATTAGCAACCAGAAGTAGGAAGCAGTATAGCAGAGTCTTAGAATCTTAGTTAAGCCTCATGTTCTGAGATTCTGAGAACTGGCTCTGAGATTTACTGAAAATCTACCTAACCTATGAACCTCAGCTTTTTGTTTTTTAAACTCCTTACCTTCAGGGTTTTTCTATGCATTAGTAATCGTGTGCTTAAAGCACCTGGCACAGAGTAGGTTGTCAATAATAAGCTGCTATAATTATTATACCATGGAGCTTCAAAAAACTATAGCCTAATGAGTAGCGTTAAATATACCAACAGCCACTTGTACATAATTTAAAAACTATTTTCTATCTAGTACACACATTTCAAACAGGCATTTAAATACATGTTTTAAACTGTAACCACACTTCTCTGTAACTAGTAACTGTCTTCCCTAGTAGAAAACATCAAGTGAAAGTATTTTGAAAATATAAAACAGGAAAGGGGTGCCTGGGTGGCTCAGTCGGTAAGCCTCTGACTTTGGCTCAGGTCATGGTTTGCGGTTTATGGGTTCCAGGCCCAAGGAGGGCTCTGTGCTGACAGTTCAGAGCCTGGAGCCTGCTTCGGATTCTGTGTCTCCCTCTCCCTCTGCACCTTCCCGGCTCATGCTCTGTCTCTGTCTTTCTCTCTCTCAAAAATAGGTAAACATTTAAAAATTTAAAAAAAAAAAAAAAAAAGAAAATATAACAGGCAAGTATGGATGAACTTAGATCTAAGCTCTTAGACCAAGTGGCTGATAGTGACAATATTGTTGCTTGTAGTTTCCCATAGCGTTCATAGGGTATCAACAGGAAATACGTTAGAAGAGAAAAAGGATTCGTCGAGTAGTTTCTGTTGTAATAACGTAAGGAGTAAACTGAAAGAAAAATATGAGCCTTCACTCATCCTTGGTCTGGGAGTGAGTTTCACATGAGCCCACTTTACCGGAACATAGTTTAGGTAAACAAACGTAATCGTTAAATCTCAGGACGGTTTTTTGGCAGAAGTATATACCAAGTGCAATCCTTGCAATTCACACGGGTTCTCCCAACTTTTTCTTTTTAACAAACTCCTCTCCACAGCAGAGGGTAAAGTTATTTCCTCTGCCTTCAAACGCGACTCGACACCCAATCCTCGAAGTCGCAGCCTGACGCTGCCAAGGGGATCCAGTAGGAGACACTTCGTTCCTACAACTTCCCTCGATGGACCGGACTGACAAGTTCCTTCTTTCCCTTATCCTACTCAACGGTCCCAACAGTGACCTCAACTCTCAAAACGCTGACTCTTCCTGCCTCCTGGGCTCGGGATATCCTCGCTCAAAACTCGTCTTCTCCGAGTTCGTGCCCCAAGCCCCTTCGCCCAAGTTCGCTTAGGCTCTCAACCAAGTTCTCCTCCAGGAGATCAGGACCATCTTCTGAATCCCCGCTCAGCTCTCTCCGCCCAAGCCCCGCTCCAGGTCCCGCAGCCTCTCAGGTAACCCTTGCTCCAGACCGTTCGGTCTCCTCAGCCCCCAGGCCCGGGGCTCCCACTAGACACGCCTCACCCGTCGCCTCGGCCACTCTGGAGGCCAGGCTCGTTTCTCCGCCACCTCCCCCAAGACCCGTCCGCACCCAGCCCTTCCGCCTCTCGGCAAGACCCACAAGGTATGCCTCGCCCTTACCTTCCCAATAATTGCTTGTTCCTGCGGCCATCTTTGTTGTCCAACGTCAGTCGGGATAGGAGAGTAGAGGCGATGCGAACCAGAGAATTAACTCCACACCTTCTTCCGCCCCGGCGCCAGGGCCGATGGGATATATGAGCTTCCACAGACACCGCCACCTGGCGGTCGATGATCATTTCACAGCTTTTGAGCCGTGGGTCTGAAGGCTAGTTTTAGTCCCTGACACTACCTGTCTGTCCTGGAGCTCAGACCCTCTCCCGGAACCCCTGCCCGTACCATCGCCCTCATTTGGCTTATCAGCAGGGGCCCTCAGCAGGGGACTGCCTGGCTAAGAAGAAAGTCATCATTAGATATAATTCCCTGTTTCCCTCACCTTTTCCCAATAGGTGTCTTCAGCCAACCTCTTTCCCTTCTTAGAGTCAGAGGCTCTTTTCTTCCCAAGGCCAACCCTCGCATCCTGTCTCGGCCTGGTATTCCACTCTGGCATAGGTGCTCTTCTCCACTGGCCGCCTGTTCATCCGTCTACAGCAGTTCCGGTCCCAGCCTTGTTTCTTTTCCAGCTGCCAAATCCAGAAAGTGTGTGCTGCTTCTACGTACCTCATCCTGCCCCCTCAACCTGTCAAAATCAGCCTTCCAAAGCCTCCCTTGCCAGATACACAAATTATCACAGTCGGTCTGTGTCCACATTTTACCAGTTCTAGTGAAACGTAGAAAAGTTACCCCCTGTAAAGGTGTTTACATCACTGAGGGTCGATGGGTAGGGGTGGAGGGAAATGGGTGATGGGCACTGAGGAGGGGATTTGTTGGGATGAGCACTGGGTGTTGTATATAAGTGGTCCAGGCTCATTCTTCTGCATGTTGCTGTCCAGTTCTCCCAGCACCATTTGCTAAAGAGACTGTGTTTCTTCCATTGCATACTCTTTCCTGCTTTGTCAAGATTAGTTGGCCATATATTTATGGGTCCATTTCTAGGTTCTCTCTTCTGTTCCATTGGTCTATTTGTCTGCTTTTGTGCCAATACCATACTGTCTTGATGATTACAGCTTTGTAATACAGTGTTTAGCCATTTTTAAAAGAGTAGATCAGCTGGAGACAAATTCTACTAGTTTTTCTTCATCTGATAACATCTTGATTTCCCCTTCATTCCTGAAAGATATTGTTGCCAGATATAGAATCTGAGGTTCATAATATTTTTTCTTCAGCACTTGAAAAATGTGCCAATTTCCTCCGGCCTCCACGTTTCTGACGAGAAACTGGCTGTTCTTTGAAAGGTTTTTCCATTATATTAAGGTCTCTTTTCTCTATCACTGATTTTAAATTTTTTCTTTAGTTTTCAGAAAGGTAATTACAATGTATCTTAGGTGGTTTTCTTTGGTTTTATCCTGTTTGGGGTTTGCTCAGCTTTTTGAATCCTAGGTTCATGTCATTTAGTAAATTTGGGAAATTTTTAGCCATTGTTTCTTCTATTACTTTTTTGGCCCCATACTGTTTCTCCTCTTCTTATGGGACTCTGATGAAATGAATGCTAGATCTTTTGTTAGAGTCCTACATATGCGTGAGGCTCTGCTAATTTCTTTCAGTCTGTTATCTGTTGTTCACATTGGGTAATTTCCATGTTCTGTCTTCAAGTTCACTGACAGGCATATCTTTCCTCTCTTCCTCCATTTTGCTAGTGAGCCCAATCACTGAGTTTTTAATGTAATTTTTTTGGTAATTTTCAGATCTAAAATTTCCATTTGGTTCGTCATATCTTCTATTTTCTTTTTTTCTTTTTAAAAAAGATATTAGAGAGAGAGAACACACAAGCTAGGTAGAGGGGCAGAAAGAGAGGGAGAGAGATCGAGAGATCTTAAGCAGGCTCCACGCACAGCATGGGGCCTGACACATTGGTCAATTTCATGACCCTGGGATCATGACCTGAGGTGAAATCAAGAGTCAGATGCTTAACCAACTGAGGCACCCAGACATCCCTTCTACTTCTTTGCTGAAACTCTTTTTATCATTTGTTCTAAGTTTATTTATAATTGCTCATTAAAATATTTGTATTATGTCCTTGTCAGATAATTCCAACATCTGTGTCATCTTGATACTGGCATCTGCTGATTATCTTTTTTTTTCATTCAAGTTGAAAATTTCTGGGTTCTAGGTATAATGAATGATTTTTAAGTTCTAATCCTGGGTGTTTTAAGACCCTGGATCTTATTTAAAGCTTCTGTTTAAGTAGAACTCCTCTGACATTGTGCTGGTGGGGGTGTTGGGGAACTGCCTTGTCACTACCACGTTGAAGTAAAGAAGTTCAGGCTCTCTGCTAGCCTCTGTTGATACCCCAAGTGGTGGGTGGGGGTGCCTTGTTAGTCTTCCACAGATGGCCCCCAATAACACCCTGACGGGGGACTCATTACCATTGTGCTGTGATGGAGGTTCTGGCTCTTCACCTGGGCCTTCTTTGGCACTACCCCCCTCCCCCCGGGGCTTCATTACAGCCAAGTGAGGGTGGAGTCTAGGATCCCTGCTCAGCCATTGCTGTAAGAAGTAGAGATGGTCCTTTTTGGGGCAGAAGGGGCGGAGCACTTGCCTGGAGTGGTGCAATTATTGTCTAAAACGATTGCATCTTAATAGGCTGCCCCTTCTCATGTCCTTTGGCTATAGAAGCATTTTCTTTTGGGCTTTTTCTGTCTCACTGTTTGGCATCCCTGGATTGCCAGCTCCTCCATTATGAGCTATATAATGTAACACCCACTATGGGATATATGAGGCAGAAAGAAAACTCAAGGAATTCACCACATATCATTCCTTGAATACAGAGGTCTCTACCTGGTCTGCCTCATTCTCTCCACCTTCTGGAGTCCTCTTATTCATTTTGTATATAATACATGAGGTTTTCTTTGCTATGCTTAGTGGGAGGAATTGAAGAGAAATACATCTACTCCATTTTGTCCAGAATCAAAACGCCTCCATTTCGTTTTTAGTAGCTTTTAATTATTTGTTAAAATTCATCTTTTCTTTCTGAATCTATTTTTTGCCATTATTTTAAAGTTTCTGGTTGATAAATGAAAAATCTGTAACTCCTATGGGACTGTTTCTATTTTTATCTCTTGGTCTTTCATCTTTTGATAGTGTCTTCTGACAATAAAAATAACTTTCAATCAGATGCTGTAAATTATAAATTAAAATTTGTAGTAATCACTTGAGAGCCCAGATGAGATCTTCCTCCAGAGACAGTTTACTGCACTTCACGCAGGCAGTTCAGGTAGGGGCACATCAGCTTACTCCAGTACGGAGTGGGACTTTTACCAAGTAGTATTCTGGGTTTGTAAAAATTGGTCTGTTTCTGATTAGCCCTTACTTCTAATGTGCCGCCCAAGAGTCCTAACTGGAAGCCTGTTGACCAGTGTCCCCTTCCATGATAAGTGCTGAAATCATATTTTCCCCAACCCAGTGATACTGCCTACAGCTTCTGCTTGGGTTCTCTGGCTCTTGCCTGTCCTCTCTGCTACCAGGTATCTCTGACTCTCAGTTACCATTATGAATCAACAAATACCTCAGGGTGACACTTGACTGTCATGTTCACCCCTGAATTCCCTCTGCTCTAGGATCTTGACCCCATAAGTCCTTATTACCTTCGTAGTTCTTCAATCTTTCAAACAAGTATTTCGTTTTGTTTTTAAATCCAGCTTTCCTAATTGTTCCTGATGGGAAGGTCTTTTTGTTTCAAGCCAATTCACCCACAGCTAGAAGTAGAACTAAATTATCTTATTATTTCTAATTTACCTGTAGATTATTTTGTATTTTTCACACGCACAATCTAATTTGCAAGTGATGACAAGTGTGCTTTTTCTTTGTCAATATCCATATCTGTTATTTGCATTTTGATGATTCATGGTTGAGGTCTCCCATCAATCTAGCAAAATCCAGGTACTTTAGTGGATTTATTTTCGTGATAGGGAGAGGTTGTAAGTTGCAGGACTCTTAAACATTCCTCTTTGCTTCTTTTCTTTCTCATCACTTGTTAAATTTTCCTTCAACAGAAGCTCTGTGTTTCAAAGCTGTCGCTTTAAATCATGCCTGCCCCCTTTGAATTGTGCTCACTTTGAAGCGTCTTCCGTATAGTTTGTACTCTGATCTACTTGGACATGTTTTTAGACCATCAGACTGAAGGTGGGCTTGGTCTTTCTGGTGGTAGTTTCAGACTAACATTAGGCCTTTTTATGGGCATCCTTCTTTTCTGTCTTTCTTGCTGTTCATCTCCATCTGCCTTCTCTCCACAGAGCCTTGCACAGGTGTGGCGTTGGGGCAGGCACATGGGAGTACATGCCAAGATTTGGTGATTTTTCTCATTTTATTCAGGCATTTTGGCATTTCACAATTCTCTGACTTCAAGTTATGCTGAAAGTATGGTTTTTGTGTAGGTTTAATTTTTCCTTCCTGTTTTTTGCATTATTTTGCAATGAAATATTGGAAAGCAGGTAGGTTGGGTTGTCTCCAATGTCTTCAGCTACCTGGCTATTCACCTTTATTCTTGAATGATATGTTCAATAGAATTCTATGTTGGAAGCTATTTAGTGTTTTACCCAGCACCTTCAAAGTATAATTTTCCTGTACTCTGGTTTCCACTGTTGGGAGTGAGTCTTTTAGTCTGACTGCTTATTTTTTTGAAGTTAATTTATTTTCTTTCTGACCCCTTTTTCTCTTGGTCTCTGGTGCTTAGCGGCTTCACTGAGATGTTTACCTTTTCTTGCTTAGACTGAGTTTCTTTAATCTACAGATACCACTAACCAACTTTGGAAAATTCTGCATCATGGTCTCAAAATAGTTATGTTCCATTCTCTCTCCCCTTTTCTTCTAGAACTCTGATGATCAAACGTGCATTAGTCTTATGTTCAGTCCACATTTTTACCCTCTCCTTCATATTTTCTACCTTTTTGTCTCTGATGCATAAGAGAGTTTCTGTGGATCTATTTATAAGTTCATTGCTTCTCTGTGTCCAATCTGCCATTATAACTGTGCATTTTAACTTCTGTACTTTCACTTCTGGAAGTTTTATTACTTTAGTTTCCTGTTACAGCCTCATGCTTCTCTTTTACTCTTTGAAAATTGTAAGTATATTTGTTTTACAGTGTCTGATAATGTCAACATCTGAAACCAGTAGAGAACTTTGTCTGCTTTCTTACTGGAGGTGTCTTATTTCTCTACCTGCTTGGTTATCTTTGCCCGTATTTGGTCATTGCCCTTGAACAATCAAAAGGTCTCCTCCAAATCTAGGGTGAAATACCTTCTCCTAGAGAAGGACTGAGTTTCACCCGGTTACCTAGAGATAGTACCACATGGCTTAACACCAGGACCATGCAGGCTATGCCTGCCTGGCTAGATTCTAGACACCTTATTTGCTGTGCCCAGTCCCTTTCAAATGTGTTCCATTCAAGTTCTGCTGAATAGAAGACTATATATACAACCCTTCCCCTGTTGCCCTCTGAACACCCACATCTCCCAAATAAAAACCCAGTGGCCAATTCTACGTTATCTTTGCAACTCTTCCATAAACCTAAAATTATTATAAAATTATTTTCTAAAAAATCCAGAACTTGTCCAACTCACCCATTACCATAAACAGCCCACTCCCCACTTATCCCATTCTCTATCTTTAGGATTAATTCTTAAATTCTTATGGGCACCTCACACCTTTTTCAAACCCTAAACCAAAAGCCTGTTTGATCTTGAATCAAGGAATTAGGAATAATACCTAATAAATGACAAGAATAATTACACTCACTGGAATAACTTCAAGTACTCCAAATAGTAGTGGTTCAGGTCTAGCAATCTAGATCTTTCCCCATGACCCCTTTGCTTTGGCCCAATCTCAATGACAGTCACAGAATATAATCCATGTTATAACAATTTCTATTTAAGCTGCAATCTCTCTCCACATGTTCCATCTTAAATTTCTCCATCTGCTACTATTTTCCACCTACACTTTGATTGCAACACAGCCTCTTCATATTGCTTCTAATTGGATCCATAAATTGTCTTTGCTGACATGGAGGTATTCGTCTCAATGTACTCCCACTTTTTACCACACTTTCAATCTTCTCGCCCTTCTGTATTCAATCTTGTCCATGCTGGCCTCTAAACTTGAACAACCTTCTGCTCCTTGCCTGCCTTGTCTACATTTGTTTATGCAGTTAATCGGGAATTGGATTCTGTCTGACTCCAGACTAGGTGCAAAAGAAATAACATGCTTGTTTATAACAACGTAGGTGGAAATTGTGATGTTGAAGTTACTATTGGGCTTTGTATGCTGATTTCATTGCTTTTAAGTTGTGGGTAATAATTAATGATGCATGTATCTGAGGTTTGCAATAAACAGGGTACAATCAGTTGGTTAGCTGCAAGTGAGAATTAGAGATGAAGGCCTAACACGATGGCATTTATTCATAACTGAGTAGTGGTTAGCACTGAGCATCATGCTTAATTGCTGAGGACAATTAGCTTCTAGAAACCTGAAAAATGAAACATAATTGATAGATTACCATTTATGATACAAATCAAAAGGTTCTTATCAGTTATGAGAAAATCCAGGAAAACATTTCAAACACTGAGGGGAAAAGAACCATTATCACTATTCAGATTTCCTGTAGCAGGTAAGTAAGGCTCTTTTCACTGAATAGGAATAAATACAATCTAAGTTCACTTAAAAACAAATCTGAGGCATTTGGCATAATTTGTAAAACTTCACTGCCCTGCTATAGACAATCTATGAAACTACATAATGGAAAATTTCATAGGTTTTTTTTGTTTTATTTTGTTTGCTTTTTTTTCTTAGTATTCATGTGTAGGGATTTCTTCTAAATTAAAATGACCACCTGTAAACAGATCTTTGTTCAGATATGTGATAAAACACCTTTCTTTCAAAAGATCAGACAAATGAAGGAAAATGATGCTGGTTACCATGGGCATCCAATTCTGAGTCAAATATTGTCAATACAATCCTATCTGGTATTAATCCTTAACAGGCAGAGACATTAAGACTTTAAGAAGCTGGTGCAATGCAAGGTCACATAGGAAGTAAGTGGTAGAGCCAAGAATCAATCACCCGATTGGTTCCACTCCAAAGTCCATGTTCGAATCTCCATGTTATACTTTCCCTGCCACAGAGATTTTCTTTTTTAGATGAACCAATCACTATGGAAGTACAGCTTATTCTCATTTCTATTTCTCTGATCTGGACTAAGAGTTCCTTGTCAGCAGAGTCCATATTTGTATATAACTTTGCTTTCCCTATTCCTATTAGACCAGGAGTATCAACAAATCATTGCTAAATTTAAAGGGGACAGCGAATTCGTCATCACTGTGCCTAAAGTGGCAGGACACATAGAATGTGGCTCATTTGGAAAAAGGACAAAAGTTTTAACAAGCAAGTTTGGAATGCGTACATAAACTTTTCGATGGCCAGCTTTGTGGTGTTTGTTGTGGAATGATCGGACATATATCAGTCTAGCTGAGCCACAAACAGAAAGGAGAACTGTGGAGCTACTATAAGATGTGATTTTTTTCAGAAACAGCTTTCTTCTGAGTCAATTTGTGAAGACAAAAAACACTGTACAGGGGACGCTCTGTATTCCTAGCCTGGTACTATTTTTTCCCCTTAGCATAGGTAGAAAAACTAAATACATAACTTTCAAATTGGGACAATAATTTTTTCTGGTCTATCGCCTTTAAAAAAGATTATGAGACAAAACACAAAGAAAGACAAACATCATAAAATAACTTTTATACAGGATTAGTAGATCTGTTTACATATAAAAAAACAGAAAGGACCTCATTACAATTAGATTTCACATAAATTACACAGATTGACTTTTTTAAAACTACTATTCAACTTCATTTAAAGTCCCTTTTAAAAATTTCATTTTGAAGGCACAGTGCATGAGATAAACCAAGACTGAAGCACTTGAGATGAATGAGTGTTGGGCACCTCATATGAATAGCTATAGAATTATTCTGGAGCCTGGGAATGTCACTCTGGAAAAATGGAGAGACAAAAAGTTGATTTTTACTCTGAGCATTAAAAAAAAAAGACAACAACATTATGTCATACCTCCAGAAAATCTGCAGCATGGCCAGCATAGAGTATAGCTAGTCCACTCATGTGACGCCATTTATAAAAGTCATAAGCATACATATTTGCATAATTTATATCCAATTGCCTTAAAATGGTAGCCTATTTTCAAATTTCATAATACGTTCTGTCTAATCAACATCAACTGGGACAGTATTCTGAAAATCAAATGGAATATTAATTAATTATTGCTAAATATTGGAGAAGTGGGTATTGGGAGATATTTCTTCATGAACTGGAAATCCAAGTTTAGTTGACGTTAATCAAGGGCCCTAATCACCCCCAAAGAGTTTGTTTTAGTTAAAACAAATCAGAAACTCAAAGAATTACCAAAAAGTTTCTAGATAGAGAATCAATGAACTTCAACCATGGTCAAATTTTTTGTAGTAACAATAAAGTTGCTATTGTTAAAAACAATTCTACAACAGAACCATAAGGCAGGGCACCAATATAGCATTTTAGCCAAGAAGCTTTTAATACAGCAAGGACAAAACCTAGCACAAGTGCATTTCTGGTGACAAGAAAACTATTTACTATTGAGAATAAATGGAAATAGAGGAGCAGGTCATGATTATGGAGTAACCTGGTATTAGCTCGGAAACACAATAAACTGAGGCATAAGACTACCTTTTATTTATTTGTCAACTCATAATTAGTTTTAAGTTCAATATTCATTAATTCAGCAAATGCCATCCAGGTGAAAGTTACCAAAGATTAACCAATCAATCAGATTGGGCCAAATATACATTATGTTTTCTTTCTGGAGGATGACAAAGTCCCAAAGCAAGTTCCCTCCAATGAGAATTGCAAGCATTCCTCAACTGGATGGGATCCCAAACACTATGCAAGTTTTTGGCAAAATATACCAAAACTAAAAGGTCTCTCCTGACACTAAGTTGAGTTCATCCTATGGAACTGCATTAACCAGTACAAGTACATTTACACAGGCAGACACTTTGAACATTACCTACTCAATCACTTTGCTTTTATTTAGGAGCTGGGAGGGAAGAAGGCTTACAAACTGATCACCAGGACAAAAAAAAAAAAAAAAAAAAAAAACATGCCTTGTGAATAAAGAAAGGCATAACTCAGATTTGGGCAAACTTCTTAATACTGTGATACTTACTTGCCTCCATGACTCCAGAGAAATGGAAAGTCTCTAGGAGAAACACTGAAGAAATGTATATCCCATCCCCTATGGCTTTAATGCCTTAAGCAGTTAATGTGGCCTAAGATTAGATCCACAAATAAAAAACAAAGCAGGGCTGAGAACACAATCTTAGTAGTCATGATCCTATACATTCATGTTCATAGGTAACATAGGCTGGGAAGGTCTTATTTTCCAGAGCAATGCATTAATTTCATTAAAGATTCAAAGTATATTTATAGCAGAATTTGGTTTTACTTTCAGGAAAAATTACTAAAAGAACTATTTGTACATTCATTTCTAAAAAAACTTTACACATGCTTAAAAGGCATGGACTCCAGCCACTGTGATGTACAGTTCAAGATATGTTTAACTCAAAAGAGAAATGAATTTAAAAGGCACCCTCTAGTGAAGACCAATGCTAAAAAAGTAAAGGCTGTCACATCAACTTCGTTTCATTTCTACCTGCAGTGTCTCAACCAGGGCCAGCCACTCATAGGCCCTTTGTTGGTTTTCTAACTTTGCGCTCTTAAAAGTAAAACTCAAAAGAGCAATGCCACCACATCATCCCCTTAAGGAAAATGTGAAGTATTATTAGAAGAAATTAAACCACATATATTTCATGAAGTATTAGCTGTTCTGTGTATGTGGTCAGGTGAGAATGGGGTGGCAAGGGCTCAGCAATTAGAGTTGTTAATGACAGGATTAATACCAGAATGGCTTAACCTTGAACCACCCAAATTTATCGCAGATACTAACAAACGTCATGACCTCATGATTTCTGCTAAACCAAGTCTCTTTTTATAAAGCCACTTTGGGTGCCTTCCTCACAAAACCTGGATTGACCCACATGGGTGGTAAACCACTCCATTGGAAGGCTTTGGGATGACTGATACATTAATGGATATAGAATACAATTTGAAAAGATGAGAGCAAGTTTTTTGATCCCCTGATTTAGTACAAACTCAGCAGCAAGTTGGCCATTAAAAACATTCAAAGGTATTAAACCATTAGATCATTGGTAAGACTCATACTTACAAAAAGCATCAATTCCATTGAATAGCATGATATGACAGACACAATAAAATGCAAATCTTTCAGGTCTTTGCAATAACCTGAGTGGCAGTGAAGATGACACCTTCTTACCACAGTGTTTTAGCACACGGCAATCCAGTTTACATTTTTTTTTTTTTAATGGAGGGAGCCATATTTAAATGCTTTCAATTGAACTTTTAACAAAATTGGTTGATCAAAAAGAGACCACCAAATGAAACATTCGGACAAAGAACCCAATCACTTGCAGAGACTTATTTGAATAAGACTGGCCAAGCTATTTCAGTAACAGTAGGATATCCGTAGGCTTGAACTGGAGCATGAACCGTAGATAGTTTGTGTTCAAGTGCAGATAGGTCTCTTTGACACTTCTGGATGTTTTCAGTAGAATTCAGATCTTGTACACTGCTGGGTCATCTGAAAGCCATAAGTGTACAAGACAGAAAAAGGTTCAAATTTAGGAAATACTAAAGAATTAGGCATTCCTAGAATAAAACTAGTGCTTCACAGATAAAAAAGCAGCAGCACCTGTGGGATTTTACCAAGTTAAAAGATATGCCGCAGGAATTTTAGCTTTTGGTCTCCCTCTCAGCTCTATTCAAATGGACATTCAGATCTTTTACAACAAAGTCAACAAGTTCTCCCGTAAAATGGGGTATATTTAGAACTTTGCTAAATCTCACAAGAGAGGTAGTGAAGTCCTGCTTACAGCACAGCCCACCAGTTCTGATCTAACCTTGGAACAAGTAGAAAGCAAATGTGGAAGCCCACGCATTCATTTCCTAATGTTATAGATATTTAAAAATCAATTCAGCCTCCATTAAACCTGAAAAATAAGAGAAACTCTAGCTATTTAATAACTAGAGAAAAGTACTTCTCAGTAGGTTGAGAAAACCTTGAGTTTTTAAAGCTTTATGTCAGATTCTGACTGCTGTCCCTGCCTAAATGTTTCTGGATTCTTTTGGCCATTTAAAATAAAGAAATAAAAGCTAAAGCCACTAGTAAACACCTGATGTGCAAAATATAACATCCACGTGGCTTTATGCAGCTATAACATAAGCTCCAAACAGCTCATCTTAAATTAAAAAGAAAAAAAAAAGTGGCTGTCCCATCTCTGCTGCATAAATAGAAAGCAGATCTTTTTGTTTTTGTTTTTTTAAAGGTAAGAGTACTTAAAGGAGGGGAAGTTCAAAATTGCCAGCCAAATTCACAGAGAATACAAATTTAGCAAGTTAACTTCCCAAAGCTCTTTGAAGAAGCAAGAGAGTCTCTCTTCTGAATGCAGTGTCTCCCAAAAGGAACTGTTAACTTTGCTTGGTACTTATGCTGGGAGATAGATGTGCGAGGTCTGTTTCAATGTTTGCTAGAATATAATGTTTCCTCTTCAGTGTCTGTTTCATCCTGGAACTCGTGGCTTAAGAGGGACTTTTTGGAGCCTGTTGACATCATGCGAATTTCATCTTCATACTCATCATGATGCTGCCTGAGCCGATGAAAGCCATCCTTATGTCTGTTAGACTTGATTGAGCAAATGCACCAAATAATGCAAGCTGTTAGGATCAACGCTGACATGGTGGCACCTGCCAAACAAAACGCCATTTGAGTGTTCTATTTTAAGGATATAAACAAGCTGCTTACAAATGACTCTTTTCATAATGTGCCCTTTACTTATTTTATTTTTATTTCATGCACTCAAAAATAACCTTTTATTATGACACAGGCACTACATGTAAAGTATGCAAAATTATAAAAATACAGATAAATGGGGAGCCTGGGTGGCTCTGTCGGTTAAGCATCCGTGACTTCGGCTCAGGCCATGATCTCACAGTTTGTGAGTTCGAGCCCCGTGTCAGGTTCTCTGCTGACAGCTCACAGCCTGGAGCCTCCTTTGGATTCTGTGACCCTCTCTCTGTCTGCCCGTCCCCCACTCACACTCTGTCTCTCAAAAAAATAAACATTAAAAATTAAAAAAAAATACAGGTAAGTAAAAATACCAAAACCCCAAACCAAAACTCCACATTACATCTCCATTAACCAGAGATCATTTTATTTAAAAAATGTTTTTAATGTTTTATTTATTTTTGAGAGAGAGAGAGAGAGAGACAGCGTGAGCAGGGGAGGGTCAGAGAGAGAGGGAGGGAGACACTGAATCTGAAACAGGCTCCAGGCTCTGAGCTGGCTGTCAGCACAGAGCCCAACGCGGGGCTCGAACCCACGAACCATGAGATCATGACCTGGGCTGAAGTCAGACACTTAACCCACTGAGCCCCCCAGGTGCCCCAACCAGAGGCCCCAACCATTTTAAATAACTCTCATGAACATTTTTTCCATAGCTTTCCTTGTGCATGTGTGTGTGTGTGTGTGTGATTTATTTATTTTTTACCACAATGAAACCACACTATTACTCTACAACTGGCTCTATATCAATCAGTGACTTCTGCTCCTTTCCAATAAATTTTATCTCATCCCAAATCCCTATTTATTTAAAATATTTGTACACAGTTATCAAAATAAGAGTCTTAGTAACAGAAATAATAAAATCATAAGAAAAATCAAGTTCACAGTAAATGGGTAGCGAAGCTAGATTTAAACCATTGCTGACTCCTAGCTGCCATGAGTCTAACCACTAAGTTATTCACACTTTATCTGGTTCAAGCTAATAACTCTTTACTAGTTATCTGTGATTTGACCATGTTTCCAATACCATTCTCTATTAACGAAGACTCTCGCTGCCACACACCCTGTAATAAAACTTGGTTATTTTGGGTCAAGTCCAAATTGCACTTAGAAATGAACCAAGGTTCTATGTGTCAAAAAGATAAAATACAGCAGATTATTTATTATTGTACTACATTTTTTTTCCTTTTCAACCTTTCAGTAATTCAAACTATGGCACATATTAACCCCGGAGAAAACAGCATCCATGATGTATTGTATTATATTGTATTGTATTGTATTGTATTGTATTTGAGAGAGAGAGAGCACAAGTTGGGAAGAGGGGCAGAGGCAGAGACAGAATTTTAAGCAGGCCCCATACTTAGCACAGGCCCAGATGCAAGGCTCGATCCCACAACCCTGGGATCATGACCTGAGCTGAAATCAAGATTTGGACACACAACCCACTGAGCCACATAGGTGCCCCTCCTCCTTCTATGATCTTGAAAAAATAGAATATAAGTCAAAGTCCAAGGGACTTATCATCTTAATATAAAGCAAATCATTCAGTCAATAACTCTTCATTAAGACCCAGTATGTGCCAGCCATGGTTCTAGGTACAGGAGATGTAGATAAACTCCCTGTTCTCTCTGAGGCTTGTATGTTTTAGTGGGAAAGATCAAATATAGACAAGTAAGTGACTACATACATAATATAATGTCAAATGGTGATAAGTGCTATAATAAAAAAGTGGGTGGAGAGAGTGACAGGGGTGCCATCTTAGCTAGGGTGAGCCGGGAAGGCCTCTTTCTGGCTTTCCATGAGGAAACAATGCCATGAGGAAACAAGCCATGAGAACATATGGAAGAACAGTGTTCCAGAAAGATCCAAAGAAATGTTTAGATAAGGAGATGTTAGAAGAAAAGTGATTAACTTCAGGTGACTGGGGAGGTGACCCACTCTCAAAATGAAATGTCAGAACTGGTTTTAACTTCAACTACTAAACATTTAAATGTCTTTACCTGATACAGTCACCACAAGCTCCCTTGGCAAACCAAATATCCGGTTGTCTGTGTCAAAGACTATTACCACAGAACTAGCTGCATCATGATGCACAAAGACCTGCAGAGATAAAGTGCAAGAGTTACGAAAAAGTTTACTTAAGGTATATTGTATGCCAGGAATATTCCTAAGGCCTCTATACCAAACCAAGGAGATGAGTCATTGTCATCGGAAGTATACAAAATACTACAAAAATTTCCCTTGTGTTGCCAAAGCCTGGGAAGATAACAAGATATCATAAGCAAGGGTTTGTTATACATTTTGTTTCTTTATTTCTCACAAGAGCTTCAAAATAAAATAGAAGTACTATTGAGAATAAGAATTTACATGATACTACTTAGTTTGAGTCTCTCACCTGTGAATGTTGTTGCTGATACCCATCAGCAATGGCATTGATGTTATGGACACCGGGGGCTAATAGCACGTGGAAGTAGCCTCCTTCTTTAGTGTGTACCTTTATTCCTTCGTTGAGCACAATGACTGCTTTAGAAATCGGTTTTCCGGTCTTATCCTTAACAAAACCATGAACTCCCTTGTGGACCTGAAAAAATATTCAACATATAAATTTGGGTGTCCAGATACTTCTAGAGGCAAGAGTTTGAGCCACGATAAAAAGGACTTAAAAAAATGATAAACAAACAAAGCAACAGCAAAAACCCCCACAAACCTGGCTTGTCGGTCCTTCTGCACTGCCTCTGACCTCATCTGCTACTCATTAACTGCTTTAGAGCATAAAGATGAAATACATATTGACAATAAACTATTTGTAAAAAAAAAAAAAAAAAAAAAAAGATGAAATACATGAAAAGAGAACTCCAATAACAGTCAAAGCCCAAAGTGTGTCAGAACACAAATCTTCTGATATCTCAAATGATTTACTTTCCAGCACAGTATACTCGCTCAACATAACGAATGCATGAGATTCAAATGAAAAAAAAAATGTGCAATGTCACACAGGGTTAAATTATCTGAATTACAGCAGATTCCAGATTTGTGAAGTCACAACACTGACTTAGGTGATATAAATTCAACAAAACTCTTTCCAAATATATATTTAAAATAAATAATATAAATTTCTAGTAAAAAAATTAAGAACATATTTTGATTAAGGTCTTCACTGAACATATTCCTGGGAGCTTGCTTCTAGTTAAAAAGGGAAAGTCAGGCTCACCTCCACCAGCATGCTGAGAAGAGATTTTTTATTATCTGCCCACAAGGAAGGAAGTTGTGCTGCGCTGGGAAAGTAGCAGCAGCTCGTGTACACTGTGATTTCCGGACAGTGGCCATAGGTGACACTATAATCCTGCAATATAAAATTCAACAATGAATGTAGAAAAAATAACAAATAAAAGTAAGAATGAGGCCTTATAATGCAAGAAGGGAACAGAAAGAAAACCTGGGTGATGTAAGCAAAGGATCTGTAAAGCATTTCCCAGCACATATAAATAAACGGCTCGGTATTCTAATCAGTCACAAAAATGGCTGTTGCTAAGAGAGTCCTTGAGACTAGGGACTAGGTCTAATTCATTTTTGTATCTCCAGTGCTTGCCACAGTGCCTGGCAGGTAGAGGGGGTTTACTAGGGTTTGCTGAATACATGAGTGAATAAAAAAGTGCACGCAGATGGCCAGCTTCCCTCTCAACTCCGGAACTTCAGCCATTGTCAGAGCTCTGGAGGTAGAAGCACAAGCACCTGCCCTCTGGCACCTTCCACCTGCTGGTGACGGCAGCCACTGCTACAGAAGAGCAATTATCCAGGCACGGGAACTGCTGGTGTGGACAGGTTCCCAAACCTAACTCACTACCTTTCCCCCCAGACCTGTTCTTTTTCCTTATTCAGTTAATGGCATCAACTCATGTCCTCACGCAGACATGGAATCTCTTATCTTTGACTTCAGCTTCTTGCCATCATCCATAATTTGCCAAATCCTGTCAATTCCACCTCTGCAATATCTCTGACACTTCATCCCTTGTTTCCATTCCCATCATCACCACGCTAATCCAGGCCCTCGTTATTGCTTGTCCAGGCAATTCTACACTAGTCTCCCCATTCCACTCTCTCCTTCCTCCAAACTATCTTAATCCACTGCGGAGAGATTAATTGCTCCATAGTACTGTTCCCATCATGTTACTATGTATCTGCTCAAAACCTTCAGTGGCTTCCCATTCCTTACTAAAACAAAGTGTTAAAGCCCCAAACTCTCTTTCCATTCTTGTCTTCTGCTGCTCTCTGTTACACCTCTTGTTCTAACTAAACTAGACTGCTTACTGATCTCTGCCCGTACTGCTTCCTCTTCTAGAATGTTCTGCGTTACCATCTCTGCATCCCAAATGCCATTTTCTCTAAGAGAAGACTACACCCCTGATTAGGTGTGATCTGTTCTGTCTTTAATTTCTCATGGAACACTGAGAGTTGCTCTCTTCTAGATCAAATCAATTAATTATGTAAAACAGTTATTTGTACAATGGGGCAGGAAATATATTCCATTTATCACTAGTATAGCAAATTACCTCATACATAGTAAGTTCTTAGTAAATAAAGGAGAATAGGCAGGCAGAGATGAGAATAAAGTCAAGTTTCTAGTTGCACATGTTAATGAAACGATGAGCTAACCACCCATCTGCTAACAACTCCTTACTAAGTTGAAGTGGATGGACAACCAATTAAAATATTATCAAAAAGAAATGAAAGAAGACCTAAGTAAATGCAAAGACAAAACTGCATTCGTGAATAGAAAGACAATACTATTGAGATGTCAATATAACCCAAAGGATCTATAGATTCAACACAACCCTTAACAGAATTCCAACAGCATTTTTGAAAAAAAGAAAGAAAGAAAGAAGAAAAGCCAATCTTCAATTCAATTCAAATGTAACTGCAAGGCACCTTGAATAGCAAAAAAACAATCTTGAAAAAGGGAAAAGTTGGAGTACTCACACTTCTTAATTTCAAAACTTACCACAAAGCTACAGAAATCAAAACAGTGATACTGGGAGAATACATATAAAGACCAATGAAATAGAATTGAGAGTCCAGAAATAAATACACACATCTATGGTCAACTGATTTTTGACAAGGGTGCCAATAGCATTCAAAGGGAAAGAATAGTCTTTTCAACAAATGGTGCTTAGATTAGATTTCCACATGCAAAAAAAAAATAATAATAATAATAATAATAATGAAGTTGGACTCCTACTTCCTATCATAACAAAAAATCAACTTAAGAATCTTATCAATGACCTAGGGCACCTGGGTGGCTCAGACACTTAAGCATATGACTTCAGCTCAGGTCATGATATCCGGGTTCGTGGGTCTGACCTCCACATCAGGCTCTGTGCTGACAGCTCAGAGCCTGGAGGCCTGTTTCGGATTCTGTGTCTCCCTGTCTCTTTCTTCCCCTCCCCAACTCTTGCTCTCTCTCTCGCTCTCTCACTCTGTCTCAAAAATAAATAAACATTTAAAAAAAAGATGTATCAATAACCTAAATATAAGAGCTAAATCCATAAAACTCACAGAAGAAAACATGGAGCTAAATCTTCATTTGGATTTAAATCTTCATTTGGACCTTGGATTTGGCTATGAATTCTCAGATATAACAACAAGAGCATGAGCAACAAAAAGACTGATAAGTTTGACTTCATCAACATTAAAAACTTCTGTGCATCAAAGGGTATTATCAAGGAAATGAAATGACAACCAACATAATAGGAGAAACTACTCGCAAATCAAACATATGATAAGGGTTTAGCATCCAAAGTATATAAAGAATTCTTATAACCTAACAACAAAAAGATAACCCAATTTAAAAATAGGCAAAGGAATTCAAAAAATAACAAAATAAGGGGCACCTGGATGGCTCAGTTGGTTAAGCATCTGACTGGCTCAGATCATGATCTTGCAGTTTGTGGGTTCGAGCCCCATGTCAAGCTCTGTACCGACAGCTCGGAGCCTGGAGCCTGCTTTGGATTTTGTGTCTCCCTCTCTCTCTGCCCCTCTCCTGCTCACGCTCTGTCTCTCAAAGATAAATAAATATTAAAAACTTTTAAAATAAATAAATACAATATAAAATAGGGAATGGAGAAAAAGAAATTTCTCCAAGGAAGATAAAGAAATGGTCAATAAGCACATGAAAAAGATTCTCAACATCATTAGTCTTTGAGGAAATGCAAATCAAAACTACAATGAAGTTCCACTTTGTATCTGCTAGGATGGCTATAATTTTTTTTAAAAAAGGAAAATGACACGCATTGACAAGGACATGGAGAAATTGGAATTCCTGTATATTGTTGGTAGGAATGGACCAAACAGTTCAGTGGTTCCTCAAAAAGTTAAAAATAGAATTAGAACATGGGTAGCAACTCCACATCTAGATATATACCCCAAAGAACTGAAAACGAGGGCTCAAACCTACAGTTGTACACTAATGTTCACTGCAGCATTGTTCTATAGCCAAAAGGTAGAAACAACTCAAGTGTCCATCAACACTTAAATTGATTAAATGTGGTATATACATACAACAGAACATTATTGAGCCATGAAAAGGAATAGAGGACTAATACAGGCTAACAAAATAGATGAACCCTGAAAACATTATGCTAAGTGAAAGAAGCCAGGCACAAAGGACAAATTTTGTATGATTCCACTTATAAGAAATATCTAGAATAGGCAAAAACACAGAGACAGAAGGGAGAGACGTTACCAGGAGTTGGGGGATCACCAGCAGAATCAGGAGTAACTGTTTAGTAGATGCGGAATTTCTGTCTGGGGTGATAAAAAAGCTTTGGAACCAGATGGCTTAGAATGGCGGTTAGTTTAATTACATTAAATGTAATTAATGTCACTCAACTGTACAATTAAAAATGATTAAACTGGAGAAAAAAAATGCTGTTGGAGGTTAAGTTGAGGGCTGTCTTCTTAAGAAAGCCATGAAGTAGATGCCGCTCACTTTGCTTATATTAGAAAAGTCACCTATTCTATCATTCAATGGCCAACAATCATATTCTCGTCTTACTGTATTCTATACAGCATACCTTCATGCTGCCCAGGTGACTGTGCCATTCTGCTCCGCGCATTACGCCTCCTGGGATATTCTCATCTATAAAAGCATTGAGAGACAGAGGCTCAATGAGACCTTCAGGTAAGACACCCTCCATCCCTGAAAGCAGCAACAAGAACAAAGGGTACAGAAAATACCTACCTGATTTATTTGGGCAACTGGGCTGACCCATGTGCATGGATGGATGATTATTTGCATAAAGAGATGCCAAATGCTTCAAAGTCTCTTTGTTTTCCACTATAAAAAGAAAAATTCAGAATTTGGAGAAATCACAAAGATCTTACTTCAAGTTCAACTTCATGGATACAAAAGTCATCTTTCTCTCCTTCTAGTTCATCTTGCACCCTGCTGAAGTGCACTGAGGAGGTATTGTAATTAGCCACACGGTTCTGTTGAGCCCAGGACAATCAGACTAAGAAGATATACATCTTCCTTATATTAAAAGGTACTAATGGTTAGTTTACACCACAGGCTACTATACTAAAATACAAGCTTGCTTGGTATGTTTTATTACATTTAGGGCAACGAAGTCCTAATAACAATATTTCTTATAAGCTGCATTGAAACAACACAAACTACTCCAAATACAAAGGCCCCAGAGAGATTCAACAAGCAATTGCAATCATCTAAATGCAACCAAGTCACGGTGCGCCTGGGTGGCTCAGTTGAGTAAGTGTCTGACTTCGACTCAGGTCATGATCTCACAGTTTGAGTGTGAAGCCCATGTTGGGCTCTGTGCTGACAGCTCAGAGTCTGGAGCCTGCTTCAGAATCTGTGTCTCCCTCTCTCTGTGACTCCCCCACTCATGCTCTGTCTCTCTCAAGGATATTAAATAAACATTAAAAAAATTTTTTTTAATGCAACCAAGTCAATAATGGTTTAAAGCAGGGGAGAGCGATTCTGTCTTATTACTATTTGGTTACATATATAATATGAGTTGCTTGAGGCAGGCATGGTGTCTTGTTCACTTTTGTATTCCCAATTCTATAGACATAATAATTATTAGATCAGACCTCTCTCCTCCAAGTAACTGAGCTGTTGATATAAGCACAATCTTCCTAGGTTGGTTGGTTGGTCATGGAGTATGCTCAAATGCTCACAATTTTTTAAAAAATTCGAAGGGATATTACCTAATTGGAAACTCCTATCTCAGCTTAGAAAGTATATACATAAATTGATATTGTACGTACCTGTTTGTACTGGTTTGTCATACGGGTATGTGACCAGCACTGAACCACCATCTAGTGCAACAGAAAGACTAAAGTCCTGTTTTTGGATCAAATTTTCAATGATTGCTTTAGTCTCAGGCTGGGAGGCATTATCTAAAAAAATGTAAAAGTCAAATATGAAATACCAAGTTTCAAAATTTTAGTATGAATAGTAAGAAATAGTAAGAAAATAGTAAGAAAATATTCTCTACATGAGCACAATCAGAGGCTAACTTTAAAAATCTGTATAAAAACACTGTATTACTCCATACGACCTCAGTAGCATGAAAGATACAATCTAGAAGGTAGATTACTATGAGTTTTATATAATTCAGGATAGTGTATAAAGGTTAATGATTCTAAGCAAGCTTAAGAAAATTCTTACTGGAAACAAAATGGGATGAACATATCCTATATTTTTTTAAAGTTTATTTATTGATTTATTTTTGAGAGAGTGAGTGAGAGGCAGAGAGAGGGGGAGAGAGAATCCCAAGCAGGCTTTGCACTTGTCAGTGTGGAGCCTGACAAGGGACTTGATCTCACGAACTGTGAGATCATGAACTGAGCTGAGATCAGGAACTGATTGAGCAACCCAGGTGCCCCAAACATATCCTCTTAAAAAAATAATACTGAGGGGTGCCTGGGTGGCTCTGTTGGTTAAGCATCTGACTCCTGATTTCAGCTCAGGTCATGATCTCACAGTTCGTGAATTCAAGCCCCACGTGGGGCTCTGCGCTGATGGAGCCTACTTGGGATTCTGTTTCTCCTTCTCTCTGCCCTTCACTGATTGTGTCCTCTCTCTCAAAATAAATAGCTTAAACTTAAAAAAATAATTTTGAGAATATATAGCCTATCTTTGAAAGAAAATAAAATTTTCAGAAATCAGGATGTTTTCTGTAGCACTGTTTGCAAGAACAAAAAATTAGAAAGAAACTAAATGTCCATTAGTAAGAAATTGTTCAACAAGCTAGAGTATTGCCATACAGTAACAGTGTACTAAGATGTCATTAATAAGAACATTAGAGATCTGTAAGTATTGAAACAGAAAGATCAGTGATATACTCAATGAAAAAAGTTGCAGAACAATATGTACAGTTTGATGATTCTTTTAGTAAATAAGAAAGAGGCTCCTTCACATCAACATACACATTAATTGTGTGTGCACAGATATGAGGGGATAGAGAGAGAAAAATATATATCTGTATGACCAGTAATGGAACCCTTCCAATAATATTGATTGAATTTATAAGAAAACACTTGAATTCCTTTTGGAAATGATAAAAGAAAAATTTGACAAGTTTCTAGTTTGTCATTTATATCTTACATGCACAACCTAGAAGGAAGTACCCCATTATTCATCTACACAATCGATCAGCCTCCTGGCTAAGAGAAATGAAATTATGTGCAAAGTAGTTTAATGGTTTCAAAATTAGTCTTACTTGTGAAGTCTGTATCCAAGTCTTTGCCATGAGCATTTGTCTGTCCTCTTTTTGAAGTACAGTCTTTCTCTTGTGCCTTCTCTCGTCCATCTGGATTTAGAGATGGCACAATCACAATTCTAGTCCTGTCAACCAGCTAAAACAGAAAGAGAAACCAGTGAGTTTATTAGCTCTATGTGGAGTCATAAAATAACCTCCCATGCCTCAGAGTCTTTATTGTTCTACTTTAATAAATAATAATACTTTTATTATTTTCATTTGAGAAAGACAGAGTGCAAGCAGGGGAAAGGGGCAGACAGAGAGAAGGAGAGAGCAGGGAGAGAGAGACAGAGAGACAGAGAGAATCTTAAGCAGGCTCCACTCTCAGTGCAGTGCCCAACGTGGGGCTCGATCCAAGACCCTGGAATCATGGCTTGAGCTGAAATCGAGAGTCAAATGCTCAACCGACTGAACCACCCAGGCGCCCCAAGTCTTTATTGTTTTACATAGACTTAAAAGGCAAGCCTAAAATAAATAAAAATAAAATTCTCTCTTGCTCCAAATAAATTAAAAAAGAAATGAAAAACTACAGCGCAACTATTTCCAGAGACTTCCTAATGACTTACAAAGGGTTCAGAAACCACTGCCTGCAGGCTAAATCCAGCCTGCTGCTTGCTATTGTAAATAAAGTTTTATTGGCACACAGCCATGCCCATTCACATGACTGTTTTTGTGCTGTACTTCAGAGTTGAATAGTTGCAGCACAGAACAGCTGTCTCACAAAGCCCAAAATATATACTATACATCCCTTTATAGAAAATGTTTGCCCAACACTGGCTGAAACCAATAATAATGGTAAGACTGTATTTTCCAGGTTAAAAATGGGAATGCATATTCTAACAAATATCAATGTATGTCTGGAAACAATGAGACAGAAGAGTTGAAATCCGCATGACAAAAAAAATGAAGTACAATATTTGTCTTACCCATAATAATTCCTTCTCTAAATGATCCTACATATGCATCAATACCTACATATGTGGCATGAACTAATTTCTGACAACTTCATCCTATATATTTCTGAGGGTAAATCAGAATAAATGATCCCTGGTTTATTTATTCTGCTAAAACAGTCAAAAGATTGAAAATGTTGGAGACCCTAAACTCATTGGTTCTTAACTTTCTCCCCTGGGAGAGATTTTTTTTAAAATACATGCTTGAGCTTTGCTACAGGTCTCAGAGTTTATGTGTATTTTCTTGAACTTGCCAGATAATTCTGGCCCTTATCTCAAAATGAATGGCAATCTAAAGTAACATTACAAGGGGCACCTGGGTGGCTCAGCCAGTTAAGCATTTGACTCTTGATTTCAGATCGAATCATGATTTTGAGGTTCCTGAGATCAAGTCCCGCATTGGACTCCGTGCTGGCAGCGTGGAGCCTGCTTGGGATTCTCTCTCTCCCTTTCTCTCTGCCGCTCTCCTGCTGGCACGCTCTCTCTCAAACTAAATTAAAAAATATTTAAAGTACAATTACTGGAGTTCCTGGGTGGCTCAATTGGTTAAGTGTCCAACTTTGGCTCAGGTCATGATCTTGGTTGATGAGTTTGAGCCCTACATTGGGCTCTGTGCTAACAGCTCAGAGCCTGGATCCTGCTTTGGATTCTGTGTCTCGCTCTCACTCTGCCCCTTCCCCACTCACACTCTGTCTCTCTCTGTCTCTGTCTCTCGCTCTCTCAAAAATAAATAAATATTAAAAAAAAAGTATGATTACTAGTTCCAGTCTAATTGGGCCAGTGAAGCTAATTCTCACAATCTAGAAGTTCTGAAATTCCTGGTAGGTATTTTACCTAGGACATAGTCTCTTATGACCATAATATCAGTAGGCAGCAATTTAGCCAGACACTGGAATAACCTCAGGAGCTTTTAAAGGAATACTAATATTTTGGGAGATGGGGCCCAGGCACTGGTATTTTTAAAAGCTTCCCAAATGTTTCTAATGTGTAGCAGGCTTGAGAAACACTATCCTAGATACTCTCCCATTTTTTAAGAACAGAACAAAAAATGTCCTTGGAGTCCTCTTTACAACTCACATTAAGAAATCAATACAATTTGCTTTACTGAAAATGGTAAAATAATTTCTGGTCAAGTCTGATTTAAGCTCATCTCACCTAATCCCATAGGTACTTTCTGATCCTAATTACGATGTCAGTTCTCCCCAAATTTCTTTTAGGGGAGTCAGTATCATGTAACAAAACAGCATAGACTTTAGAGTGAGACACACTTGGGTTTAAATCCCAGTTTTACCACATACTTGCTGTGTGACCTCCTGTAAGTTATCAAATATTTCTGCCTTGATTTTAATTCATATCTGTACAACGGAGATAACAAATTGAGAATTAAACTGTGATATATGTAAAGTATGCGGTGTAAATACCTGACACACAGTAGGTATCAAACAAATATTAGTTCCTTTCCCTTTTCCTAAGGGGAAAAAAATTTTTTATGCTTATTTATTTTTGAGGGAGAGGCAAAGTGTGAGCGGGGGAGGGGCAGAGAGAGAGAGGGAGACACAGAATCTGAAGCAGACTCCAGGCTCTGAGTTGTCAGCACAGAGTCTGACACAGGGCTAAAAGTCATGAACCACGAAATCATGACCTGAGCTGAAGACAGATGCTTAACCAACTGAGCCACCCAGGCACCTCACCTCATTTTCAATATAGTGTCTCAATTATAAGTTACTAGCAATGGAAGTCCCTCAAGTTAGAACGTAAAGAATGTTAAGTAAAGATTGGAAGGGTAATTTGACTATTAAATAAAGGAGTAAGAGACTGAATGCAAATCTTCAGTATTTTTTTCCTCTATGCCTTCTAATTATATACAAAGAAATATAGCAGAAAGACACTGTTAACAATGAGTATATACAAAGATGGTCCATTTTCAAAGGGTAAAGTTTATAATAATGCATTAAAAGTGCCTCTGTGTAAAATTTAACAAGAAGTTTGAAAAATTTTTAATGGTGCTTTGATATTAAGATATGACTGAGTTTTTCCTTCTAAAGCATGTCAAAATGGGCTATTCTCTTACTTGAGTAACAGCTGGGTTCTTTTTGTAGTTTAGGCAGAGAAATTCTGCCAGAGCCAAAAGTAGTTCAGTTCCAACTGGAGCATTTCCATGGATACCAGCAACAAAACGGATCTTTGGTTCTTCGGGTTCAGATATGTTGGGCTTATTGGAGATTTCGAGGGACCAGATGTGACGATATTCGGAACTCTGTCCCAAACTTTCAAAAATCAAAAACACCAAGTCAGCAAGTGATCAAGCATTATGTCAATGCCGACATATGGATTTTTTAAAAAATCTGTTTCAGACATGAAAACAAACATGTAAAGCCTTCAAAAGTCTTTAAAGAATGCATCATTGTGTCAGAAAATTTTAAGAAAATGAGTTTTGCTTGGCCAAAGAAAATCAAATACAAGTGAGATGTTATAAGATTTAGGGAAGAGTATTTGGTTCAGGATTCCTCCAAATTCAGTCATTCTCATACCATCTTCACAATATTTGCCCTATCTTCTATAATCTATACTACCATTTACTTAATGTGTGACTTTTCCATTAACTCACTTAAAATTTTTATTGTGGAAAAGTTTAAATATACACAAATGCACAGAAATTTACTTTCTAAATATAAGTGAATTTATATAAATAAGATACTTTATACTTTATTATAAATGCAATACTAGTATTAGAGCAAAAATCCTAAAGCAATCTGCTGTTGCCCACAAGCTCTGAGCTTAAGGCCTGGTTTCTTTGACACAAAGGGAGATTTACAAGAATTATAGAGGAAAAAACTTAGCTTTAAATTGAGAAGGATTAAGAGAATAGAAAAATTATTGTTTTCTCATGATTCTAGTCAGTGATACTTAGTACCTACTGGCGGACCACCTAAAACTGCCTGTGTCTCATCACTGGCAGGTGTTGAGTATCTGGGGGAAAATATTTAACTAAAAAGTGCATCTTGAATTGGAAGGTTGAAAAAAGCTTAAATGGACGAAGTAATGGATAGCAAAAATAATGTCCAATTTTTTGTTTATTTTAAAATAAGAAAGTCTGTAAGCTCTATACGGCCCTAAGATGGACAATATTAAAACCTGAATTGGGCAGAAATATTCAACAATCAGTGGAGGAAGAGAGGTAAGTGGTATTGCTAAAGTAAATATCATTCTGCATCTAGGAACGTTATAAACCAGTATTTGAGAAGCTAAACATACTGGCAAAATTGGAAGGAACCAATGAAGAAAAACAAAGTAAGAATGTAGAAGGCTGGATAATTTTCATTAGGTATATAGTAGAGAGGTATAAGCACAGGGCAACTTGTAGAGTAAAACCCTCAATAAGCAAAAATAGGAATCAACAAATGAAGGAAATAATTTTCAAGTAACTGTAACAAAAAGTTTTTTCCTCATCTTGTTTTTATTCTATTTTCTTTTTTTTTTCCTTAAAAAAAGGATTTTTTGTTCTCAATTAGTTAACATACAGTGTAGTCTTGACTTCAGGAGTAGAACCCAGTGATTCATCTCTTACATATAAACCCAGTGCTCATCCTGAAAAGTGCCCTTCTTAAATGAGTGTAACAAGATTTAAAGATTTATAATGAAACAGTGAAAGTGAGGCAGAGAAGCCCCAGAAAGCGAAGATAAAGGCTGGCTCAGAATCAGTTTAAGCCACTACTGGATATTTTCCCAGGACCTGCAATCACAGATTGCAGATGTCCCTAAGGTTTCAGGGAATACCAACTGTGAATACAGACTAGAGGCCAGAGAATGGCAGCAACCAGGCTTCATTTTCTATTTGGAAAAAAAGAATGATCCCTGACAGATGAACTCACAGTTCCAAATTTGTCCCTTGCCCCCAGAAAAATAAAGCAAACTAAGAAATAGTCAGGACATGAATCTGCAGCTGAGTAGGTGAAAGTGTTTTTAATTGGGTCAAAGTTATCATTAGGAAGAGAAAAATTTTACATTTCCAGGAGGCACCAACCATCCATTGCTAATTTAACAAGTAATTCTCCTCCAATGTTCCTCATAAAAGTTTTCAGATTCATTGTTCAAAAGATCTCTATGCAATATCTGTTTCAAAAGAAGTAAATTCCAATTCTCATATGCAGTTCCAAATAAATTATAAGAACCATTCAACATGGCTTATGTTGAATGTAACTTCTTTAAAGAAAAAAAAAGGAAAGAAAAGGAAAAAAAGAGAAAGAAAGAAAAGAAAAAAGAACGAAAAAGCGAATGAAAGAAATAGCAGTAAGACGGTGACACTTACTTGGTGAGATTTGTGATGTGTGGGTAGTTCATCACAAGTCCTCTCAGAAACTCTGATAAGTCTTTGTACAAGTGGTATCGATAAAGAGCCAGATTTGAGGAGGACCGTAACATGAGGCTTTCCAAACCATTCTCGGCTGAAAGGTCTTTAATTAAAGTTTCGAACTCTTTAGAGGTTGGATCACTGGCATCATCGGTGTTGGTGCTGTCCCCCTTTCCCTTCTTGGATTCATTGTTTGAGTCTGCTGATGATCGAACAAGTGTGAAGTTGACCTGAATAGCACCATCACTCTTTACAGTCACATTCTTGGTAACTGGATTATACCTGTAATAAAGGAGACATCAGAGCCATGCTTCTGCAGGTGGAGTACCCATACTTTGCAGAGACAGAAGGCTGCCGGGGACACGTGAATCCTTGAGATAAATTCTATGAGAGTCTCATTTTTAACTCTGTGATAATATATTATTTGTTTTAAACATTAATTGACAAAGAACAGATGTGGGTAGACTGTAAAATATGAGTGGGTTTTTGAGATTAAATATATGACCTCAATAGAAAGTTTGTATTTGCAGTAAATATTTTCCACATCTCCTGGAATCTGAGTTCACTTGTCTGTCATCAGGGTATATGGTTGGAAAAATTTGAGAGGTACTAACTTAGGATATTAGCTACCTAACACTCATTCTTGCCCTATTTTTCAGATATCTTGCTGCTTTCATTTTTCTAATACTATGACAAAATGGAAGAAAAACACAAAAGACCTCATTTCTCATTAGCGTGAAGTTCTAATCCAACCATTTTACAGACCAATAGATATACGAAATCATTTTCTTTTGAAAAAAGGTAGCAGTAACTAGAAATATTTTCATGTACTTACCCTTGCTTCAATGTAAATGTTCAAGCTAACGGTTCAGAAATAAGATAACCAGCAAGGGGAGGGGAAAATATCCACTGGTAACATCTATACTTGTTAAAACACAAAAAAGAAAACTACAAGAGGGCAAAAATGATAAGTTTTGGATTTAATGGGTGGTTCAGATTCTAAGCTTTTTGTAAAGGATGGAGAAGATGAAGAAAATTAAGTTTTTTCCAAGGAAAAAATCATAAGCTCATCGTCTCTTTTTAAGTAAACATACCTTTGTAGAAATAAAGCCTTTAAAAAAGATGAAAATGCCCTTTTTTTAGAGAATTAGAAATAAGAAAGAAAATTTCACCAAAGCAATACCTCAATGTAATAAAACTCATAAATGAAAAACCCACAGCTAACATCATACTCAATGGTGAAAACCTGAGAACTTTTCCTCTAACATCAGGAACAAGACAAGGATGTCCACACTTGACACTTTTACTTAACATAATATCAGAAGCAACTAGACCAATTAAAAAAAAAAAAAAAAGGAAGAAAGAAAAAAACGAAAAGAAATAAGAGGTATCTCTTAAACTGTCACTATTTGCAGATGACGTGATATTGTACATAGTAAATTCTGAAGGCTACCCAAAAATCTACTAGAAGTAATCAATGAATTCAGTAAAGCTGCAGGATACAAAGTACCCAGAAATCAGTAGTAGCATTTCTACACATTAATAAAAAAGTAGCAGAAAGAGAAATTAAGAAAATAATCTATTTAAAATTGCATCAAAAAGAATAAAATACCTAGGAACAAAACTAACCAAAGAGGTGAAAACCTGTACTCTGAAAACTACAAAACACTGGGAGCGCCTGGGTGGCTCAGTAGGTTAGGTGTTTAAGTGTTCGACTTCAGCTTAGGTCATGATTTCACAGTTCGTGGGTTCAAGCCCCACGTCGGGCTCTGTGCTGACAGCTAGCTCAGAGCCTGGAGCCTGCTTTGGATTCTGTGTCTCCCTCTCTCTCTGACCCACCCCTGTTCATGCTGTCTCTCTCTCTCAGAAATAAATAAAAAACATAAAAAAAATAAAAAAATATATAAAAAAATAAAAACTACAAAACACTGAAAAAAGATATTGAAGATGACACAAACAAATGGAAAAATATTCCATGTTCATGGACTGGAAGAATTAATATTTTAAAATGTCCACACTACCTAAAGCAATCTATAGATTCAATGTAATCTCTATCAAAATACTAACAGCATTATTTTTATTTTTACCTTTATTTTGAAAGAGAGAAAGAGCACATGAACAGGGGAGAGGAAGAGAGACAGGGAGACAGGGAGAGAGAGAGAATCCCAAGCAGCCTCCGCACTGTCAATGCAGAGCCCAACACAGGACTTGATCTCACAAATCATGAGATCATGACCTGAACTGTCATCAAGAGTTGGATGTTTAACCTACTGAGCCACCCCAACAGCATTTTTCATAGAACTAGAACAAATAACATTAAAATTTGTATGGAAATACAAAAGACTCCAAATAGACAAAGCAATCATGAGAAAGAAAAACAAAGCTGGAGGTATCACAATTCCAGATTCCAAGATATACTGAAAAGCTTTAATCATAACAGTATGGTTCTGGCACAAAAATAGACAAAAATAGATCAATGGAATAGAACAGAGAGCCCAGAAATAAACCCACACATACCTGGCCAATTAATCTATGATAAAGCAGGCAAGAATATACAATAGGGAACACTGGACAGCCACATATAAAAGAATGAAACTGGACCACTTTCTAACACCATACATATAAATAAAATTTAAAATGGATTAAAGACCTAAATGTGAGACCTGAAACCATAAAAAATCCTAGAAGTGAACAGAGGTAGTAATTTTTCTGATCTTGGCTATAGGAACATTTTTCTAGATATATCTCCTAAGTCAAGGGAAACAAAAACAAAAATAAATTATTTTGACTACACCAAAATGAAATGCTTTTGCACAGTGAAGGAAATCATCAACAAAACAAACAGTCAGCCTACTGAACAAAAGAAGACATTTGCAAATGATATATCCAATAAGGGGTTAATATCCCAAATATATAAAGAATTTATACAACTTAACAGCCAAAAAAACCCAACACCAAATAATCCAATTAAAAACTGGGCATAGGACCTGAATAGACATTTTTCCAGAGAATATATATAGATGGTCAACAGTCACATGAAAAGATGCTCAACATGACTAATCATCAGGGAAATGCAAATCAAAACCACAATGAAATATCACCTCACACCTTTCAGAATGGCTAAAATGAAAAAGATAAAATGTAAGTGTTGGTAAGGATGTGGAAAAAAAAAGAACACTGGTGGGAATGTAAACTGGTATAGCCACTGTGGAAAACAGTATAGAGTTTCCACAAAAAGTTAAAAATAGAAACACCATATGATTCAATGATGTCACTACTGACTATATACTCAAAGAAAACAAAATCAGTACATTGAAAAGATACATGCACCCCTATGTTTATGGCAGCATTATTTATAATAGCCAAAAGATGGAAACAACTGAAGTGTCTATCAATTAACCAATGACTAAGGAAGATATGGTGTATATACACAGTGGAATATAACGTAGCCATTAAAAAAAGATGAGATTGTGCCATTTGCAACAACCTGGATGGACCTAAAGGGTATTATGCTGAGTGAAATCAGTCAGACTGAGAAAGCAAATACTATATGATTTCATTCAGATATGGAATCTCATAAAACAAATTAATAAACAAAAAGCAGAAACAGATCCATAAATACAGAGAAAAATCTGATAGTTGGGGGGGGCAGTGAGTAAAATGGGGGAAGAGCAGTAGGAGATACAGACTTCCGGTTATGGAACGAGTAAGTCACAGAAATAAAAGGTACATCACAGGAAATACAATCAATTGTACTGTCATAGCATTGTGTAATGACCGAGGGTAGCTGTAGTGAGCATAGCACAATGTAAAGACTTGCTGAATCACTGTTGTATACCTGAAACTAATGTAACATTGTGTGTGAACTATACTCAAATTAAAAATATATTTTTTAAATAGAAAAAAACAGAGAATGGTTTAAGGGTGGATAGAAATAAGTGTGACAGGGCTTTAAAAGGGCACAAATGTAGGGGCGCCTGGGTGACTCAACGGGTCGAGGGCCCAACTCTTGGTTTCGGCTCAGGTGATGATCCCAGGGTTGTGGGATCAAGCTTTGCGTCGGGCTCTGTGGTAACTGTGGAGCCTGTTTGAGATATTCTCTCTCTCCCTCTGCCCCTCTCCTCCAATCTCTCTCTCTCTCTTCAATAAATGAATGAAAATAAAAGGGAACAAATGTAAAGTGGTGGTATTGATTGAACACGGCTAGAAGCACACAGCAGAACAGGAGTCCTTTCTTCCCAGCTAACAGGTACTTCCCAGCATTGTTACCAACAGCGAAGGAAATCACTTACTACAGCGTTTACATCTGCATCGGGGGCAGCAGGCCTGAGAGGAGAAGGATAAGAGGCCACTGTGCAAAGTGCATGATTTCACAGATTTCTTAAATGTGATAGTTTATGTACTTACTTTAGCACTAGAGGAGACTCAAATGTGTAACCAGCTCTAAACTTCCCAGCATGAAACTCGGGGTTGCTTGGCTTCTCTAGGGCTTTGTGGAAATCATCTTCTAGGATAGAACCATGTTTGTCTTTCCTCAAGCACTCAGTTTCAAAGTACTCAGTCACTCACCCTCGAGCAGATGCTGTGATTTTATAAGTTCCTGGAACCAAGAGACGCCAGTAATCTCCAGTTTTGTAAGTAGTCACTGGGTGATTAATTTCAGCAACACTAATGGTGGCATTCAATATACCCCTGCCATCCGTGGCATCTAGGACAAATCCTTTGACACCTTGATGAACCTGGATAAAGTACAAGGACACCCAGATGTCAATGGTAAAGATCATCATCTAATTATTTTGGGAGCTTACATCCCAAATAACAGATTGATAATAAAGGAAACATGTGGAGCAAATAGGAATTTAGGAGTCGAGAGTAAAGCTAAAGATAAGCACCCATTAAACAAAGTATTTTAGTTGCTGAAAGGCTGATTTTTCATAGGCTAAGTTTGTCTTTATCATGAGGAATATAAATAACACTGTTTAAACTTTAGCACTTCTGACAATTTCAGTATATAGGACAGTCTACAAGAAAACTGTCCTGGCCTCTTTAAAAGGGAAATGTCATTTTTTAAAAATGGAAGGACTATTCTAGATTAAAGTGAGTAAAGAGATGTAATAATCAAATGCAATGCATAAACCTTGACAAGATCCTCATTCTAAAATAATCACTATAAAAAAGATATTTTGGGGAAAAGAAGGAAATCTAAATGTGGACTAGGTACTAGGTAATATTAGAGAATTACTATCAGTTTTCTTCGGTGAGATAATGGCACTTGAAGATGTCATACACAAGAATATCCTTATTCTAAAAAATGCACTCTGAAATATTTAGGGGTGAAATGTCATAGTAGCTGCAATTTATATTGAAATAGTTCAGGAATATATGAGTATGTGGATAATTTTATATAAATAAAACAAATGCAGCAAAATGTTAAAAACTGTTAAATCTAGGTGATTATTAACAACTTTTCTATACATTTAAAATTTTTCATAATAAAGTGTTTTAAAAAATTAGTATGCAAACTCACAGCCTTTATGTCA
Organism: Hyaena hyaena; assembly: GCF_003009895.1. Lineage (NCBI taxonomy): Eukaryota > Metazoa > Chordata > Mammalia > Carnivora > Hyaenidae > Hyaena > Hyaena hyaena. Next base: position 5,403,572 of record NW_024080642.1, on the reverse strand, counting down.
GTCCACTCAGCAAAAAGAATAAGGCAGAAAAGTACTGGCACAAAGTATTAGATTACCCTAATAATTAACTAGTATAGTATACTTCTTACAGTCTTTACCTATCGGTCACCAAGCTTATCCAAACAAAAGGAAATTAATCATTTCACAGCAAATCACTGGCAAAAAGAAAAAGAATAAAAACATTTACCCCATAGCCCGTCTTTCTATCACTCAACAAACGCTTAGGGGGGTATCCAATTTGTGTCAGTCTTTTATAAAGACAGAATAAAAAGTCACTATCCATTAAAAGCAAAACATCACCACCCTGTTTAATCATTTTCAGCTCTTGCCCCCGTGAGTTCTTCAACTCATTTCATCCATGAATTTTCCAGATAAACATACTAACACATGAATAGACCAAAATGGAATTCAGAAGGGCATATTTGAAAATCACCAGGTGAAAACTACATGTACACACAAAAGTATTTTTGCTCTTAGGAGATATTTCATACTTCACTCCTGTATAGTTACCTGTTTCATAAACTGGATTAGAGATCTTCGATTCTGTTCCCAAAATTTTGGCAGATCTTTCTCAAATGGGTATTTCACACAACCTAGCTCAATAGTAACTTCAAAGCAATTTGTCTGTAAATAGTTCCAGTCCTGCATACCACCTGAAGGATAAAAAATTAAAATCAGTCACTCTGAAGAAGTAGAACTAGATCAGATCCCAAAAGGTAAACAATTTTCCTAGTAAAGAGCCAAATCCATCTTTTCTCAGCATTGGTTGAAAATCAATAATATGTTTATTTGAGATCTCTTTGATGCTGTGGTACAGGTAAAGCACCTGTACTTTCATATTCAAGAAGAATTCAAGTGTAGCTTACCCTCTTCTTATCATAGCCAGAGGTAAAATATAACACTTTCATGAAGTTTCAGTAGAATATCTTTACTCAAAACTCAAAGCTGAAGTTAGCACAGAGCCCTATGCAGGGCTCAAACCCATGAACCGTAAGATCATAACCTGAGCCGAAGTCAGACGCTTAACAAATTAAGCCACCCAGGTGCCCCAACATGTGTCAAATTTAAAAATAGTTGAAAAGGTTATTTGAATACTTTAAATTATTTAAACAATATTTTTAAAGGAATGATATTTTTTCAAAATTAAAAAATCAGTAGGAAGTAGCACCATCCAGGGTGACAGAAAATCTAGGTTATATGGCCTTGGTATTAAAGAATGTTTACCTGGGACATTATACCAACTAGCTCCATTCGTTATTCCATGAGGAAAATATTCATTAGGGTACATATTCTTGCAGGGTCTACCTTGAAACATCTGGGCATTTTCCTGAAAAAAAAAATTAAGATTCTCACTTATATTTGTTTGCATCTGCATCAAAAACTACAGGAAGGAAGAAAAATAATAAAAGTGGTTACCAATAGGGTGTATGTAGGGGCGGGAATGGGGTGGGTGGAGCTATGGGAAGCAGTCAGACTTTTTAGAAATTTTTTTTAATGTTTTATTTATCTCTGAGAGAGAGAGACAATGCGAGCAGGGGAAGGCCGAAGAGAGAAGGAGACACAGAATCTGAACCAGACTCCCGGCTCTGAGCTGGCTGTCAGCACAGAGCCCAATGCGGGGCTTGAACCCATGACCCGTGAGATCATGTCCTGAGCCGAAGTCAGACACTTAACCGACTGAGCCACCCAGGGGCCCCGCAGTCAGACTTTTCAATGTTTAACTTTCTATGCCATATCTAAACAATACCCCTGGATTAAAAAAATATATATATATATGTACATATATATAAATATATATATATATATATACATGAACACCCTCCTTTCATAAACTTAACATACCAATTATAAGATTATGATTCCATTGCTTTTTTATTTATTTAAAAAAATTTTTTACATTTATTTATTTTTGAGAGACAAAGTGAGACAGAGCATGAGCGGAAGAGGAGCAGAGAGAGGAGGAGACACAGAATCTGAAGCAGGCTCCAGGCTCTGAGCAGGCGTTCAGCACAGAGCCCAATTCGGAGCTGGAACCCACGAACCTGAGATCATGACCTGAGCCAAAGTCAGACACTCAACTGACTGAGCCCCCCAGGTGCCTCCCATTGTTTTTTAAAAAATGTTTATTTATCTTGAAAGAGAGAGCGAGAGGCAGAGAGAATCCCAAGCAGGCTCCTTGCTGTCAGCACAGAGCCCAACCTAGGGCTCGATCTCACAAACTCAGACTATGACCTGAGCCCAAGTCAAGAGTCAGACACTTATCCAACTGAGCCACTGAGGCGTCCCCCACTGCTTTATTATCAAATAAAAATTATTATTTTAGAGTACCGTAACAATTGTGTATATGCTCTTTTGCGTTTTGGGTTTTTCACTAAAGGCTTACATACACCTATATCTTTATCTCCATTTCCATCAATAGCTATCAATCCATTCAATTATAAATTATATAGATATACTACTATACTAACATAACATATATAATATAAACTTATATAAAAATAAAAAACATTTAAAGGATACATTTAAAAATACAAATAGAATTTCTAATACATTCTTCCTACATCTTCGTGGATCATCTAGTATAAATCTGACTGGAGACAATCTAGTTGTTCTAGAAAGTAGCGATTAACATTTTGACTTTATTCTCAGAGGAATAAAGAGCCACTAAAAATATCTGAAGAAAGGTTGATATGTGAAATACTCAAGGCTCTAGGAAGCTTATACTTTGGTAAAAATAAACCAAAGCCAGGGAGAGCCATCAGAGTACTACTGAAACAATCCAAGTGTGAGATCATGAGCCCCTGGGTTTGATTTTACTAATGCATTTTACCATCTCCTTGAATTCTCACTACTCTGATCATTGTTTTTAAGCTTAACTAATTTTTTTCAAGCACAGTTTGACAATTTAAAGAAGACCGAGGGTGAGGATCTAGGTGTCCAGTCTCAGGCCACGCATAGTCTAAAAGTAATATACCAAGATATTAACTGATGGATCATCCCTAGGTTTCTCTTCTTCTTGTTGCTTGCCTGTATCTTCTAATCTTTTTACAATAACTTCCACTCTATGAAACAGTTTTTGTTTTTTTTTTTTAATTTCTAGGAGAGAGAGAGACAGCGTGAGCAGGGGAGGGTCAGAGAGAGAGGGAGTCACAGACTGAAACAGGCTCCAGGCTCTGAGTTGGCAGTCAGCACAGAGCCCGACGCGGGGCTCGAACCCACGAACCGTGAGATCATGACCTAAGCGAAAGTTGGACGCTTAACCGACTGAGCCACCCAGGCGCCCCTGAAACAGTTTTTTAAAGAGGCATTTACATAGTGGTGATGGGTAAGGCAATGGGATGCAATTGCCAAGACAGTCAAAATGGCTGAGGACAGAAGATGGAGGGAGAAAAAAGTGAAAAGAGACAGTGTCCAGCCAACAAAAGAGAGAAAACTCAGAGCTTTCTACTATACAATAGGACAGAGATCAAGGAAAGAAGACAATAGTGTTAGACTTCAGAGGACAAGAACGCTAAAACAGAAGGCAAGCAAGCAAGAAAGAAAGGAAAGAAAAAAAAACAGATTTCAGGTAAGCTTGGATGGGGCACCTCCAGGGAAAACAATGTAGGCAGAAGACAAATGACAAGAAACTGAGAGGAGAGAATAAGGAAGTGGAGACGAGAGACTACTTTGTTTTCTTTTCTTTTGATTCCTCTCGAACTAATCTTAGACTTGCAGAAAAGTTACAAAAATAGTAAAGAGAGTTTTATAGACCCTTGATCCAGCTTTTCCTAAAGTTAGCATCTTGTATACCCCAGGTACCATTATCAAAATAAGGACATTAACACTGGAATATTACTATTAACTAAAGTAAACTAGTTTTTATGAAAAATCACTAGTTTTTCCACTAATGCCTCATTGAAATTTTGTCACTTGATATCTGTCACCCTGTACAGTAGAAAGCTCTGTTTCTTTCACTTAATTGAATTCACTGAATTTCATTATACTTAAAATATAAATTATTATAGAAAGATTAGAAAATTTCAGAGCACAAAAGGAGAAAAATATAAGCCTAGAGATCATCAATCGGTTAATATTTTGGTATATAACTTTTAGACTTTTTTGGCTTATATATAAACTGGGATGGATGTGAATGGATGCCCCACCCCAGTCTTAAGGTTCTCAAAATCTGTTTTACTGAAATATAATTTGCATACAACTCAACTCACCCATTTAAAATGTGCAACTCAATGGTTTTTGGTATATTCACTGAATTGTGTGACAATCTCCATGGTAAATTTTCGGACATTTTTATCACCCCAAAGAAATCCATACTCATCAGCACTCCTCATTTTCCTCCAACCTCTTCCCTGCCTCTCCCCGCCTCCCAAGCCCTAGGCAACCACCAATCTATTTTCTGTCTCTATGGATTTGCCTATTCTGGACATTTCATATAAATGGAATCATACAATATGTAGTCTCTTGTGACTTACTTCTTTCACTTAGCATAATGCTTTCAAGAGTCATTCATTCAAGTTGTAATTCATAGCAGTACTCTATCCCTGAGTACTTTTCCACTGCATGAATATACCATATTTTGTTTACACATTTATCAGTTGATGGACATTTGGGTTGTTTCCATTTTTGGCTATTATGGATAATGCTGCTATGATATTCATGTATAGTTGACCCTTGAATAACATGATGATTAGCGATGCCAATGCCCCACACAGTCAAAAATCCAGGTATAAATTTTGACTCCCCCCAAACTTAACTACTAACGTAACCAGTGAATTAACATATATTTTATATGTTATATGTATTATATACTATATTTTTACAGTAAAGTAACTTAGAAAAATGTTATTAAGAAAATCATAAAGAGAAAATACATTTGTGTTACTATACTGTATTTATAGAAGAAAGTCCACATATAAATGGGTCCATGCAGTCAAAATCCCTGTTGTTCAAGGATCAACTGTACAAGTTTTGCGTGGACATGTGTTTTCACCTCTTTTGGGCATATACCTAGAAATGGAACTGTCAGGTCATGTGATAATTCTATATTTAACATGCTTCGGAACTGTAATACTGTTTTCTAAAGTAGTTGTGTGCCATTTCACATTTCTACCAGCAATATACAAGAGTTCCAATTTCTCTGTTTTTACCAATACTTGTTATCTCCTTTTTTTAAATTATAGGCAATCCTAGTGGGTACAGAATGATATCTCATTGTGGTTTTGATTTGCATTTCCTTGATGGCTACTGATATTGAGTATCCTTTTGTGTGCTTCTTGATAATCTGTATATCTTCTTTAGAGAAATGTGTATTCAAATTCTTTGCCCATTTTTCAATTAGGTTGTCAATTAGTTCAATTAGTTATAAGAGTTCTTTATATATTCTAGATATGATTCTTATCAGATACGTAATTTTCTATTTTGTGAGTTGTCTTTGTGCTTCCTTGATATTCTGTTATGTGTTGAGTTCTGCTCCCCTAAAAGATACGTTGAAGTCCTAACCCCAAAGACTTTAAAATGTGACTGTATTCAATTACAGAGATATTCAAGTTAAAATGAGGCAATTAGGGTGGGCCCTATTCCAATATGACAGATATCTTTATAAAAATAGAAAACTTGGACACAAAGGGAGAATGCCATGTGAAGACAGAGGATTGGAGTAATCCGTCTAGAAGCCAATGAATGCCAAAGATTGCCAGCAAAACAACAAAAGCTAGGAAGAGACAAGGAAGGATTCCCCTACGGGTTTCAGAGAGAGCTTGAATTTGCCAACACCTTCATTTTGCACTTCTAGACTCTAGAACTAAGACAATAAATATGTGTTGTTTTAGGGCACCCAGTTGGTAAGACTTTGTCACAGCAGCCTTAGGAAACTAATACCATATTATAGCAAAAATGTTTTTAATTTTTGATGATATTCAATGTATATATTTTTTGGTCACTTGTGCTTTTGAGGTCATATTGAGGAAACCATTGTCTAACCCAATGTCACAAAGATTTATTCCTATATTTTTTCCAAAAGTTTTTTTGTAAGATTTATTTATTTATTTATTTAGAGACAGAGTGTATACAAGTAGGGAAGGGGCAGAGAAAGAGAATTCCCAGGAGGCTCTGTACTGTTAGCACAGAGCCCAATGTGGGGCTCAAACCCACAAACCATGAGATCATGACCTGAGCCAAAATCAAGAGCCTGAGTCACCCAGGCACCTCCTAAAAGTTTCTTTTTTTTAAGTTTATTTATTTATTTTGAAAGAGAGTGAGCACGAGCGAGGGAGAAGTAAAGAGAGGGGGAGGGAGAGAATCCCAAGCAGGCTCCATGCTGTCAGCCAGTGTAGAGCCTGATCTGGGGATTAATCCCACGAACTGTGAGATCATGACCTGAGCCCAAACCAAGAGTCAGATGCTTAAATAACTGAGCCACCCAGAAACCCCTATTTTTTCCGGTAAGTTTTATGGTTTTAGATCCTACATTTAGGACTATGATCCATTTTGAGTTAATTCTTGGGTATGATGTAAGGAAAGGGCCCAAATTCATTCTTTTGCATGTTCCTATCCAGTTTTCCCAACACCATTTGTTGGAAAGATTATTGTTTCTTCATTGAATGGTCTCAGTGTCCTTGTCAAAAAAATCCATTGACCATACATGTAAGAGTTTATTTCTGGACTCAATTCTATTTCATTGATCCTTGTGTCCATCCTTATGTCAGTTCTCAGTGCTTAATTACCGTAGTTTTATAATAAGTTTGAAACTGGGAAGTAGGAGGCCTTTAAATTTTGTAATTTATTTTTCATTTTATTTTATTTTTTTAATGTTTTATTTTTTTTTTATTTTGGAGGGGAGGGACACAGAGAGAGGGAGACAGAGGACCCAAAGCAGGCTCTATGCTGAAAGCAGAGAGCCTGATGTGGGCTTGAATTGACAAACTGTGAGATCATGACCTGAGCCAAAGTCAGATGCTTTAACCAAGAGAGCCACCTAAGTGCTCTTATTTTTCATTTTACAGATAATTTTGTCTTTTTCTACCATTTCTTTCCTGAGTTTTATCAACTGTTCTTCATTTTTCCTATCTCTTTTTTTCTATTTCTGTTTTCATCTTTTAAATATCTAAGCCTACATGTTTTTTCATATTCTCAATGTGTCTTTGGGTATATTTAATCTGTTTGGAGTGCTGACTTATAGTTTTCTTCTGTTTATTGATTGCTTTTTGGTCCTAGTAAGGTTTCCTCAGGTAATATGTGTGAAATTTCATTTCCCGATTTTCTGAAATGCTTCTCCATGGATTTTACTTACCTCTTGGTCATTTTTATGATACAGGGCTGTTAATACAGGATTCTTAGTTAATGGTGCCCTTTTCTGTCAGTCTAGCAGTCAAAGTTCATTAGTGTGTTTCTGTTTTTTTGTTTATTTGCCTTGATATAAGGGTGGAACTGTAGGTCCTCTGATTTTATGGTTCTCTTCTGTCTCGGACAGCCCTATATTTTTCCTTTTTCCCTCTTTTCGTCTTCACTTTCCAATGGCCAAAGGGCACTTCTTCATTTCTTTTTGCCTTTTTTTCTGCTCCAGAAGTTAAGAGTTTGGAAGATTGAACCCCTTGGAACCCATCCTTTTAAATTGTGCCTGTCCCTTTAAATTGCATCAGATCTTGTAATTTGTATGTTCTTTGGAATCTCTTCCCAATATTTCCATGCTCTCATCTGCCCGGTTACTATTTTATTTCAGATTTAGGGGGTACTTAAAGGTTGGTGGTCATTCCATCACCTTCGGGTCTGCCTTTCCTTAGTCCTGTCTTCTGTCTTCACAGAGTATCTTGGTCTGCTTTTCCTCATCATGAAACTACAGCAGGGCATGGGGGGTTGAGTACATGATAGATCATGACAGATCACAGCTAAGAGAAAGGAGACTGTGAGTAAAGACTGAGGATTTTAATGATCACCTTTCCTATTTACAACAGAAGAAACAAAGGCACAAGATTCCAGAGGAGGCAGGATATGGTGGGATCAAGAAATGGAGGAGAATATGGGAAAGATATCAATTGATAATACCCGAGAAGACAGAATCTGAATGCACTCACACCAGATTATTCAAAGTTCTATTTAGTTCAAGGCAAAGTGATCTACTGAGAATAAGGGGAGTAAAGCTGGGATTAGGAGGTTCAGGTAGAGGATAAAGGTTTAGAATCGCCAAAGTGGGAAATAAACCAAAGAGTTAAGCAGCAAAACATGAAATACTGCCAAGTAGAACTGAGAGCTCAGCTGAGGTTAGAGAGCATACATATGTATGTAGTGTTGTCAACTTCCATGACTGTGTGACTTTTCTAGCATGTAGAAGAGAGACAGTGGTGGCAATTACTGAGGATTGGACATTGGCAAGGCAGGCATGTCAAAAAAGTATTCTAAGGTGTAAGTGAGAGCGTCACTAAAGTGGATGTCCGTGGGTCTAAGCTGGGTAGAGAGTAAAATCAAAAGAATTAAAGGTCAAAGAAAACAAAAAGAGACTAAGGAACTAGAAATCACAATGAGAATAAAAAGCAAAACTATAAGATTGGGTACTGAATGTGCAAAATCTGATCACTTAAATTTTACTTTGAATATTCAGAGTGTATCCCATTCTTCTCTTATGCCATGAACATCCTCTAAAAGTGATGTGCCCAAACAGAAGACAGCTATTCCTCAAAGTCTAATAATAGACATATTCCCCTGTTTAAAACTCTCAACAAGGTCCACTTGTGCAGAATGAAGGTGTGGAAGACGTGAAACAACAGAAAGCTGTGATTAGACACCACAGAGTTGCAGTATTAACATTCTTTAACCAATAGAGTCTAGACTGAGTCCGTAGTAAGACCAAAAATTGAAGCTAGCAAGCCCCAACTTCTAACACGTTATCTAAGAACAATTTTTGAATTAAAATCTCACACAAAGACACACACAAATATAACATTTTTGATTGTAGAAGTAATGTGTGTTCATTACAGAAAGTTTAGAAAATACAGAAATTTCTACTTGCGTTCCCTTGCTATATGTTACTACAGACTTTTCCATAGCTTAGACCAGTGGTTGGCATTTTTGTCTGTAAAGGACCAGACAGTAAAAGTCCTAGGCTTTATAGGCTTGAAAGTGTCTGTTTCAACTACTCAACTCTACCCTCTGCACCTATTTAGAAGACTGCTGTTTTTCTTCTTTAGTCTGCTAATATGGTTCATTACACTGACATATATTTTCAAGCTGAAAGAGGAAGCAGCTACAGACAGTATGTAAAAAAAGAAAAAAATGGATAGGACTGTGTGTCAATAAAATTTTATTTACAAGGGCATTAGTGGGCTGGATTTAGCCTGAGAGCTATGGCTTGTCAACCCCCACCTGAGACACTTCACTAGATTTATAACTCAAGTACTAGTCAAATGAAATAAACCAGCATGCTAATTTATATTTATTATGTTTAGTTTATGATGATTCAGGTACTATGCTAAAACCTGTAGACGAAAAGACATTACTTGAGCTTAAAGGTTAATGGGGAAACACATAGTATAATCATAGTGAGGTGGAAAACAGGGGAAAAAGTGGTAATACCGCCTGAAAGGAATCATAGAAAGACTTAACTGAGGAGAAAGCATTTGACCTGAGTCTTACAGGATTTTGTTTTAATGTATTTTTTAATTAAAAAAATGATAGCATTTTATGTTTAAACATGAGCCTACCTTTGAATAAGAAAGTGCTATCTGTTGAAACACAGCATCATCTGGTGATTTACTATATGTGGCAACCCCTTGTTCATCATCATCAAAAGGGTAGTTCACTACCAAAGAACCTGTAAGGGAACAAAGGAAAATGTACCATGTTATCTCCTTCAAGAGGCATCATCAACATAAATAAAGTACACTTTCACAAAACTGCCAGAGATGGGAAACCAATACAATTATCCAAGGATAATTTCCTCATTAGAAATAAAAAAGCTGCTAATTTCCTCAACAGAAAATCAACTGGATAAATAAAATATTAAATGGCTATGCATGACACTTAAAGGTTGCCTTAACTAGAAAGGTTGTAGGAATATATCTGAACTTCTAGGTATAATTTACATGTTAGAGCTGAAACCAAAAGTATACAGCCTGAATTTAAACAATTTTACTGTTACAATAATTAGGATCAGAAAAGATGAGCAAAATTTGATACGTTTTCAGTAAAATTCAGACATTTATAATGTCATGGAATTTTTAAATAAGAACTGATCCTTGAAGTCCAATTAATCCATCCTCTTCATTTTGCAGACTTAGAGTCTAAAACAGAGAAGTTAAATGACTTATGTATGGATAACAGAGCCAGCCCTGATCTACACTCATAAAAAACCGTTAAAAATTTCCCATATGCTCACATTAGAAATTAGTCAATTGGAGTTATAGCATATGATATTTCATGACTTAAGGTAAAGAAAGTGATCCGAAAGAAAGAAAGAAAGAAAGAAAGAAAGAAAGAAAGAAAGAAATTAAATTAAAGAAAGAAAGGTTTTAAAACATATGTAAAGGGGGCACCTGGGTGGCCCAGGTAGAAGAGCATGCGACTCTTGATCTCAGAGTCATGAGTTTAAGCCCCAAGTTGGGTTTAGAGATTACTTTAAAAAAACAAGTAAATACGTTTTTAAGAGTAGATAAATAAACAAAACATACGTAAATGATATCATGTCCCTTCATGTTCCCCATAGAGCATAATGAAGTTAGGGTGCTTCTCAGACAAGAGCCCTGATGGGATACCTTATTTTCCTATTAGTCGCACTGTTTTCCTTTGTTCCGTCTATCCATTTATCCTTCCTCAACTAAGCCACCCATCCTTGCCTTTGTTATCATACTACTTCATGGGAATGGAAATGAAAAAACATATTCCACTTGAATTCAGATGAAGTACTCCTGTGTTAACAAATACCAGAGAACATTTATATAGAGAAAAAAAATTATTTAAGAACCAAGTACGAAGAACTATGCTCACTCTATTCCCCAAAATAGTTCTAACAAGAACAAGTGTACTTCAATAGCTCTTCTTAGACAAATTTGATGTCTCAAAAAAATTTAATTTCACCCCAGAAATTATTATTAAATATTATTAGTATTAGTCATCAGCAAAATGCAAATCAAAACTACAAAATGGGGGTGCCTGGGTGGCTCAGTTGGTTAAATGACTAACTCTGGATTTCAGCTTAGGTCATGATCTTGCAGTTTATGGGATGCAGCCCAATGCTGGGTTCTTTGCTGATAGAAAGGAGACTGTTCGGGATTTTCTCTCTCCCTTTTTCTCTGTCCCTCCCCTGTTTGCACTCTCTCTCTTTCTCTCAAAATAAATAAATAAACTTTTAAAAAAAACCACACTGAAATACTACTTTTTACCCACCAAAGTGGCTATAATATAAAAACCAGAAAATAACAAGTGCTGGTGAGGATGTAGAAAAACTGGAATCTCCGTACATTACTGGCAATGTAAAATGATTCAGCTACTGTGGAAAATGGTTTGGCAGTTCCTTAAAAAGCTACACATGCAATTATCATATGGTGGCATTTCCATCAAAAAGCTAAACATGGCTATATGAAATAAGTCAGTCAGAGAAAGGCAAATACCATATGATTTCACTCATATGTGGAATTCAAGAAACAAAACAAACAAGGAAAAAAAGAGACAAGCCAAAAATCAGACTTGAACAAATTGATGAACAAACTGATGGTTACTGGAGTGGGGGTGACTGGCTTCGATCACTTAGCTTATTTTCAAGTTCATTTATGTTGTAAAATGCACCAGGACTTCCTTGCTTTTCACGGTCAAATAATATTCAATTGTATGGGTATACTACATTTTGTCTATCCAATCATCAGACGATGGATATCTGGGTTGTTTATACTTTTGGGTTTTAATGAATAATACTACTATGAATATTCATGTAGAAGTTTACATGTACACATGTGTTTTCTGTTCACTTTGGCATTAACACTTTCATTCTTACTTACAAGCCCTATTTGGACATTGTATTGATTCTTAATCTTGACCTCTCATTCTGTTCAACTGACCAATTCCTGTTAAATTATATGGAGGTGTATAAGCCCAATCACTACATGAGAATGAAGCCATTGTGCTGCAGTTAAATACATAGCAAGGAAATAATAAGAGAATGTACTATAAACCTACATAAAAGGGTTTATTAAATTTTAGGGGGAAAAAGGACTAAAGATTTTCCATTTGTTAGTGTTTAATTTTTCTGAATCACAAAGGGTATGCTACCAAATTCCCAGTGAGAGAGATAAATATAAAACACATGTGAGGGATAAATATAAAACACTTGAAGAACTAACCAAGGGCAGGAGAGAGGCCGGGAAGAAAGGAGGGTGAGAGGGATAAGGGGAGGGAGAGACAGGGAGGAGAGTAGGAGGGAGAAGAAAATAGGGAAGCAGTATGTGGGAGGGGAAGGGGGAAAACAGCCAGAAAACAGGCTTTAAAAAATGAGAAAAGATCTTTATTACCGTCTGCGGTAAAAGCAGTAACAGGATACCAGTTTTGAGATAGCCTAAGACTATAAACAGATAAAATTCCACCAGGATTTTCAAATGCTCTCAACAAGAATTAATTACTGAAATATCAAGTTGCTATTACCTCCATGCAGGTTTGCTGACAGTACAAATGGATAGGACTTCATCCAGCTCATTACGGCAATAGTTTCTGGTTGGGTAGGATCTGTGATCTGAAAGAACTGGTCTGGGAAATTTCGGTTCAGGTCAAAGTTGTTGCTGTTGTTTCTGCCAATTACACTCGCAGAATCTCCTGTATGATAAAGTGTTCAAACTGAAGCCATGTTTCACTGACATTTTAATCCAACACACACTCCTTCAGCTATCTTAACTCAAAGGTAAATGTGAACACATCAGGCTTCACAACCATTAAGCACACTATGATAAAACACACATCCTTTTTGTATTGTACATTAATAAAGTGTTATCTCTTCCAGATCTTTTGAAATAGAGAGATAAAACCATTATCCTTTCATTTCTGCTCTCTGTTCATATTTGAGAGGAAAAAATCCAACTCTATAAATTATATTGTTTAGTACTGCCCAACTGTCAATAATCCTTATAAATGACATGATCACAATGTTAAATCGACATGACTGATCAGAAGGAGGCTCTGTTTTACTGGTATTCAGGTCACTAAAACATTGTAAAGAAACAGACCAAATGAAAGGAAGAAAACTGTGGTATGCCTCCACTAATGTATCATAAAAAGCTAGTCAAGAACATAGTTGGAAGTTTAACCTGACGGAGAGAAAAAAGGGTTGAACTTAAGTTTATATCTCTTTAAAAAAGGAGTGGAATCTTATTGTTATCATTATGATGAGAAAAATCTGCGAGTGAAAAAAAAACATACATTATTCTTTAGTAAATAGGAGCCATTACCAAAGTGGAGAACTCTATTAAATATAAACTTTATAGAGACACCTGGGTCGCTCAGTTGGCTGAGTGTCCAGCTTCAGCTCAGAGCATGATCTTGAGGTTCATGAGTTCGAGCCCCACATTGGGCTCACTGCTATCAACCTGTCGGCACAGAGCCTGCTTAGGATCCTCTGTCCCCCTCTCTTTGCCCCTTCCCTGCTTGCGCTCTCCAAGAAAGAAAGAAAGAAACGAAGGAAAGATGGAAGGAAGGAAGGAAGGAAGGAAGGAAGGAAGGAAGGAAGGAAGGAAGACAGGCTCGATAGCATAGTTATGGACTGAACTAGCCTATGTTTCAAGAATACAAAAGCTGCAATAATTATATATTATAAGAACAAAATAAGAAGAAATTCCGAGGAAACAACCAATTCAAATTCTCTTCTACTCCCAAATAATCATGTCATATGATAATCGAAAAGGTCAGCATTAATAGACAGCTCTTCTTTACCTTCCTGGGCCTTTTCATACCCATCAGGATTCATGGATGGCATAAGATGAATTCGAGTGCTGAGAACTAGATCCGTCACTTCAGGGTCTGTTCCAAAGTTCTTACAAAGGTATTCAATGAGGTTCAAGAGCAGTTCTCGTCCAACCACTTCATTTCCATGCATATTTCCAATGTACTTAAATTCTGGTTCACCTGAAAACAAAATGATTACATGGAAGAGTTATTTTTCCTTCTTATTTATCATGGACTCTATTTTTTCCACAATACATACAAAGACCCTGAACCAAAAATTTTTAAAAAGATACATTTTGGCAAAAGAAGCAGTTAAAAGTATGTTATAAAGCAGCTTCCTTACTAATATATACATCTGAACAGGCTCAAAACACACACATACACACATGCCATATAATATGAAAATAAAAGTACTATTACCAAAAGACATGAACAGACACTTTTCCAAAGAAGACATCCAGATGGCTAACAGATACATAAAAAGATGCTCAACATCACTCATCATCAGGGAAATACAAATAAAAACCATAATGAGATACCACCTCACACCTGTCAGAAGGGCTAAAATTAACAACTCAGGAAATAACAGATGTTGACCAGGTTGTGGAGAAAGGGGAACACTTTTGCATTGCTGGTGGGAATGCAAACTGGTGGAGCCACTCTGGAAAAGAGTAGGGAGGTTCCTCAAAAAATTAAAATTAGAACTACCCTATGTCCTAGCAATTGCATTACTAGGAATTTATATAAAGGATACAAAAATGCTGATTCGAAGGGGTACATACACTCCAGTGTTTTTAGCAGCACTATCAACAATAGCCAAATTATGGAAAGAGTCCAAATGTCCATTGACTGACAAATGGATAAAGATGTGGTATATATATATATATATATACACATATAATATATATATATATATATATATATATACAATGGAATTTTATTTGGCAATCAAAAAGAAAGAAATCTTGCCATTTGCAACCACATAGATGGAACTGCAGTCTATTATGCTAAATGAAATAAGTCAGCCAGAGAAAGATAAATAGCATATGATTTCATTCATATGTGGAATTTAAGAAACAAAAGAGATGAACATAGGGGAAGGGAAGCAAAAAGAAGATAAAAACAGAGAGGGAGCCAAACCATAAAAGACTGCTAAATACAGAGAACAAACTTAGGATTGCTGGAGGGGTGTTGGGTGGGGGGATGGGCTAAATGAGTGATGGCATTATGGAGGGCACTTGTTGGGATGAACACGGGATGTTGTATGTAAGTGATGAATCACTAAACTCTCCTCCTGAATCCATTATTACACTACATGTTAACTAACTTGGATTTACATAAAATTTTAAAAATTAAAAAAAATAGTATTAGCAGAAAAAAAATCTAATCTATGCAGTTTATTAAATACTGTGCCTAATATAGTTTTTGAAGTGGATTTTCTTCTTTTCTCGCCAAAGATTGGTTACATTTTCTTTATTCCAGTTATACATTCTAACGGTGACCTTTCTAGATGAAACATAGAAATACGGCAGGCAGCTCTGAAAGGCAATACTGAGATTATGTATAAGACCACACCAGTTACCTGGTTCATGGACACCTGGGTTATCAGATATCTCCATTACATAAAGTTCTCTTGACTCTACTGATTTTCCCAATGAATAAAGCCGGGTGATGTTAGGATATTCATTGGCAAACCTTCTCAAGAAGATTTCCATATCAGGGAAATGGTGGTGGTGAAAGTCCTTTGGCTGAATTGGCTGGTGTAAGGATTGGGTTCCAGGAAGATTATTAAGCAGAGCAACTGTGCTAGCAGTTACTACCATCTCGGTTGTGTCAGGGATTACTGAAGCCACAGTTGGCCGAAGGGAAAAATTCACCTTTGTGGCTGGTCCTTCTTTCACTATTATGTTGTTAATAGTCAGTGGCATATACCTGAAAAAATAATTTTTTTGAAAAAGTAGGTGGCTTGCAGTTAAATTCAAACACACAATGCTTTTACATTATAAAAGTACAATTGCCCTTTCATACTCTTATAATTAGTGGTCTATCAAAACTTGAATAAAGATAAATGGATAAATTTAAGACTTTTAGGATATGATCTCAGAGAATCCCTGATTACTCCTTCAAAGAACTATTTCTCTTACCATTTTCTCAACACCACCCATGAGAATGCTTACCAAAAATTACATGTGAAAGAGAAAATAAAATGAAAGACAGAGGTCATTTACCCACTGCATCCAATTCTTTGCAGTGCCTTATTAAACTGACATTCCAACTACTTTTCCAAATAGGGAAGTTCAGAATTAAATGAAAGGTTTTCTACTAAATCCTTAGCAAACTAAGCTTCCAGAAAGGTGTTCGGGGGGGGAGGGGGAGGTGCTAAGAAACCACTAATTTCATATACTAGAAAGCAGATGATAAGACAGCTCTTGAAAATGTCTTTTTCAGGGCACCTGGGTGGCTTAGTCAGTTAAACATCCGACTTCGGCTCAGGTCATGGTCTCACGGTTCATGGGTTCGAGCCCCGCATTGGGTTCGGTGCTGACAGCTCAGAGCCTGGAGCCTGTTTCAGATTCTGTGTCTCCTTCTCTCACTGTCCCTCCCCTACTCATGCTCTGTCTCTCTCTGTCTCAAAATTTTTTAATTAAAAAATAAATAAAATGTCTTTTTCAAAGCTCCAAGTTTCTTCTACTCTGCTATTCAATTAGCTTTGAGGCAGCGTTTTACAGAACTGACCATCTTTTGAATCAAGCTTTTAAAATGGTCCTTCCTCACAATTTTACAACCATGCTTCATATCCAGTTGTACTGTTAGACTATGTGACAAAAGCCTCCACAATACTATTTTCTCTTTATAAAAGAGGGAAAAATCAGAAAACAAGGAAAAACAAAGGCCAGATACAGCAAATAACATTTCCTAGACTCTATTTCTGTCTTAGCTATAAACAGAAGCTTGGATATTTTTAGAGTCTAGTTTAAATTCTTACCCAGTTAAAACTGCTGTAAGGTTGTAAGTTCCAGGAACAAGTAATCTGTGGAAATCACCAAATTTGCCTGTTGTGATATTATGATTAATACCAGCCACTGAGATGGTTGCGTTCTCTAAGCCAGATCCCGTTACTGAATCTTTAACAAATCCTTTAACTCCAATGTGGACCTAAAACAAACAAGAATCAAAGTTGATTGCTTAAAGATAATTCAGAAGGCAAGAGAGCATAACCTCTCTGCATCGATGCTAGAATTTTTGTTTATTAAGTTTATTTTATTTTGAGAGAGAGAGAGAGAGAAAATGCATGAGTGGGGGAGGGGTAAAAGGAGAGAGGGAGAAAATCCCAAGCAGACTCTGTGCTGTCAGCATGGAGATTGATGGCAGGCTCCATCCCACAAACCATGAGATCATGACCTAAGCCCAAACCAAGAGTTGGATGCTTAACTGACTGAGTAACCCAGGTGCCCTGATGCTAGAATTCCTTAAAAAAAATGGTTACTTCTTTTTTTTTTTTTTAAATGTTTTTTATTTATTTCTAGGAGAGAGAGAGAGACAGCGTGAGCAGGGGAGGGTCAGAGAGAGAGGGAGTCACAGACTCTGAAACAGGCTCCAGGCTCTGAGCTGGCAGTCAGCACAGAGCCTGACGCGGGGCTCGAACCCATGAACCGCGAGATCATGACCTAAGCGAAAGTCGGACGCTCAACCGACTAAGCCACCCAGGCACCCCAAAAAATGGTTACTTCTATTTCCCTGAAATATTTTTAATGCTTCCAAGTTAAAATAAAATATAGACAAAAATATTAAATCCTTAAACTTAAGTCACGTGTGTCTGACATCTAGACTAGTAATAGGCTTTTGAAACTCCTTCTCCTCTAAGCCAGACTTCTAATTTTCTCAACAAGCAATAATTTCTCATTAAGTCATAACTCCTGGTATATCCAACAGTATATTACCCTGTCTGATGTTTAAATTAAACTTGTGTCCACGATTCATACAGTGGTAAAGGCTCTCTAGCGCCCAGGATCACATGACATTGTAAGACCCTGACAGTACAAATCTGATTATTTTGGCTTTTAATGTTGTAGGACAATCAGAGAAAGCCCTCTGGAGGAAAAGAGTGACTAAAGATTGCTATTCATATGCAACTGAACTTCTCCCTTACATCATCCATTATTTCTGCACCCCCACCCTTCCAGTCAGTTACCTTTACCTTTTCAATCAATGTGATCAAAGACTCTCGATTGTTCCCCCATTCTTGTCGAAGCTGCGAAGCAGGGGGGTACTTGCAACAAGACAGCTCTAATGTGATCTCGAAACAGTTGGCCCATACATAATTGTAATCTTGCATGCCGCCTGTAACATAAAGGACAAAAATAAGTTTACTCTAGGAATTTTACTTTCAAAAAGACCAAAGAAATTAAATCGGCCATCTCTGCATGTATAAATTTTTTTTTTTCATAAAATTGTTTGAAACTGGAGAAGGCTCTTGGATTATAGAGCAGACTAAGAAGGAAGGTTAAAGGAATAGACACTGAAAAGGAATATGCATACATAAAGCAAATGTATTTGACTGGCAGGATGAACAGTTAGGAAGAGCATAAACACATTGGTTAATAACAATGGCAATAACATTGCTAACAGCTCTACAATTTGAGCGTTTACCACATGCCAGACCTGTTCTATGAGCTTTATGAGTATTAAACAAGTGTATGAAATGGGTGTCACTATTTCACTCATTTTACCAATGTGAGAAGTAGGATGCAGAGAGAGAGAGGTTAAGATTTTTGATAGCATGAGTATTAAAGGTACACACGATCTTAAAGTTGTGAAGGATGTTCATGCCAAGCGTTAAGTGCCTATTATCCTAACTGTACTTTCTTTTATCAAGAAGGTGGCAGGAGAAAAAAGAAAGAAATCTTTTTTTTCTTGGTGTGTAGCTTTCTTGGTGTAGCTGCTAGAGAAATCTAGGGTGGTGCAGCTACACCAATGGGGGGTGGGGTGGGAGGAGAAGACACAATAAACCCTTTCAAAACGTGTTCAATGGAAAAGGGAAGTAAAAAGGAGAAGAGGCATCAATAGCCAACTACCTTCACCACTTCTACACCCATAGAAGCCCACACACTCATTCTGTAGAAA
The DNA here is from genome assembly GCF_003009895.1 of Hyaena hyaena. Classification (NCBI taxonomy): domain Eukaryota; kingdom Metazoa; phylum Chordata; class Mammalia; order Carnivora; family Hyaenidae; genus Hyaena; species Hyaena hyaena. The sequence goes on along the minus strand of NW_024080642.1, from coordinate 5,384,537 downwards.
GCTTATTACCTTATCATTCTTGTCACTCGATTTTTAAAAATAGACTTAATTTTTAGGGCAATTTTAGTTCACAACAAAACTGAGCAGAAGACACAGAGATCTTCCATATACCCCCTGCCCCTATATAAGCATGGGCTCTTTCTCGTTACCAGCCTCTGCACCAGCGTGGTACATTTGTTACAACTGATAAGCCTACATGGTTGACATGTCCTTATCACGCAAAGTCCATAAATTACATTAGGGTTCACTCTTGGTATTGTATATTCTATGGGTTTTGACAAATGTATAATGACATGTTTCCACCATTACATTTTCACATAGTGTAGTTTCACTGCCCTAAAAATGCTTTGTGTTCCACATATTCATCCCTTCCTCCTCCCTAACCTCTGGCAATCACTAATCTTTTTACTATTTCCATATGGCTTTGCCTTTTCCAAAATGTCACATAGTTGGAATCATACAGTATGTAACCTTTTCAGATTGGTTTCTTTCATTTAGTAATAGGTATTTAAGGACTCTCCATGTCTTTTCATGACTTGATAATTTTCTTTTTAGTACTGAATAATATGCCATTGTATGGATGTACCACAGTTCATTTTACCCAGTCACCTATTGAAGAATGTGTTGTTCCTTTCCAACTTATTTTGAAACTTTTAAAAATGTTTATTTATTTGGGGGAGGGGGGGTAAGTGCAGGCAGGAGAGGGACAGAGAGAGAGGGAGAGAGAGTCTCAAGCAGGCTCCACACCCAGTAGAGAGCCCGATGCAGGGCTCGACCTCATGACCATGATGAGATCATGACCTGAGCCAAACTCAAGAGTGGGATGCTCAACCAACTAAGCCACCCATGCTCCTCAGCTGCTTCCAAGTTTTGGCAATTATGAATAAAGCACTGTTAACATCCTTGTGCAGATTTTTGTGCGGACATAAGTTTTCAACTCTTTTGGGTAGTAAATACCAAGGAGCATAATTGCTGTACATATAGTAAGAGTATCTTTAGTTTTTAAGAAACCACCAAACAATCTTCCAAAGTGGTTGTCCCATTTTGCATCCCCCTACCAACAATGGAAGAGAATTCCTGTTGCTCTACACCTTTGTCAGCATGTGTTGTTGTCAGTGTTCTGGATTTTGGCCATTCTGGTAGGTGCGTAGTAGTAACTTATTGTTTTCATTTTTTTTTTTTTCCTGATGACAGCAATATGGAACATCTTTTCATGTTTATTTGCCACCTGTTTAACTTCTTTGTTGAGCTGTCTGTTAAGGTCTCTGGCCCATTTTTTAATCAGGTTGTTATTATTGTTGAGCTCCTCATATATTTTGGATAACAGTCCTTTATCAGATGTGGTTTCTTCCTTTTAGGGGCAGAATAATAGGCTGCTGTATGTTTATACCAAATTTTCTTTATCCATTCAACTGTCAATAGACAGTTAGGTTGTCTCTTGGCAATTGTAAACAATGTTGCAGTGAACATGGGTGTGCAATTATCTTTTCAAGATTCTGCTTTCAATTCTTTTGTATATATACTCAGAAGCAGGAACGCTGAATCATATGGTAATTCTATTTCTAACTTTCTGAGGAAGCTCCATACATTTCCTATAGCAGCTGCACTATATTTATATTCCCACCAGCCATGAGGGTTCCAATTCTCCACATCCTCACCAACACTTGCTATTTTGTTTTTGTTTTTTCTTTGATAGTGACCATTCCAAAGGAGTGTAAGGTGATAAGTCATTCTGGTTATGATTTGCTTTTCCCTGATAATTAGTGATAGTGAGCATTTGTATGTACACATGTGGACACACACATACTATTCATCATGCATAATATTTATTAATCTTTTCCATTCTTTTTTTAAAAATATTTTTCACTTTTTTTTTTTTTTTTGAGAGAGAGAGACACACAGAGCACAAGTGGAGTAGGGGCAGAGAGAGGGAGACACAGAATTCGAAGCAGGCTCCAGTCTCTGAGCTGTCAGCATGGAACCCCATGTGGGGTTCAAACCCATGAACCACAACATCATGACCTGAGCTGAAGGTGGATGCTTAATTGACTGAACCACCCAGGTGCCCAAATCTTTTCCAATTCTTACTACCATATTGGTTAGTACAATGGTCATTGTGTGTAAGACATTATACTAAGATTATATGGATTTATAAATAAGAGACATATCTTTTTCTTTAATGTCTATTATTTATTTTTTATAATTTTTAATGTTTTTTTATTTTTGAGGGAGAGAATATGAGTGGGGGAAGTGCAGGGGGTGGGGGCACAGAGGATCTGAAGCAAGATCTGTGCTGACATCAGCGAGCCCAATTCAGGGCTCAAACTCCCAAACCGAACTCATAAACCATGAGATCATGACCCCAGCTGAAGTCTGATGCTCAACTGACTGAGCCACCCAGGCATCCCAAAAGACATACCTTCATTCAGAGTTTAAAGTCTTGTAGAGGAAGCGGAACACAGAACACACAAAAATAACAATTTCAGAGGAATGCACGAGCAAACTAATATAAGTTTTTTTTTGCATATGTAAAACTTAACTTGCTGTGTTAAATTGCAAACATGGCCAACTCACAATTTAATTATGCCAGAAGCAGTGCAGTAGACTACTTACTTACAACACTATAATCACCAGGCTTGAGTCCTGGCATTCTTTTGTCTGTCCCTTAATTGTCTTACTTCAGTAGCAATTTAAGAAATACTAGCTAAGAGCAACAAGACCACATTTACAGTAATATTTTGGAGTACTATTTAATCAGCTTTTACACTTAACTTTAATGGTATTGTAATTAGCCAGTGTCAATCAATGACACATAAATATATTCCTGGGTTGGGGGGTGGAGAGTAGGGACAGAAGTCTTTAAAAAACAAGCCTTCGGGGCAGCCCGAATGGCTCAGTTGTTGAATGTCTGACATTGGCTCAGGTCATGATCTCCTGGCTCATGAGTTTAAGCCCTTCATTGGGCTTTTGCTGCTGTCAGCACAGAGCCGGCTTCAGATAACTCTGTCCCGCCCCCTCCCCTCCCAGCCCCTCCCCTGCTGTGTGCATGCGCATGCTCTTTCCCTCTCTCTCTCTCTCTCTCTCTCTCTCAAAAAATAAGCATTTTTAAAAAATAAATAAAAATTAAAATAAGACTTCAAGAGAAAAAACTTTATTCAGTGGCCTCCAATCCCACAGATCACACACTATAGCCATTTTTAAAGATCGTATAACCCTAAAAACAACCCAAAACTAAAGGTCAGATTCATTGGAGACAAAATTCTTTTTGTAGGTCCTACAGATTTGAGAAAATATTGTAGTGAATAGTATACCTAACTGTAACTCATTTTTGTTAATGTTAGCTTCACAGCATAGGATCTAGTGGAAATACAAAATATGAATTAAATCTTGGCACACACTCCCCAAATTTCCCTTTGATAAGAAACTATTTAACAGAAAGCCATGTAAAATAAAGTACTGGAAATAAAAGGGTGACTATACTACCTTTAAAAGTACAAAAATCAATTCCTTTCCTGTATTTTAGCAATAATCAGAAACTATAATGGAAAAAAAGATTTCAGCAACAAAACCTGTAATACATATAGATTAAATGTAATAAAATACATAATATAAGTTAATATAAAGTTTTATTGAGGGATGTAGATTTCATGCTTCTACATAGGAGGCTTAGAAAGATATCAAATTTCCCTGAAATTAATTTACGAATATTACTCAGAAAAAACAGATTCTTATTGGGGCTGGACAAAATGATTTAGAATCTGGAAAAATAATGGATGACAATATCCAAGAAAACCTTAAAAAATAAGAATGGTATTAGGGACTTGTATTGCCACATATTAAAATGTCCTAAAACTATACTTGCTAAAGTAGTGCATTAAGATCAAAATAAATGGACCAATGGAACAAAATAGAAAGCCCAGTAACAGAAACTAAACCATTTGCAATATTAAAGACACATTTAAAACCAGTGGGGAATGATTAAGTTGGTAACTGTTACATGAACAACTGGTTAACTATGTGACAAAAAATATAAGTGAGTTTACCTCATATCACATCAAATAAACTCTTAAACCCAGAAGGAATTTGATGTAAAAATAAAACCACAGACAAAAGTAGAAGTCAACATAAGTATTTTTATACACTCAGGATGAGGAAAGCCTTTCTAAGTATGACAGCAAAGTAGTATGAAAGCATTAAAAAAAAAATGATAGATTTAACTAGCTAACACTTGGAAAATATTCGTTGATCAAAAACCTACCTTAAAAAGTTTTAAAAAGAAATTAAGAAAAAAATCCATAAAAATAAAGGGAGTATAGAACATTCCTGGGTAATAAATAATTATGAGTGTAGAATCTTCAAAATAGGTTCAACCTTAAGACAGAAATTTCTTTTCCAGGAATTTATTCCAAGATACTAGCTATGAGGATGAGTACTGTAGTGTTTAAATTGAAGGAAAGGGGTGCTTGGCTGGTTCGGTCAGTTAAGCTTTCAAATCTTGATTTTGGCTCAGGTCACAATCTCACACTTTGTGAGTTCGAGCCCCACGTTGGACTTTGTGCTGTCAGCACAGAGACTGCTTGGGATTCTCTCTCTGCCCTGCCCCTGCTCACGCTCTCCCTCTCTGTCTCAAAATAAATAAATAAACTGAAAAAATAAAAATAAAAATAAACAAATTGAAGGAGAATAAAACTAGAAACAAACTGAATGTCTGAAAATGGTGGATCAGTTTATAAATTATTGTATAAAATGGGCTACTTACTAAGCTACTAGTTGAGCTGTTGCAGACACACATTTATGGGCATGATATTTACCATGTAATAACAAAACAAGGTTATAAAACCATATATACACATCTTTTTGTATGATGCTTTAAACTTTATTCTTCTTTGAAACATACAGAGCTTCTCAGTTCCCCTGTACTTAAGTTTAAGTTAACTGATTCAACTGTAAAAGTCATCCCTTTTAAGTATACAGTCCAATGTGTACATTCATATAACCTCCACCACAATTAAGATACAGAACATCTGTATCATCCCAGAAACTTCCCTTCCCCCAGTACCTAGGCCCTGGGCAACCACCAATCTAATTTCTTTGCCTATATTTTTGTCTTCTCCAGAATGCCATATAAATAAAATCATATAGCGCAAAGCCTTTTGTAGCAGGCTTCTTTCACTCAGCACAATGTTTAGAGATTGATTTATATTGTTGCATATATAAGTTCTCCTTTTTATTATACCATGTATGCCATTGCATGGATGTAATACAATTTGTTTATCCATTTAGGTGATGGGTATTTGAGTTGTTTTCAGTTCTTGCTTATTATGAATAGAGCTGCATAGACCTTAGCGTGGGCATATAATTTCATGGTTTATGGATAAAAATCTAGGAGTGGCATCGCTGAGTCATACAGTAAATTTAAGTTTAACTTTATGAGAAACTGTCAAACTGTTTTCCAAAGTGGCTTACCATTTCACATTCCTGCCAGCAATGCACAAATGTTCCAGTTGTTCTTCATCCTCACCTAACAAACCGTTCAAGCAACTGGTCAGACCTTTTAATTTTAAGTATTCTAGTAGGTGTGCCGTGGGATCTCATTGTGGTTGCAATTTGTAATTTCCCCGACACTGAATGATACTGCACATCCTTTCATGTCTTTATTTATCATCTATACTGGGAGGCCTTGGAAACTAGGGACAGTTGGTAGTATTGTAGAGAAGGGGGACCTTAAGAAAGGGATTCTATAAACTTATCTATGAATCCCCAGGCTCAGTCCTGAATTGCACATGTGTGGAGATGACCCTAAAGAGCATACCAAAGGCACTGAGAACTGAATTACAAAACAGACCACTGCCCACATCCCACCACTGGCCCATGGGAGGTAAGTACACAGAACAGATCTGATCAGAACCACAAAGGCTTTGAAAACTGGCATTGCAATCACAGTCCACAGGAGAAAAGTCAAAACTTACAACTGAACCTAACTGGGTCACTCACTGCTAAAGCAAAGAAATTATCATTTTTTAAACAGAATTTAAACAAGGCTCAGATTTCATAACATAAGATCCAAAATGTCCAGCCTATACCCCAACATTATTTGACATTCAAAGAACCAGGATAACGTATGGGGTGCATGGATGGCTCAGTCAGTTAAGCCTCCAACTTCAGCTCAGGTCATGATCTCACAGTTCGTGAGGTGGAGCCCTATGTCAGGCTCCATGCTGACAGCTCAGAGCTTAGAGTCTGCTTCTGATTCTGTGTCTCCCTCTCTCTCTGCCCCTCTCCCGTTCACACTTTCTCTCTCTCTCTCTTTCTTTCTCTCTCTCTCTCAAAAATAAACATTAAAAAAAAAAAGAACCAGGAAAAAGTCAACTGCTTGAAAGGAAAAAATAATCAATAGACACCAACCCCAAGGTGACACAGATGCTGGAATTATCTAACCATACAGCAGTTATTTTAGCCACACTTCAAGGAAGTAAGATTAAACATTCCTGAATTGAAAAACAGAAGATATAAAGAAGAAAGACAAAGTGGAAATCTCAGGACTGAAAAATACAATAACCAAAACTTTTAAATTTACTGAATGCATTCATTCAACAGGAGAATGGAACTGACAAGGGGGGAAAGTGAGTTAACTTGTAGATAGACAAGTAGAAACTACCTAATGTAAACAACAGAGAAAAAAAAAGAGAATAGTTTTAGGGATAATACCAAAAGGTCTAGAATTTTTGTCACTGTCACTGGAGTCTCAGAAGGAGAGGAAAAGGGTATAATGCTAAAAAAATTTTTTTTAATGATGGCTGAAAACTCCCCAAATTTGGCAAAAAACATAAACTTGGATTTCAAGCTCAGTACATTCCAAACAAGATAGACTATAAAAGAAAAATTCATGCCTAGATACTTCATAATCAAACCGTTCAAAACCAAAGGAAGAAGACTTGAAAGTAGTAAGAGAAAAATGATATGCTCATATAGGTGAACAACAGGAAAGAAGTGTGTCCTGAACAACAGGAAAGAAGTAGTAGAATTTTTTAAAAGGGGACACACAGAAAAACAATTTAAAAACCAGACTCAATCCAAACATAGTGATGATTATATTCAGTATAAGTGGTATAAACACACTAGCTAAAAAACAAATTGTCAAATGAAGTAAACAAGAGCCAACAGAAAGCTCTCTATATGAAACTCACTTTAAGTATAATGGTAAAAGCAAGTTAAAAGTATAAGAATGGAAAAAGATATACTACACAAACACAAATCAAAAGAAAAATGGAAGGGCTTTATTAATGTCAGATAAAATAGACTTTAGAACAAGAAAAAGCACCAAGGATAAAGAGGGATATCACGTAATGATAAAAGGTCACTTGACCAAGACAACTTTACAATTCAACTCCACCATCAACGAAATCTAAATGAAATTTATAACATATTCCATCCAACCACAGCAGCATAAACACTCTTTTCAAGTACAAATGGAACACTCATCAAGACAGACACTATCCTGGGTTGCAAAACAAACTTAACAAATGTAAAAGAACTGAAATCATACAAGGTATATTCTTTGACATAATGGCATTACCTAGAAATCAGTAATAGAAAGCTATATGCAGAATATCCTTTTCTGGATGCAATTTCATAAAAGCACATTTCCTTTGAGTCTATAATAAACTATTCTGAGTTGTGGTATCTACCAAATCTATTTCTAAACTCATAGGAGCCCACCAATGTGAATAGCAGCAAAGTAACTTATTTGCAATACAAAAAAAAATAATAAATTTATCCTATCTTTAGAATATCAGCAAGTTTTTATTCACCAATTTCAAGTTTCAGTTTAGAAATTATTTTTTAGGGGCGCCTGGGTGACTCAGTTGGTTAGGCGTACAACTTTGGTTCAGGTCATGATCTCATGGGTAGTGAGTTCCAGCCCCGTGTTGGGCTCTGTGCTGACAACTCAGAACCTGGAGCCTTCTTCAGATTCTGTCTCTGGCTCTCTCTCCACCCCCACACCCTACTCATACAAACGCACACACATACACACACACACACACTCTCTCTCTCTCTCTCTCCCCCCTTTCAAATATAAACATTAAAAAATTTTTAAGAAATTATTTCTTTAATAAAACTGGAAGCAAATTAAGATATCAACAGAATTATGAAGAACAAGAAATTTTTTGCAAGGTGCCACAAATAGGCATTATTTGTTATCTGTGTTAAACAACATTTATTTTTCCAAGACTAAATGTCAAAGACTCTATATAATGAATAATCTTAACTGAGTAGCTGGTTCAGATCCCGTCATCTTGATCTTTTCCTCAACAAAAAACCCACCTATACAAAGCTAGAGTTCCCTGTAACAGAGAACAGCCTTTAATCTGTAGAGAAGCCTGATATTACTGACAGCTGCAGTTACTTCCAGATTCAGTAATACATGTACTTTTCTTAAAAATTGATGTCACATGGCTCAACATTGACTAAAGGATTAAATATCAGACTTCAGAACAATATATTTATCCAGTCAAAGAAAATTTTAATTTGGAGAACAGAACACTCATTATTGGCATGCCTCAGAGCAATAAAGCACTTTACTAATAGTATAAAAAATCTGTTATTTATCCAACTTATTAACAATCATCAGTAACCCCTGAGATAGTCTCTCAGGGGGCTATCTAAACCAATGACTTTCAAACTTGTTTATTCATATTAACCTAATTTTGAAAAATCATGCAACGCTTCATATATTTTTTAAAGTTTATTTTTAAGTTAGAAAGAGACAGCGCAAATGGGTGGTACATAGAGAGAGGGCACTTTCCACACAGAGCCTGATGCGGGGCTTGAATCCCATGAACTGTGAGATTATGACCTGAGTCAAAATCAGATGCTCAACTGTTTGAGTCACCCAGATGCCCCACACTTCACATATTTTTTTTTTTAATGTTTTATTTATTTCTAGGAGAGAGAGAGAGACAGCGTGAGCAGGGGAGGGCCAGAGAGAGAGGGTGTCACAGACTGAAACAGGCTCCAGGCTCCGAGCTGGCAGTCAGCACAGAGCCCGACGCGGGGCTCGAACCCACGAACCGCGAGACCATGACCTAAGCGAAAGTCGGACGCTTAACCGACTAAGCCACCCAGGCGCCCCTCACACTTCACATATTTTTAAGTTGATATCTAAAAGGTTTCATATTGGGCTGCCTGGGTGGCTCAGTTGGTTAAGCATCCGACTTCAGCTCAGGTCATGATCTTGTGGTCCTTGAGTTCGAGCCCCACGTTGGACTCTGTGGTGACAGCTCAGAGCCTCGACTCAGATTCTGTGTCTCCTTCTCTCTGCCCCTTCCCTACTCATGCTCTGTCTGTCTGTCTCTCTCTCTTTCTCAAAAATAAATAAACATTTAAAAATTAAAAAAAAAATAAAAGTTTTCATCCTAAGCTTAAATAGTTGCAAACAAAGTAATTTCCTGGATACCATAAATTTTTTATTTTTTAAAGTATTTTTTAATGTTTATTTATTTTTGAGAGAAACAGAGAGAGAGTACAAGCAGGGGAGGGGCAGAGAGAGAGGAAGACACAGAATCTGAAGCAGGTTCCAGGCTCTGAGCTGTCAGCACAGAACCTAACACGGGGCTCCCACTCATGAACTGCAAATTCATGACCTGGGCTGAAGTCAGATGCTTAACTGACTGAGCCACCCAGGTGCCCCTCAGTTTTTATTTTTAAATAAAACTTTTACATTATTACTTAAGATGTATATAAATAAATTAAAATATACACTTAATTCTTGGTATCATCTATTTAAAAATTGTGTGAACACATACTTTTCTTTTAACAATAGGAATTTTACATCTTCCCTTTTTCTTTTTTTTTTATTATTTTCTTTAATATTTTTTATTTATTTCTAGGAGAGAGAGAGAGTCAGCGTGAGCAGGGGAGGGTCAGAGAGAGAGGGAGACACAGACTCGGAAATAGGCTCCAGGCTCTGAGCTGGCAGTCAGCACAGAGCCCGACGCGGGGCTTGAACCCACGAACCGCGAGATCATGACCTAAGCGAAAGTCGGACGCTTAACCGACTAAGCCACCCAGGCGCCCCATATCTTCCCTTTTTCTATTTGAGCTTTTATTTCCATTCCACTTCGTCCACAAGTCCACTTCGTGATATACTTGTATGGTTCAAAGTCTTTCACTGATCATACCAAAACACTTCAGTCTATAAATGTATGTATGCATATTTAAATTTTCCTAGAAAAATATTTTTAAGTGTTTATTTTTGAGAGAGAGACAGAGCTTGAGCAAGGGAGGGCAGAGAGAGAGGGAGACACACAGTCTGAAGAGGACTCCAGGTTCTGAGCTGTCACCACAGAGCCTGAGGAGGGGCTCAAACCCACAGCAGTGTAATCATGACCTGAGTCAAAGTCGGATTATCAACGGACTGAGCCACCCAGGTGCCCCTCCTTAATTTTCAATGACCTTAATGTCTTAAGTATTAATTTTTGTCTTCTAGATGGAATTATTATAATAACTACTGGCATAAAACTAATTAGAAAGGCAAAATTATAAATTTTGATAAATGATAAATGTAACGGTAGTAATTACTGAAAATATATTTAAATTTTTTTTAATTTTTATTTTATTAAAAATAAATTTTTAAAATGTTTATCGTTGAGAGAGAGATAGAGCACAAGTAGGAGAGGGGCAGAGAGAGAGGGAGACACAGAATCCAAAGCAGGCTCCAGGCTCCGAACTGTCAGCACAGAGCTCGATGCGGGGCTCAAATTCACAAACCGTGAGATCATGACCTGAGCCAAAGTCAGATACTTAACCAACTGAGCCACCCAGGCATCCCTGAAAATATCTTTTAGTGAGAAGTTTGGAGTGATACTTTTTATTTATTATTTATTTATTATTATTTTTTTTAATGTTTATTTATTTTTGAGAGAAAGAGAGGGACAGAGCATGAGCAGGGGCGGGGGAGAGACACAGAGAGACACAGAATCCGAAGCAGGCTCCAAGCTCCAAAGTGTCAGCACAGAGCCTCACAGGTGCTCAAACCACGACCAGCATGATCATGACCTGAGCCGAAGTTGGATGCTCAACCAAGTGAGTCACCCAGGCGCCCCTGGAGCGATGCTTTTATGATATCATTAAAGTAATCACCAAATTGTCACTTTTGTTCTGGTGCCCTAGAAGTTTGTAAAACTGAGTCAACATACCATAGTGTGGGTCGCCTAGGTAGCTCAGTAGGTTGAGTGCCCAACTTCGGCTCAGGTCATGATCTTACAGCTCATGAGATCAAGCCCTGCCTAAGGCTCTGTGCTGACAGCTCAGAGCCTGGAACCTGCTTCAGATTCTGTCTCTGTCTCTTTCTGCCCCATCCCAGCTCAGGCACTGTCTCTCTCTCAGATACAGAGAAACATTAAAACAAAAACAAAACAAAACAAAACAAAAACAACAACAAAAAAAAGAACCATACCACAGTGTGCTTCATGTGGGTAAAAAAGTATGCCTATATCCAATCAAGAGGGAGAAGAGGATATGTGACTGACTTCCCGCAGCAAACATCTCTTTCAATTTTAGGAAAGAGTAGTTATGGAAGACCTAGAAATTTATTTTCTTTAAAGTTATCAAAACAAACAGGTCTCTTCCTTCTCCCTATACATACCTCAGTTTGAAAACCACTGACTTAAGATTACTTCCTGTACTCATAAGGAGAATTGACAAAGAAAGAAAAAGGTATAAAGTATGCTTTCAAATCAACCTGCCCAGGCATCTTGCTGGCTTAGTCAGAAGAGTGTGTGCCTCTTGATCTCGGAGTCATGAGTTCAAGCCCAGTGTTGGATGTAGAGATTATTTAAATAAAGTTTTAAAAACTTAAAAAAAAGGAGCACCTAGGTGGCTCAGTCGGTTAAGCGTCTGACTTAGGTTTGGGTCATGATCTCGTAGTTTGTGAGTTGGAGCCCTGCATTGGGCTCTGTGCTGAAAGCTCAGAGTCTAGAGCCTGCTTCGGATTCTATGTCTCCCTCTCTCTCTGCCCCTCTCTTGCTCACACTCTGTCTCTCTCTCTCTCAAAAATAAACATTAAAAAAAATGTTTCTAAAAATCCCTACCTACCAATACAGAGCTTTCTATGCTCAGGAAAAAACTGAACACAATGTACCATAAACCCTATAATGCTTTCATTTCTTTAGTTGTATCAAAAAACAAGCCTAAAAGTGCAATTATTAGGAATCTGTCCAGCAGTACAACAAATTGTGATCACTACTCATTGTTAATAGGTAGCTAAGTCTTCTGATTGAACGATCAACCCATACCTATTAAACTCCTTCATTTGTCTAACAACAAATTTTCATATGCTTTAAGACACTCAATTCATCTTTACCAAGGAACTATGACTGACAGAGATCTAGTTCTGTTGGGGGAGGAGAGATACTTAAAGAAATCCAACCCTTCACTCAAATGGGGCATTAATGAATGACTCACTCTTAGGTCTCAAGCAGAAAGTCAACAGAAAAAAAATATAATCATTGCTTCAGTGTTAAGACTTAAACATAGCAAGGTTGTTGTTTTTTTCTCATTTATTTTTTATAGCTTATTTATTTTTGAGACAGAGAGAGACAGAGCATGAGCCAGGGGAAGGGGAGAGGGGGAGAGGGGGAGAGAGAGAGAGAGAGACAGAGAGAGAGAGACAGAGAGAGAGAGAGACAGAATCTGAAGCAAGCTCCAGGCTCTGAGCTGTCAGCACAGAACCCAATGAGGGGCTCGAACCCATGAACTGTGTGATCATGACTTGAGCTGAAGTCAGACACTTAACTGACTGAGCCACCCAGGCGCCCCTAGCAAGGTTTTTTAAAATTTGCCTTAGTAGGCCAATCTACAAAGTATCAGACTGTATCATACAAGAACTCTATAAATCATTTACAGAAAACAACTGCAATGTATTTTTTTTAATTAGGATGAGCATTTTAGAGTGAAGGAATAGAGATAGGCAATTTCTACTTTATTTTTAAATTTGGAGCTTACTGTTATTTCTTTAATAAAACCACTTCAAAGGATAGCGAGAAGTTCTCACAACTTTGACATCTGTGAACAATTTCTTTATAGATAGTGACTTATTAAGTGATAATCTTGCACTCCCTGAGATATTTTTAAAAGCTAATAAGCACAGTGCTCCTAAAAAAATTTTAAGTGGAACATCTGAGTCAAATGAATGGAAAAAACAGAGGTTGCTCTTGAAAAAAAATTCCCATATTCCTGGTCTTTAAATTCAAGTTCACTTTGACCAAATGTTAACTGAACTTAGTCTTTGTGTTCTCAGCAAATTTATCTTATGAAAATCTATTTCCTTCACCACTCCCACTGAATATATATTTGCTAATGATATGGTTCTACAAAGTTAAACTAAATTACACAGTCCTGCATCTGTTTTCAGTTTTGTGTAAGTTGGTCAACACGATCTCCCACATAGCTCTTTGAACTGCATTTTCCTTCCTTTTTTAAAGCATTTTCCCACCCACTACCTGACTTTAAGAGAAAAAAGTAGAAAAAGCACATCTAATTTCTAAACATCAGACCCGAAGATTTAGGGACCGAATCCTAAAGTAGTGATTAATGTTTGGTTCTCAACCTTCATGTAAGTCTATATCACATTACAAAATACACACTGCACTGCTCCTAAAGGTCAGACTTTATATCAGGCTATATTTCAGTTTACTAGAGCAGAGGAGCAAATATTCTGGGGGTGTCTGGGTGGCTCCATCGGTTAAGCATCCAACTTCAGCTCAGGTCATGATCTCACAGTTCGTGGGTTCGAGCCCTGCGTCGGGCTCTGTGCTGACAGCCAGCTCAGAGCCTGGAGTCTGTTTCAGATTCTGTATCTCCCTCTCTCTCTGACCCTCACCTGCTCACGCTGTCTCTCTCCAAAATAAATAAATAAATAAACATTAAAAAAAAAAGAGAACAGGAAAAAAAAGAAGCAAATATTCTGTTTAAAAACAGTTTTACCTGTTTGCTTTTCCTTTTAAATCAGGTGGCACTCGGAACAAAAGAGAGTGAGAAAAAAAGGAAGGAGGAGGTCCAGTCAACTCCTTAGTGTACAAGATCAGATAAGACCAAAAGCACATTTACTAATGCACATTTGACAATCAATAGTATTCTTAAAGCATGAACGATGGACTGAGAATTAATATCTGAACTTCCAGCATTCCTTAAAGAAAACACCCCACTGCAAAACCAGAAGTATATTCACTTTGGAGGTAAAAACAAAAACAAAACCAAACAGACCAACAAAACAACAAAACAAAAACCCATCCATCTGCTCATTTATATATGCGTTCTATTCTAGTTGAATTTCTGGCTCCAGCTCTAAGCAATTAAATTATGGCAGGAAACAATATCAATCCAATTTTCAAAAATCATATACACCGTCATACGCTTTCAGTATCTCAAAGGTCCTAAATCTCTATCTATCATCTTGACTTCTGTCCCAAGCTCCAGAGCCTATTTCCCAACTGCCCACTGGGTGCTTGTAACCATCCTCAATCTGCACTCCTCTCCCTACCTAGAGAGAACACATACACACACTCCTCCAATTAGTTTTCCCACTTTCATTATCATTCTTATTTTTCCAGGCTCAAAACCTCCAAGTTTTATCTTTGGGTCCTTCCTCTTGACACTCCGCTCTACCATCTAACTGACGGTCAATCCTGCAATTCTTTTTGTAGTTTCTTATATTCACCCTCCCTTTTCATCCCCAGAGTCCCTAACTAGACCCTTATCTCCCGGAAAGACCTTGCTTCAAATAACTGTAAAAACTTCCCTAGTCTCTCTTCCTCCAGCACTTTCTGTGCCAATACATTTTGTATAAAGATAACTCCAAATAAATGGTACCACACTGTCCTTATTATCAAATAATTCACACTCTAGCAGGAGACACAAAAACCTATTAACAACATGAATGGATAAGCATTATATGGGTGGTATCAATAAAAAGCTCTAGGAAGGCAAGAGTGACAGTTACTACACTGGAGGTTTCAAGGAACTTGTAGGGGAACTGCTGATGAGCCCTGGGTGTTATACAGAAACCAACTGGACAATAAACTATTTAAAAAATAATATTAAAAATTTTAAAAAAGAAAAGCAATCCAGAAAATAGCCAAAGGTTCACATTTTAGGGAAGGAACAAGGAGTATAGGGGTGAAGTACAGGAGAGAAGGCCAGAAACGTAGGCTTGGGTCAGACTCTGGGACCTTTAGTATCATACTAAGTTTAGACTTGATCTTATTAAAATGTGAAACAAGCAAAGGTATAAAAATGCTTTAGGTTTTTGTAGGTTTGCTACTTTGCTTGTAATATATCATTTTAAAAACAAAGTATTTCGAGCACTAATAGAACCAGAAACATCTTCCATAAGTGTAACTAATGGTAAATTACCTATCCTCTACACTTCAGGTTAGTAAAGACTGAATGAAAATTAGATACGAGGACAGTACTCTCCACATGTTCAGTAGGTCAGGTTGGTTTATTTATGTTATTTAAATCCACTGTGTCCCTACTGATATTTTTGTCTCTGTGATCTAACAAATACTGAGAGAGACATGTTTAAATCTCTGCTGTATTTAAAAATTTGTCTATTCTTAATATCAGATATTGCATTTTTTCAGGTTTATTCCATTTGATTCTTTTGTTTGTTTGTTTGTTTGTTTAAAACAACAATGTTCTGGTGTCACATGATTAACCCATAATGCCCTGAATTTTTGTTTTTTGTTTTGCTTTTTGTGTATTTATTTGAGTGTAGTCGACACAAAATGTTACATTAGTTTCAGGTGTACAACATAGTGATTTGGCAAGTTTATACATTATGCTGTGCTCCCCACAAGTGTAGCTACCAACTCTCCAGTATACCACCATTACCATATCATTGACTGTATTCCTTATGCTCTGCGTTTTATTCCCATGACTTATTCATTCCATAACTGGAAGGCTGTATTGCCCATTCAGCTTCACCCACTTTGCTCAAGCCCTACCCTCGTCCCCTCTGATAACCATCAGTTTGTTCTCTGTATTTATCGATTTGATTCAGCTATTTGTTTGGTTATTCATTCATTTGTTTAGATTCCACTTATGAGTGAAATCATATGGTATTTGTCTTTCTCAGTCTGACTTATTTCCCTGAGCATAATACCCTTTAGGTCCATCCAAGTTGTCTCAAATGGCACAACCACATCCTTTTTAATGGCTGTGTAACATTCCATTGTGTGTATACATACACATACATACATGTATGCACACATATATACACATACCACATCTTCCTCATCCATTTGTCTACTGATGGACACTTAGGTTGCTTCCATCTCTTGGCTATTGTAAATAACACTGCAATAAACATAGGGATGCATATATCTTTCCAAATTAGTGTTTTTATTTTCTTCAGGTAAATAGTCAATAATGGAATTATCAGATTATATAGTATTTCTATTTTTAATTTTTTGAGGAACCTCCATACTGTTTTCTACCGTGACTGTATCACTTTACATTCCCACCAACAATGTACCAGGGTTCCTTTCTTGCCACATCCTTACCATAATGCCCTGCTTAATGACACAGAAAATGCTCCTCAACAATAAGCTTTTCCATTAATTTTTGGAATATAACCTTTCATGCTGTTCAAAACAATTTGGTAATTATTTTTCCCATGTTTTTCCCTTTCTGTCAGCAATTTACTTCAAGCCAAATAAATATACCTCAATATTTAGAGTACATTAGTGCTGCTCAGTCTGATCTCCCTTTATGCAGAGAATACCTGTCCACATGATCAAAGAAATTTATGCTTACCAAAAAACTGAATTTGTTACACTATATGCTATCTGGTCACATTTCATAACTCTGCACATAAAAGGAGAAGGTGGGGGAAGTCTGAAACAAAGTATAAAAGGAGAAGGAAGAAAGTTTGATAAATCCACAGGACATTTTCTTCTTCCCGAGGAGAAAAAATTCATAATTACCAGTTAGCAAAGACTCAGTCCCAAGTTAGTAATGTTGTAAGAAGAAATAAGTATAAAGCCTATGGCAGCTGACCTAACTAATCACAGAACGCATAGACTCAACATGAACAACACATAAGCCTGACAGTATTTCTGACCCATTGCTGATCTCAGTACTCATTCACACAATATGGAAAACAATCTAAAAGTAAGTCGTGTTGGATAAACACATATGGCTCAGTCCTGAGAATAGCTAACATATAAACAAGACAGGGCAAAATAAAAAGCCTAAATAGTAAGTTACCACATGCAATTTATAAAGTGTTTTGTTCCTACTTAAAACTTGAAAAGAAATCAATTTTACCAAAAAGTGGCCAGAAACAATGCATTTTTAAACTATAGGCCATGACCCATTTGTAGACCGTGAAATATATAAGTAGGTTAGGTTCAGATGAGCATTTTTTGTTTCATGAACTAGTAGAGGCTAGGAAAATACAATACCAAAATATATCACAAAGTTAACTATTGTTTCATGAAAATGTTTCCATTTTATGTACATACATATATGGAATGTATTTAAGTGGCTGAAAAGTATTTTACATTGTAGGTCATAATTAAAAAAAAAAAAAGCTTGAAAAGCACAGGTCTGGGACCTACCAGTAAGACAAGCTTATTTTCTCAGAGTGGGAATGAAACTAGGAGGAATAGTTTTATAAATTTTGTAAGATTATCTCATCTAAAGATCATCTAAGATTTTAAATAGCTGTGTACTAATTTTTCAGCTGCTGAGAATTCACTTATTCAAAATTCAAAAAAGGCTTATTTTTTACCTTCTATAAACCAGGCATAGCTCTATGTGCTAGAAATAGAAAGCTGAAAAATATCAAGCCCCCGCCTTCATGAAATTTAAATTCTATCAGAGAGAAGTTAGCCATGATGCCAGCTGCTAGGCTCAGCGCTTTACCTACGTTCTCATTTGGGCCTCATAACACTATGAGGTAGACAGTATTTATCTTCTTTTTATATATGTGGGAAATGAGGCTTAGAGAAATTACTTAACTTATCCAAGATGTCCCTCCCTCTCCCTCTCCCTCTTCTCTCTCTCTGTCTCACACACACACACACACACACACACACACACACACACACACGTACTTGGCTAGTTAACAGCAGAGTTGGGATTCAAAATCAAAGCACCTACCCTTAGCCACTATACTACACTGCCTTCCAGAGTTCTTCTATCCGCAAGAAAATGAAATGTAACAGCATTCTGCCCAAGTAAATTTCTAAAAGCTATATCAAGGTGTGGCTTTTGATCATACAATTTCAAGTATAGGTGGTCTGGGGTTACTTGCCCTTTTAAAAATTTTATAAGTTGAAAGAAGGGAATTCTTAGAAGTTGATCTAAAATAACAATTCAGTTTCACACAGTTCGCTTTGGAACAAACATACAAAACCATCAGATGATTTGTATGTCTTCCTAACTATTTCAAAAGAAAAAAAGAATGGTAGACAAAAAGCATACAAAATGCACACTTTGGGGGGGCGGGGGGAAGTAGTCCTGTTCTATGAATAAGTTCAGCTTAGGCTCTCACAATAGAGAGGCTCTAGCAGCAGAGCATGACTATTCATTCAGAGGCCTTATCAGAATAGTCATTCCCTAAAGGGATCCTGCCGTTTGGGAGACATGTTGACAGAAGCAAGGCCCACCCACCTAGGCAGCTAGACCTGCTGAGTCAAGCCTGGCAACCAGGGTGAAGGTGGTGGGGCCAGATGACCCCATACCTCATATTTCTAATCCGCTGTCTGATCCTTGAGAGCTGGATGTTCCTGTTTTGCTCCCATCACCTAATACAGTATATGGGATGTGGCAGAGACTCAGTAAATATTTGCTAAAGGAATAAATGATATTGTACAAGTTACTTCCTTTTCGTGGTCTTGATTTCCTATAAAGCAAAAAGATCAGAATAGACCAGTATATTCACTTTTAGCCCTGAAAGTGTATACCTCTTCGGGCTAGAATTTCTAAATACATCATAAGGCATTGGTAAAATTACTCCAGGACATCCGGGCCTGAATATATGCCTAGTCACAAGATTTCACAACATCTTACTCACTGCAGTCCTGTAGAAGATAAACAAAATGAATCTGCCCTGTTGAAACTCCAAAACTGCTCAGTATTGCTGGAGGAGGAAGAGAGATAAGCTAGTTGTTGTAGAAATAATAGAAAATATTTCTGACCATCCAGCTAGAGAAGGAGGAAAGTTGATATTCATAAAAACAATAATAATGGCAGCAGCCACGTTCAGCTTCTTCAGATGTTTGAAGAATCAGAAAAATCTGATATCTGGTTTCTCCAAATCATCTTACTCACTGTGAAGGCAGCACCCTTATTTTTTTAATAGTATAACACAGATTTACCATCCTCAACCGTCAACTAGAAGTTGTTTTCTAACCATTTATGATTCTCTCCAAAAAAGAAAAGTGAATTATTTTTAACACATTATTTTAAATAATATCTCAAAATCAATGAAGCAACCAGACTATATCACAAAACCCCTAGTTCCTAAAGTCAGGTTTTATTAAATGTTTGCTGAAGATTGAAATGGGATTAAACATCAAACTATGTCCCTGATCTATAAAAAAAATGTAAATGGTTTTCAAATCACCTCTAGTTGTTATGGGCAGAAATGGCTTCTAGGTATTTTAAACCTCTTTATGGATGTTTGTTACACACGAGAAACATTGGTAGAAACTGTAGGTGAACCAGAAAACTCTAGAAAGTATCAAGTCCTCAAACTTAGGACCCAATTTAGATAAACAATGCCTGACATAAAAAGTCAAAGAATAATTCAAAGTTTTAAATAAAGGCACATTAAAAGAAATTTTATAATGACTAATGGCCAATAAAAAAGGAAGAGCTAAGGATTTCATGATGGGCAGATTCTAAGAGCAGAAAAGGTTTACACAGAGAACATTTCCATGAATTAACTTCTTCCTCCTGCTAAGTCTTAATTAATCTAAGAGTTTATAAAAACAAAAATAGTTATTATTCAAAGGACAGAAAAAGTTTAAAAAGCACAACAGTTATTTATATAAAATTTAAAATAGAAGGTAAACAAGCTTACTTTAACAACTCTTTTAAAAATAATATTCCATGGAAAATGAGAACCCTTGTATGTTATTGGTAGGCATGTAAAACGGTACAGCCACTGTGGTAAACAATTTGGTGGTTCCTTAAAGCTAAGCAGAAAATTACTATATGACCCAACAATTCCATTCTTGAGTCCACATCCAAAAGATCTGAAAACAAGGACTTAAACAGATACTTGTACACCAGTGTTCACAACAGCATTATTCACAGTAGCTAAAAAGTGAAAACAATCCAGTGCCCATCAGTAGATGAATGGAGGGACACCTGGGTGGCTGTTGGTTAAGGGTCCAACTCTTGGTTTTGGCTCAGGTCATGATCTCACTGTTCATGAGATTGAGCCCCATGTTGGGCTCCACATTGACAGCACAAAGCCTGCTTGGGATTCTCTCTCTGCCCCTCCCCTGCTCACACTCTCTTCCTCTCTCTCAAAATAAACAAATAAACTTAAAAAAATAGATGAGTGGATAAACGAAATGGGGTATATACATACAATGGAATATTTCTCTGTCATAAAAAGGAATGAAGTTTTGATACATGCTACAAATGGACGAACCTTGAAACCATTATGCTAAGTGAAATAAGCCAGATGCAGGACAAACATTATATGATTCCAATTATATGAAATATCTAGAATAGGCAAATTCACAGAGATAAGAGATTAGAAGGGAATAGAGAATTAGGGCTTAATAGTCACCAAGTTTGGGGTAATGAAAAAGTTTGTAAGCAGGCAATGGGGACATAGTTGTACAACACTGTGAATATAATTAATGCCACTTAATTCTATACTTAAATATGGTTCAACTAGCAAATTTTATGTTATATATGTGTGTGTATTCAACCACAATTAAAAAAAACATTCCACAATTGGGGCGCCTGGGTGACTCAGTCAGTTAGATGCCTGACTTCATCTCAGGTCAGGTTTGTGAGTTCGAGCGCTGCATCGAGCTGTGTACTGGACAGCTCAGAGCCTGGAGCCTGCTTCAGATTCTGTGTCTCCCCCTCTCCCTCTGCCCTTCCCTCTCT
Source organism: Hyaena hyaena (assembly GCF_003009895.1). Classification (NCBI taxonomy): domain Eukaryota; kingdom Metazoa; phylum Chordata; class Mammalia; order Carnivora; family Hyaenidae; genus Hyaena; species Hyaena hyaena. The sequence continues at coordinate 5,363,393 of NW_024080642.1, read as the reverse complement.
CTCTGTCTCTCTCAAAAATATATAAACATTAAAAATTTTTTTTTAAAAATTCCACAATCACCCCAAAGATTAAAATATAAAAGGAAAGTGTGCCCTTATATAAAATAGAGAGAACTGGTAGTCATTACATTAACTAAGGTGTCCGTTATGGCCACATGGCACACTTTATGTGCATCCTGATGTGATGTGATGTGATATAATCTATATAAGAGTCTTGCTGGAAAATTTTACCAGACCTATAATATGGGATGTTCTATAGTATAAGAACCTAAAGAGACTGAACTCTTCAAATGATTCACCATCATTAAGAAAAGAGAGTATTGATATATAACAGTTCTAAATTGGGGAAACCATATAACACAAGAGCCAAATGCAATGCTTGAATCTTGACTGGATCTGATCTGATCTGGAAGAAAAGGAGTTATATAGGATATGTGGGGAATAATAAAGGAAATGAGTTATGGACAGAATATAGGATGGTAGTAGTGAATTATTGTCTTTTTTTTTTTTAATATTTTTATTTATTTCTAGGAGAGAGAGAGAGAGAGAGAGACAGCGTGAGCAGGGGAGGGTCAGAGAGAGAGGGAGTCACAGACCGAAACAGGCTCCAGGCTCTGAGCTGGCAGTCAGCACAGAGCCCCACGCGGGGCTCGAACCCACAAACCGCGAGATCATGACCTAAGCGAAAGTCAGACGCTTAACCGACTAAGCCACCCAGGTGCCCCAATTATTGTCTTTTTTTAAAAAAATTTAATGTTTATTTTTGAGAGAGTGTGAGTGGGGGGTGGAGGTGGGCAAAAAGCAAGGGAGGCAGAATGTGAAACAGGCTCCAGGCTCTGAGTTGTCAGCACAGAGCCTGTTGCGAAGCTCAAACCCACAAACCATGAGATCATGACCTGAGCCAAAGTCGGACCCTTTACCAACTCAGCCACCCAGACGCCCCCATTAATTACTATTGATCTCTCAAGTACAGTCATAGTATATGGTTGCACACAATAATGTTCCTATGCTTGGAAAATACATGCTGAGGTACTTACAGGTGAAGTATTAAGGACTCTACCACCTATTTTTGGATGGTCTGGCAAAAGAGAATGTGTGGGAGGAAAGAATGGGAGAGGTGGAGCATTTAGGGTAAGATAACGGTGAATTTTTTTTTTTTTTTTTTTTTAATTTCTAGGAGAGAGAGAGAGACAGCGTGAACAGGGGAGGGTCAGAGAGAGAGGGAGTCACAGACTGAAACAGGCTCCAGGCTCTGAGCTGGCAGTCAGCACAGAGCCCGACGCGGGGCTCGAACCCACGAACCGCGAGATCATGACCTAAGCGAAAGTCGGACGCTTAACCGACTAAGCCACCCAGGCGCCCCAAGATAACGGTGAATTTAAATGAAGGATAATACAGGCTTTCATTGCAGTCTTTCAATGTTACTGGGGGTTTGAAAATTACAAAATAAAGAAAGAAGTTTTTTAAAAATTAGAATTCTTCCTCTTTTCCACTCAGAGTATACATAAGAAAGCTAACTGAGAGGCAGCTGGCTGGCTCAGTTGATACAGCATGCCACTCTTGATCTCAGGGGGTCATGAGTTCAAGCCCCATGTTGGGCATAAAGCTTACTTAACTTAAAAACAAAAGAACAAAAAGGAAGGAGAAAGCTAAATGAACAAGGGGAAAAATATAGCAAATTCAGGCTTTTCCGTACCTTCCACGTCATACCAGTGTGCGCCGTTTGTGATCCCATCTTTGAAAGTTTCGTCTTCATCTCCTGGACAATGAGGTGCACCAGTTTTCATTATGGGATGGTTTGATGCATAGGCTTTTGCCAAGTATTTAAAGACTTCATCGTCTGAGGTTTTGCTATAGATTCCAGTGGCCTTATGTTCTGGAGAATCATCAAAAGGATAGCTTGCTACCACAGAGCCACCATGCAGATTTCCGGAAAGCACAAACCTTTAAAAAAAAAAAAATCAAATAAAAAAAAAAAAAAAAAAAAAAAAAAAAAAGCCCAGACAATGCCACGTTTTTAAAAATTCTACGCCTTTCATAAAGGAACTTAAGTATCTCTCTTATGAGACCTAGAAGACAACTCTATCAGCTATTACAAGCAGAACAACCAAAAAAGAAAAGGAAAGAAAGCATCATCAACTTGACACATTTCAGTCCAGTGGTTTTTGTAATTCAATTTACCCTCAAGCAACTTTAAAGAATTTTCCCACCATTGAAAAAGTAGCTGAATAACAGTATAAATTAACGTTTCAGGAGACATCTTATTCAGGGGATTCAAATTCATGCGTTGGGTTGAACAATATGAACTTTCAAGTATTCAGTCACTTTTTGACCTACAAAAGTGACAATTTCATGTAGTTCAGCCTAATGCTTGTATTTTGTAACACGTTAACATTGTAGGAAACATGGCTTGTATAAATAAATATGTGTTGAATACATGAGTTAGGTTAGTTAACTTTCATGATTTTTTATATTTACTATCCCAAAATGTTTCAGGTAGGAAGTCTAATTTAAAACAGGATGTGTTTTGCCTCACTCCAGTTTCACAATATGCTGAATACTAAATTCACATTTTTCAAAAGAGAAGCCGCAATAGAGAAGACTGGGGGTGGGGAGAACCTGATACAGTGAGCTGCTTTCAGAGAAAAACAATATAGCACATAAAAGATTAGTCCTCCATTGCGTCACCATAGAAGCAGCTCTCTCTAAGCCCAACGTCTCTGATTGGCCCATTAAAAAATAAACTGACATGGAGACAGGCTGCTCCCATAAAAGAAACATTTTTTTTTTTATGTTTCTACTTCTAAGTGAACCAATTTATAATTTGGTGAAATTTATAGATGCTGAAATACTGAAGAACTCCTTTTATGGTGAAAGCTAAAGGCAAAAAAAATGCTCAAGTCCTATTTATACATCTTTCTCTCATGTAACAGTTCAAACTATTACTGTGAGTACAGATAAAACACTCTCCTCTTGGCTCTCTAAATTGGATTTTCTTGCTTCTGCCTTTTTGTGGCTGAAATGAACTGTCCTACAGAAATTCTAAATGGGGTTATATTTAACATTTCATTGCCTCAAAGAAAATTAAACCCAAGAGTATGTCTAATTGGAAAGGCTATTTTAAGTATCATCAATACCATCCCAGAGAATATTAAAAAGTGAAAATTACTTGTAACACAGAATCTGGTCATCAGAAGACAGAACTTCTCCAATAAATACAGTGATTAAATACTAGAATAGACTATGAAAAGAGACCAGTTAAAAACAAATATAATTATTATTAGCAATCTTCCTGACACCAGAGAATGCCATTTGGAGTAGCAGCAATAGCACAGGCTCTGAAGCCAGGCACATGTGGGGAAGAACATTCGGTCTCCGAGACTTGTCACTGACCAGCAATAAAATATGATCAGGAGAAGTTACTGCCTCTAAACTCACTGAACCCCAGTTTCTCTCTCATCTGTAAAATGGGGATTATTGCTACTGGTTCCCAGGGTTGTTATAAGAATTGACATGTGTACACCTCCCAGCACAACTGCTTTATATCCTCTGCTCAACAAATGCTCATTCCTTTGGAGATATCTAGCATCCTAGTGATTCGGGAATCACTGCCTTCAGACTTTCATTCCACTCCCCACTACCAGTGCTAGCCCTTGGGTGACAGAATGATACAGAAACAAAACCCAAGTATATATTCTCACATTCTAACTCCATTCTACCTATCTGGCCCCCACTGCTAAGGTATCATCGATTTACTTTCTGATATGCATGCCTTAAATAACTTCAATGCTTTTCTCTCCCCGTCTGATTTCGGGAAAGTTACAAGGAGCCTAGTCTAGTTCAGGCGATCCATTCAGCAACAAATTTTAAGTGTCAACTATGCGACAAATGTTCTGGGCCCTACGGAATACATCAGTGAACATATATAAAAATGCCCTCATGGCATCCATATTCTAGTAAAATAAAGTGGATACCTGCATGTTCAAAATAAGCGAAGCATGTTACTTTAATTGTATATTTTCACTTAAAACTTTAAAGTCCGAGATTCTCTACTAAATGCAGTTTTCTACTGTTTGGCATTTTTTTGCAACGCTTCTCAGAAATATTAAAATGGCCTAACCGAATACCTGTATAATAAAATATTTCCAATCTACTTGAGTGATAAAATTCAGTTATTAGATCTTCCTTACTTTACTTGTGAAATCTAAAAAGTATGAATGCTACTCTTATAAGGATTTTAAGACAAAGTGATTATAGTAGCTAGAAGTTTACCACTTTTCGTCTTTATCAAACTAACTTTGTATGTCAATACAATTTTATTTGAAAGGTATTTTATGGTTCCATTCAAATCATTGAAGTGTTTCTCATACTTGACTTTAGTATCATACATTATTTCTTGCCTAAGATTTAAAGTAGCTGCTAAATATAAATATTATAAACAAGAATCTATAGATATTTAAAAGTTAATCTCTAAGTGAACTCAGTTATGCTCTCCAGATAACCCTATAACTTTTAAACATTACGAGGACTTGAGTCTGATAAGCTAAATTCTAAAGATTCAGGAAACTGTGGATATAACACAAGCCCCTCAAAAGTAATTTGTACCCATCCCTGGCAATACGATAATGCTTTTCACAAACATATCAAATAATCATGTATATGCTGATCTCCTACGTTAAGTCTAAGCAGGTATACAGAATTAAAGAAGCCTAGTGTACTTTTAAAAATGGGGGGTGAACTATAAAATCGTTACTTTAATGATGGGATTAAAACCTTGTATATTTTCCTAAGTTTATGTGTCAATTACCAATAATACAAAAATACCTATTGGATGAAGTGTAAAGTGAAACAAAGAAAATTCGCTTTCCTACGCAGACGGAAATAAGTCTTAAATTCTTACATATCCAAAAAATCAACAAAAATCTATTTCTAATATAGCTGGGTGAATAGCATATCAAGAAGTTACTTGGGGCGCCTGGGTGGCTCAGTCAGTTGAGTGTCCTACTCTTGATTTCAGCTCAGGTCATGATCTCACAGTTCCTGGGATGGAGCCCTCCATCAAGGCTCTCCCTTTCTCTCTGCTCCTCCCCCTGTGCTCTCTCTCTCTCTCTAAAAATAAATAAACTTAAAAAAATAACTCAAATGATTTCAGAAAATACCCTGAAAAAGGTAATTTTCCCATACAGACTAATGTGTTCAGTTCTTAATTTTCCAATTCATGAAGCTGACTCTAAGCATCAATTTCAAATTCTATGTATGCTTGTGTTTTTAATTTTATTCACATCTGTGTCCTTTGTTATTAATTCATCATTAAAGAATATGCATTTTGCGTTAATATTTGAAAACTGAAGATGGATAGATGTACTTTTCATGTACACCTTATGTAGGTAGTCACCTCCCTCCCCTCCTGATTAGAGTTGTGTGTTTGAAACACTGTTGGGTACGATCAGGATAGTCCATAGCCACCCACAAAACAAAATGACTTTCTGTGTAATACCAACAAACACAGATGAACTTTTAAAATTGTCACAAGCTCCTATCATCGAACTAACCAGCCCCAACACGACTTATAATTGTTAAATACGGTGATATGAAAAAGTTAACCAGAGAGCAAATTTTTGGTTCCATACTTTAAAGTTTAAAGCTTGTGGTATAGCCTCAAGGTGACCTGCATCAAGGCAAAGCTCATTTTCATTTCTGGTCACCGCAGAACTAACACTGAAGAGAAAAATCTTGTCATGGAATTTATGTCCCTGCAAGGGTCATGACGGGGCATTTTCATTTAAATAATGCAAACAATGCATTTGATATATCATCTCAGAAAAGCCCTGGCCATCTCAGCTTCTGACACAAGATATATATATTAAAGTCATGTTTCTTAGGCAAATGTTCAGAGATCATGACATAGTTATCTTTAAAAGAAAAAAAAAAAAACTCTTCTCAGAAAATATATGTGAAGTTAAATATCTACAAGGGATCCCAAAAGGAGTAAAGTCAATGGTGGAAGATTAAAAAAAAAAACAAAAACCAGTAGGATTGTCATAATGCCTATGAATTTTCTAAGTCTGCTATATGTATTGAAATCTTGTAGAAGCAAGGATTCTCAGAACAGAAAACTCTTCTGTTCGTTATGACTTCAAATCAAGATGGAAAGTAACTATTATTTCACAAGCCTAATGAAAGACACAAAAATGGGGATATGCTGACAAAGCTGATGCCTGAAAAGTGAGTACCTGCTCACCTCAGACATTATTCCATCTGGAGTAAGTTCTCTCTCCTTTTAAGCCTCCCCTCCTCCTTTCTGCTGAAAATCCTACTCATCTCACAAGATGCAGTTCAAGTTCTACCTCTTTCTTCCACGGAGGATCCTTATTATTGCAACCCACACACATTTTGCCAGTAGGAACAATTCCTGTGAAGTTTAACTGGGTACATAAACACATCTCATATATACTTATAATATTCTCTTGCTATACACCAATTTAAGGTCCTTGTGCTTTTAATTTTTTACATCCCACATAGTGCTTAATAACACTTCCGGTGTGTATTAAATGTGACAATTAGCCATTCAGCCCTGGCCCACTAATAGAGTGCGCAAAGAGCATCAGAAACCTTTCAGAGAGTCTAAAATGCAGCAGCTCACAGATGAAGACCCCAGCTCTGTGCAAGTTCTCCTGCCATAGCCATATGCTCCCTAGCTGAGTCAGAGGTAAAGACTGGAAGAAGGCCAGTTTCTGTCAAATAACCAAGAAGACCCGGGAGTGGCATTTATCATTACTGGGCCACAGTCTCCCCCTATAGCTGTTAGGAGCACTGACAAAGAATCTAAGTCAAAGAATCAGAGTCAAAGAATCTAAGTCCCAGCTACACTTCCCACCATGGAAATTACTTAACCAATCTGACCCTCAATTTCCTCTTTGCAAAACAGGGATAGTAATGATGTCTATTGCATGAGGTTGTGGCTAACATAAGGTGAGGTCATGCAGCCCCGGGAAAGAGCTTACTTAGCAGGGTGCCTACCGTAATAATAGCAACATTGACAGCTTATCTATAAAATGAGTGAACTGACCTAAGTTATCCTTAAGTTCTCTTCTATTGCTTATATTCTATGGTCCTGTGACAACAGGGACCGGAATGTCAGTCAGAAAGGAGTCTTCCTTCCAGCCCAACAGCTCTTTGAATCCGTTGAACGAATGACAGCCTCTAGGCAGCGCTTCCTGGACTCTTAGCGAGATAAGAGGCTAAGCGGCCTGGGCCCTGTCCCGGGTAAGGGTGTCGCCCTCCACCTTCACTATCCCGGTCCCTTAGGCCTGCAAGCAGTGTTTGAATGTCTACTGAGTGTCCGGCCCAGCCCGTGCCCGTGGAGGCCCACGTGGATGGGGGTCGGGAGAGAAGGTTCGCGACACTCACTTGTTCCTGCGGATCCAGTCCATGAGGGCGCGCACCTCTGGCACTTCGTCCAGGGCAGGGGGTTCGCCGGTGCTGAACTGGTCGGGGAAGCTGCGGTTGAGGTCACGGCCGCGGCTGTTGTCGCGACCGCTGGTCCCGGGAGGGCCGCTGTCGCCGAGGCCGCAGTCGCCCTCGTGGGCGCGCTCAAAGCCGTCGGGGTTGAGGCTAGGCAGCACGTACACGTCGGTGGTGTTGAGCAGGCTGACGATGCGCGGGTCTCCGCGGCGGTAGCCAGCCGCCAGCTCGCGGGCTAGGTAGACCAGCACCTGGCGCGACACGGTCTCGTCGCCGTGCATATTGCCCACCAGCTTCACCTGCGGCCGGCCCGGCAGGAGCGGCCCCGCCGCGTCGGGCCCCGCTTCGCCGTCAGGAGGCGGCGGCCCCAGGCCGGCGGTGAGGCGCAGCACCCACAGCGGCCGACCCTCCACCGAGTTGCCGATGCTGAACAGGCGGGCCAGGCCCGGGGGCGCCGCGGCCGCCGCCTCCCTCAGCGCCGAGCCCAGCTCCTCTTCATGGTAGTAGCGATTGAACTGGCCCTCGTCCGTCTCGGCGCCCGCGCTCGTCGTCGTTGTTGTCGCCTCCGCTTTCTTGATGTGCGCTGCCCGGGCCGAGTTCCGCAGCAGCAGCAGGAGCAGGCACAGCAGAAGCGGGAGGCGCCCTGGCTGCCGGGGCGGCCGCGCGTCCCAGCCACTCGCCATCTTCCAGCAGCGCCACTAACCCCGGCTCCGCTCCCGCGACTCCGGGCTCCAGGCTCCGGGCTCCGGGAGGCGGGGGCCCACCGGATCCCCTCCGCGCCTAGCAACCCCCTCCCGCCCTCCGGCCGCAGCCAATCGTGGACGGACCTGCTGCCGCGTCACGCAGAGGGGCGTGGCCTTCCTTAAAGCCCCAGATTCCCTCTGGGCGTGCCTTCCTCTCGTCCCGGGCGAGTTTGGTCGCTCTCTTCCTACACTAAGATTTCCTTTCTCACTTTCCCTTCTCCCCGTTTCCTCTTCTGCGTTTCCTCTGCTTTTCCTCTATTTGCCCGGTCTCCTTTATGGCTTACCCCTTAAATTCTCACCCGTTTTTCTCTGAGTACTCTTAGTAGTTCCATTCCCATCTTTGTTACAGCTATCCCCCACTGCGCTTTAACGCTTAGAACCGAGAATCGAAAGAATCAAAAGGTTCCAAAGAATCAAAGGACTCAAAAAAAAAAAAAAAAAAAATCAAAGGTTCGAAAGAATCAACCTCGTAAGAGCGGAAGGACGCCTTTAGCCTTTTCCACCCTGCGCCCTTTTCATCGCTGCCGCCCTGCCTTGGCTTGAGCCTGATGCCCCGTAAACCATTGAAGACAGTGGGACACTTGAAGCTCACTTTACAAAGCAGTCTGTTCCAGGTTTTAGTTTCTGTGTTGACGGAAGGTGTCTCTTTTATGTTTAGTGGAAATCTGCTAGGTAATAGGCTCCCTTTGTGTTAACGTATAATAATGTATAATGTATGTTATGTCTTTTGGTGTCACTGCAGGTTATTTTGCTGCCACTAATTCTTGTGTGTGCTGGTCTCAGCCCTCTGTAGGGAGATTTCATTTCATAGTTCACTTTCTCACCCCTTACACTTATCCCTGAACAAGTTATTGGTTTAACTGCGGCCTCAGAATGACTTTTCAAAGCGGCAGGTATGACATTTCTGGAAACGCTTGGTGGGTATAATTCCTGAACTCCTTAATGTTTTGTCAAAGCTGTCAAATAATACGGTGTTTATCATTTAGAGAAGGGGCCTTTTAAACTGGTCTTTAAAATAAGCTGCAGTCACTTTAGCTTGAAGAAACATAAAGCCTCACAATTCTCTTATCAAGTGTGAAATTCTACTCATCTAACAACATAATTGCAATAACTGTTGTGTTTCCTTCTTTCAGAGCCAGACATTTCAAGGTCCTTTCTTGAACTATGATTGAACCCTAATATGACTAGTAAAGAATTAATTCATTCTTTTGTCAAATATTTGTTGAGTAACTACTGTATGCCAGAGCTAGGGGCTGATAAGATAGAGATCTGATACAGTTTGTGATTGTGCTACAATAGAGATATTCAGGTGAGGGAAGCCTCATTCAGCCCGAAGAGGAGAAAAGAAGAGAAGCTGGAAGGGAGAGGTGGGATTCTGCACAGAAGGAGGAGAAAGCCAAGAAAGCTGCAAGGCTTGAGAGCAAATACTGCATTTTCTAAGAAATGCATGCAGATGGGGCGCCTGGGTGGCTTAGTCGGTTAAGCGTCCGACTTTCGCTTAGGTCATGATCTTGCGGTTCGTGGGTTCGAGCCCCGCGTCGGGCTCTGTGCTGACTGCCAGCTCAGAGCCTGGAGCCTGTTTCAGTCTGTGACTCCCTCTCTCTCTGACCCTCCCCTGCTCACGCTGTCTCTCTCTCTCT
>NW_024080642.1:5335896-5353528 GCF_003009895.1 Hyaena hyaena | reverse complement strand
CTGTGACTCCCTCTCTCTCTGACCCTCCCCTGCTCATGCTGTCTCTCTCTCTCTCTCCTAGAAATAAATAAAACATAAAAAAAAAAAAAAAAGAAATGCATGCAGATCAAGCTTACCGATCTGAAGGCGCTCACAGGTGTGGAGATGACCTGACAGCACGCAGGCCAGAGAAGCAAGACCAGAACCCTAGTAGCCTCACAAGCCAGGCTCTGGGAAGCACTTCATCCAGAAGACCACGGAGAGCCACTGATGGATTTTAAACTAGATGAATTTTAATTTGGAAAAATCCCCTTCACAGTAACAGAGAGAATAGAGCGGGAGGCTTAAGATGCTGAGACCGAGAAACCTGTAAGAAAGATATAATCCAAGAAGACGTGGGGAAGCTCTTCACCTTTCAAAGGTAGTGCCAGTAGAGGTGGGGAGAAGGAAATGGATTTGAAAGACCTTCGGGAGAGAAAGTATACAGGATCTGGGGACCTGTAGGCTGACTCCAAGTTACAGCCTGAACAACCTGGCGGGTGTTCGCTGAGACACAGGACAGGAGAAAGCGCAGGCTCAGGTGAAGACGATGAGTTTAGCATAGTCGCTGTGACAGGTCCTGTGAATGCCTCTTCCTCCTCCACGCCCCATTTGGTTTAGTCCACATCATACACAGCAGCTGGGATTCATCAGGAACAGAAGCCCCAACTCTGCAAAGACCACATCCCCGTGGGTAGTGCTTAATCATTACACTATGCGCTTTCACAATAATCCAAATCAAAGGAGCCCCAGGGGACATGTTAACCTCTAATCAAACATTTCCTTTTCTACTATCTTCACCCTCCTTTGAAACCTCTTCCTGCCACCTCACTCGGATAGCCTCACCTAGTGTGGCAGACTTGAGATGTAAATAAATAAGCTTGAGCACAGCAGCGAGGCAATGTGATGTAACTTGAGTCAGCGCCCTTCCGGGAATCCCCAGGCGTCTTTCAGGTCTGGAGCCTCCATTCTAATCAGGTACACTGCGCAGGAGGTTAGAAGTGAAACTCAAAGCTCCTGACCCTGGTCACTGCTCACTGGAGGGGAAACCTCCAGCTAAATACCTCCAGCTGTCCCAGAGCCGTCTTGAACCTTGTGACAGGTGTCCCTCTCCTCCTCCCCCACAAGGAGAGTCTTGGCCTCGCAAATGAGGGAACTTAGGAAAAGCTTGAAGGTGAAAAGGCTTCCTGTTCCCAGGAAGTAATGACCTGGACTTTTACAAACAAGGAGAGCTATCGGATGGCTTTGTTGACCTTGGTAACTACTTTCTTGAAAAGACTTAAAAGTAACTGAAGCACAGCATAGACCATGAACTTGTAAATGTCACATTACTTGGCACAAATATCCATAGACTTGCAAATTCAGTTTGATAAATGTTTATGGAACAGCCGCTCTAGTGAAAGGTCTTCTTTGCCGGGTGCAGTAGGACTAGAAGATAAGATATTCTCCTCCCCCAAGGAGGCCAGAGTCTAGTGAGGGAGTTAGAGCATAGCCAGGACCGAATGTGTCCACAGGGCCAGAGCTACAGAAAAGCACTGTGCTAAACCCTTTTCTGGGGGACGCATTTAATCCTCACAACCATCCTGAGGTAGATACTATCATCATTCCCATTTCAAAGATAAAAAGACTGAGTTACAACGTCTTACAGCTGGTAAGCCACAGATCCAGGACTCAAACCCAGGGAGTCTGGCCTCAGAGTCTACATGTTTAATCTCTATCATAAAACCACTTTAATGTAGTGAACCAGAAAAAACCAAACAAAACAAAAAAAAAAAAAACAGGGGTACCTGGATGACTCATCCGACTTTGGCTCAGGTCATGGTCTCACGGTTCGTCGGCCTCTGTGCTGACAGCTCAGAGCCTGGAGACTGCTTTGGGTTCTGTGTCTCCCTCTCTCTCTGCCCCTCCCCTGCTCACATTCTGTCTCTCTCAAAAATAAAAGAACACTTAAAAAATTAAAAATAAACAAATAAAAACAAAAACCCTTGCTATTGGAACACAGGAAATGGCTACTAACAGTGATGAATCAGAGAAATTCTCACCGATACCATCTGATCACGAGCTTTGGCATCAGAACCGAGTTCAAATCCTAAACCAACCATTTCTAGCTGTTTTAACTTTAGAAAGTTATTTCATTTTTCTGATAATCAAATGAGATAATACATGTATAATATTTATGTCATAATTTGCATATTACAAGCTTTCAGGAATCATTTTTGTTTATTTTTTAATAAAATAATAGTTTAAAAATTATTTTAATAATATTTTTTCAATAATTTTTAAATAAAAATTTAATAAGAAGAATATTCAAATAGAAAAAAAAAGGGAGAAAAGAGTACTCCAGGCAGAATGGCCAGCAAGGGTAGAGGGCTAAGAGGCAGGTGGTGAATGGTGGGCTAGAATATAATATATGTTGAGAGGTTCAGAAGGAGTCATACCTATGCAGGCAGGATGGTGGCAGCCAGTAAGAGGGCTTCAGCACTCTGCATTATTATTTTTTTAATTATTTTATTTATTTTTATTTTTTTTAATTATTTTTTTTTTACAAATAGTTTATTGTCAAATTGGTTTCCATATAACACCCAGTGCTCATCCCCACAAGTGCCTTCCTCCATGCCGATCTCCCCCCTCGCCCCCACATCCATCAGTCCTCAGTTTGTTTCTCAGCATTCAAGAGTCTCTCATGGTTTGCCTCTCTCCCTCTCCCCCACCATTTTCCCCCTTCTTCTCCCCCACGGTTCTCCGTTAAGTTCCTCCTAATCCTCCTATATGTGCAAACATATGGTATTTGTCCTTCTCTGCCTGACTTATTTCGCTCAGCATAACACCCTCAAGGTCCATCCATGTTGCTACACATGGCCAGATTTCATTCTTTCTCATTGCCATGTAGTATTCCATGGTATAGATAAACCACATCTTCTTGATCCATTCATCTGATGATGGACACTTAGGCTCTTTCCATGTTTTGGCTATTGTTGAGAGCACTCTGCATTATTGCACAGCAAATGGGAAACTAATAGAGCTGGTTAGGAGGGGAATGGTGAGGACTACATCTTTGTTCTAGCAAGCGAATTGTAGGCGCTATGTGGGGCAGACCAAAAAGCAGTTACTATCCAGACAAGAGCCATTTGACAAGCTTTGCAAAGGTAGGAAGGAGAAGCAAAATTAGACAGATGTCTGGGTTGTTGTATTGACAACATTTAACAACTGCCTGGGTAAGAAGGAAGAAGAAAGATAAGTGGGAGAAGGAGGAGGAGGTGAAGGAGGGTCCATGACAACAATTCACAAGCTGGTGAGAGGAACAAGGTACATAGACAGCCTTGACATTATCTGAGACAAGGAAGGCGGAAGAAAATCTCGTTGAGATGAGGACTAAATTGAACTGACCATTGTTTAGCAATGCACAGGTTCTTGGTGACATTTATAAGAGCAGTCATGACAGAGCGGTGCAGGAGAAACCAGGATGGAGTGGCTTCAAGAAAGACTAGAAGACAATGAGGTAGAATTGGTGAAATAATTCTTTTGAGGAGTCCTCTTATAAAGGAAAGTAGAAAATTGGGACTAAGCTGACACAAGGCCAACAGAGTTTTTTGGTTTTAGGTTTGTTTTTTGTTTTTTTGTTTTTTGTTTTGTTTTTTTTAATGTTTTATTTATTTCTGAGAGAGAGAGACAGAGACAGTGTTAGCAGGGGAGGGTCAGAGAGACAGGGAGACACAGTATCTGAAGCAGTTCCAGGCTCTGAGCTAGCTGTCAGCACCGAGCCCGACGCGGGGCTCGAACCCACAAACCGTGAGATCATGACCTGAGCTGAAGTCGGACGCTTAACCAACTGAGCCACCCAGGCGCCCCTGTTTTTTGTTTTTAAGATGGGAGAAATTATAGTTTGTTTGTGTACCTATGGGAATGATCTAGTAAAGAGGGAAATTTTGATGATGCATTAGAGAAGGTGGAGAATTCCTGGAGCCATGGGATCTAATCCACCAGTGGAAGGGCTGGCCTTAAGTAGGAGCACTGACACTTCATCCGACATGAACGGAAAGGCAGACTATATGGGCATAGGTACAATTAAGTAGGTAGGCGAGGTGTTGGGAGCTGGTGGATGTTCTCTGATTGCTTCTGTTTTCTAATGAAACGGGAAATAAGGCCATCAGCCAAGAGTAAAAATAGTATAGTAGGTGTCAAGAGTTTGAGGAAAGAGAGAAAGGTATGAAATAATCTTCTCAAAGAGTGGGAGAGAGAAATGGAGACTAAAAGTAGTTTTCAGTCATTGATACTTAATAGGCACTAGTGTTTTTAAACACATCTCTAGACCTGAAAGCTAGTGTGACATGGAACAGAAGGGTTTGTTTGGTTGGTTGGCTGGTTTTTTGATGAGGAGATTGTCTGGGAGCCTGACAGGTATAATTAGAATCCAAAGAATTGGGTTCTGAAAAGTCAGCTTGAGGGGATGTGAGGTTCCTGAGAAGATAAACAAAGATGAGGGCAAGACTGGATCACAGTTAAATTCTCCATTTCATTTGAATTTTGCTCCATGCCCCATGTTTCCCTAGTGTTACCTCACCCAGACAAGTGACCACTTGCTTTTGGTCACCTCAGCAAAAGAAAGTCAAATCCTAGAAACCTGTAACCCAAGAAACACTAGTAAAAGATCAAGTCATCTTGTTCTGACAAAAAGCAACCATCTGAAAGCAAATTTGGGATTGGATTTGAAAGAAAGATACCATGTCAATCAGAGTTTGCATAATAATACGATCAAACATGTTGCTTCCTTATGTATTTATTTTACTCGTGCTCTCAACTCTCAAGGCTGCCTAAAAAGATTCTAGCTTTAAGCTGCCACTAACCAGCTCAAACAAGTCATACAGCTAGACACAGGACAGAGCAGGGAACTCCAGCCCTATCTGCAAAATCTTTCTAGAGCTCCTGCCATCACACACTCATTGCACTTAACTCACTCTGACCTGTATGTACACTATGTGCACATCTAACATATAATGAGAAAGATTGAAAGAAATAAGCAACCAAGCCTAAAACAAAAGTAGAAGTGTACATTGGTGAAAACTCTTTAAAGGGTGTGGAAATAATTTTAAGGGATTAGTGATCAACAACAAAGAAATGAATGCTTTATTCAGATGACCAGGCACATGGTTAGAGCCTGTGGAGGAAGAAACTGAAGAATTAACTGAGGCCCATAGAGACACATACACTTAAAGAAGATTTAGAGAAATGGACAAAAAGTTGTCTATGGGAGACAAGGATGATGAAAACATGAAGCAATATCCAGTTAGAATTTTTTCACAGATTTGCTGACGTGTTCCAAATAGCAAAGCTCAAGAATGATTCAATTTCTGAAGGGGAATTTTGAAAAATGGAATAATGCCTCTAGATGGGTGAATCAAGAGAATTTTCAAGAGAAGATTTGACCACATTAGTCAGTTCTTGCAGGTGCTCTTGGTTTCCTGCCCAGATTCTCTGTACCAAGCCAGCATACCCCTTCCCTAGCTGCTGTTACACCTGTACCCTTTGCAGGAAGATTTCCCTTAGCGGACAGGAGATGCTTTACCCACAAATCCCTGCCAAGTTACAACACTGTATGTGCCCCACCTCTTCGCTCCACTCTCCCACTAGGCTCGTCTTACTGTTTCACAGATGCAGGGTGTCTTGTCTCTGGATGGGTCAAACTTTGGAGCAATTTATGCTCCAGAGCTCTCTGTGGAATCAGGCTGAGGTAAGAGTTCTTTCATCTCTACTTAGCCTCTTCTTCTATCTTGTTTCCTTTAATCCCTTGTAGGTTTCTCCTGAGGACGCTTCCTCAATTAATCATTCATCCAAGAACCCCTGTCTCAGACTGTGCTTCTAGAAAACCTGCCTGAAGCCAGCCAGATCGGATGTAACTCCATAGCATGTCTCTTTATAGATTAGATGGAACACATTTTGCTTTATGATTTTTGTTGTTGTTTCTTGTTTGTTTTTGTTTTCATAGAGTTTGCTCGCTCTTCCTTGGGGTCTGTATCTTTCCAGACCAAAGAGAAATAAAAGATATTTATTGAAATCTCTTTAAAAATTTGCCCTTGGTTAGGTAAGCCTCTTCTTTAAATTTTTGTTAGGCCTGTTTCTAGGGCAGAGATAAGCTGTTGCCCAATCATGAGGCTATGACAATGATTTTGATCTGTATTTCCAAAAAATTCACTATCAGCCAGCACCAAACGGGCAGCAGTTCTATTCTCATGAGGCAGAGAGGGAGGGAAGCAAGTATCAAATACTTTCAGTTACACATATCAGAAAACCTGACACATTCTAACTTGAATAATAAATAGAATTTATTGGCTCGGATAACTGAGAAGTCCAAAGGAGAGGTTTGGATTCAGTCGTTGCTTTACCCTGTGACTAAATGGTCACCAAGCACCTGCCTTCTACAATGTTCACTTTGTTATTCCAAGTTCGACTCCACTTGTGGTCCAAAGAGAGCTGCCTGAAGCTCCCAAACCACATGCTTTCTCATTCATACTCAGCAAGAAACAGAGGATGCCCTTGTCCTATTAATATTGCTGAGTTTCACTTAGATTGGATCAGCTCAGGTCACATGCCTACCCATGAACCAATCACTACAGGGGAGATGGCGTATACTGATTGGCTTCGTTTAGGATATGAACGCCATGAATTCCGCCAGGGATGGAATCTGATTCCCAGGAATTGATTGCATGAATCCCCACCAGGAAATCAGGGCCTATGGCAAAAGGTAAGTGGAGAATGGAAGCTGGAAAGACAACCAATCTATACCTACCTGCTTCACCAGACTGGCAGCAGAACATTTTATTCGCTCCACATTTATGACGTGTATCTGTGTGCCCTGTTCTGGCACTGTGGGAGGCATGTTACTGAGTATGAGAGGAAAGGAAGAAGGAAGAGGAAGTGCTGCAATGCAGTGAAATTAGCAACACAGTGAAATAAGAAAGAAATAGGTGAATAAGTAACTGTATGTACACAGTGCTGATAACTAATACCTACCTGGGCGTTAGAGCTTACAGTATGCCTCTCATACAGTCTGTCTTGCTAATCCTCGCCATTTGAAGAGGGACATTTGTCCTTATTTCTGGCTGTCCTGTATCTGTGTCCTTATTTTATAGAATCTTCCACCTTATGAGTCTTGGTGGGAGGCAGGACCTTCTCTCACTATACAGGCTGAAAATGCCAGGACGTGGGCGCACATTCTGGGTTTGGCCAAGCAGGTGAACCCGTGACCAGCTTTAATTTGTGACACAAGGAGGCAGAGACTGTGGAAAATTCATTTTGGTTGTACTGCAGCAAGGGTGACAGCAACATGTAGTTTCCATGCAACAGAGCAAACAGGCCCCCTCCCCCACTCTGAGTGCCAGCACTAGTGGCAGCATGAGCCACCGTGGTGACGGTGGGATGTGGGACGTGGTGACTGTAGCTGCAATTCCCTAAATTCGGCTGTTTGCTTTCGGGCATTGTTCCCTGCTGGGTATAATCTCTGATTGTCCAACCCTCTCAGCAATTCTGTGGACCAACCAATATCCTTTTAATAAATTCGCCTTCAATCAGAATCCATTTCTGTGTCTGCAGCTTATTGAAATACAACATTTGGGGGTCAGTTTTATCATCCTCATTTTTCAGGTGAGAATATACAGGCTCTGAGAGAGTAAGTGGCTGGTGCCGAGGACCACAGCCGAAGTCGGATGCTTAACTAACTGACTGAGCCACCCAGGCACCCCTGCCCCCACACCTCCATGGAAGATCTTTGGCTTGGCTGCTTAGTCTGCCCGGGTAAAGAATGGAGATGTCAGCAAGGGAAGCCCCAAGGAACACAGGATTGTTTGATATTGATGGTTCTCAACCCTGGACACGTTTTAAAATCACCTAGGGAACTTTTAAAAAGCACAAGTGCAAAGGGAATGGGGAATGGCTGCTTGATGGAGAAGACAGGGTTTCCTTTTGGGGTGATGAAAATATTGTGGAGCTAGATAAAGCTGACGGTAGGACAACTTTGTGAACGTACTACATGCCATTCAATTGTGCACTTTAAAATGAGTCATTTTGGGGCGCCTTAGTGGTTTAGTCGGATGAGCGTCCGACTTTGGCTCAGGTCATGATCTCATGGTTCGTGGGTTTGGGCCCCACGTTGGGCTCTGTGCTGAATGCTTGCTCAGAGCCTGGAGTCTGTTTCGGATTCTTTGTCTCCTTCTCTCTCTTCCCCTCCCCAGTTCATGCTCTGTCTCACTCTGTCTCTCAAAAATAAATAAAAAATTTAATTATAAATAAAAAATTAAATAAGTAAAAAAATTTTTTTAAATAAATAAATAAAATGAGTGATTTTATGTGAATCGTGCCTCAGTTGAAATCTTTAAAAATACTACCAGCCTTCATACCCTGAGAAGGGAGTGGGTAATAAAGCATGGGTATGAGGGTGGAGGAGTCTTAGAGGAAAAAGGAAGATTGGAAGAAGCTCTTAAAAAGTGAGACTTTTAGGGGCGACTGGGTGGTGCAGTTGGTTAAGCATCTGACTCTTGATGTTGGCCCAGGTCATGGTCTCATGGTTCATCTCATGTGCTGACTTCACGGAGCCTGATTGAGATTCTCTCTCTTCCTCTCTCTCTTCCCCTCCCCCACTCACATGCTCATGGGTGCACACGCTCCAAAACAAACAAACAAACTTGGGGGAAAAAGGAGAAAGTGAGACTTTAAGGGAGAGCATGTGCTCTGTAATCGTAAGTTAACCATACTTTTTCAAAGCTTTTGTAGCAGTTGGATTTGGATTTCTTCTGGACGTGATTCTGTGCTGAGACAGAGTTAAATATAGCCTAGTTTTATTTGGGTTATACCCCATACCTATTTTACAAGTTTGCACAAGGCTGGCCCTTGATTCCAGCCACACATTCAAATGGGACCAAGTGCTCCCTTGTCCAGATGTGGTAAGGTATGCCCAAATCCAAAGACACCCTCCAAAAAAAGAAAGAGTAGCTGAGACTGTGCACTCTTGCATAAAGACCTCAGAGCACAGCTCACACCCCCTTACCAGAAAAGTCAGTTACCAGGGATGTTCTGGCAGGAAGCAACTTCAGCCTCTAATTTTGATGAAAATACTAGCCGAGACTGATTTGGCACAAACTACGTGCATTCACGCCCAGCCAGCTGGACTCCATCTCAAGAGTACACGATAAAGCTCCAGCAGGTGAAGAGATTGATGCTATTTATGGGTACAATCTGCAGTCATCTTTCTGTTATAGGTCTGGGTGGAAACGGTGCAAGAGAGTATACAAGCTATAAGGAGAAAGCAGCTACCGAAATGGTGCAAGTCCATCAGGAGCCAAAGGTCCCAGGAGACCCTGAGTGCCAGGGACGTAGAACAAGGCAGTGTGTTTGCAAAAGGACCCTCGTGAGAAGCGATTACTAGCTCATATGCTCACTAGAGAAAGGAAACAGTTTTTGTACACAAAGAAAGGAAAGACCAGACACTAAAACCAGATAAAATAGGGTGAACTGATGTATTCAAAGATAAGACAGAATGAGTGGAAATTATAGCAAATCTCTAGGGGCACCAGAGCTGATGTTCCCACCAGGTTCTTGAATGCTGCTTCCCAACACCTCTCTGCCCCTCGCTCTCATCTTTGCCTCTTTCTCATCACTGCATTCTGTTCTGCAGACATTCCACCCATTTGTTAGTTCATCCAACGGACCTTGACTAAACACGGTCTCTATGCCAGACCTAGTACAAGGCTCTGGGCACACAGAAGTGAAGAAAACACAGTTAGGATCATATTAAGAAGACCCTCAGAGGCCTTAAGCGCTGAAGAGATTCTGGTGTCCCTTTCCAGAAAGAAAATTTAAAAAAAAATTATTTTCCAAAATGCCACAAACTTTTCATATGTGCTAAAATTAAAAGAGCTTCTTTCTAGATTTGAGGGTTACAAGCTTCTGGTTCCATCAGTGAATGATTCTCTTGCTTCCATTTTGGGGTTCTTGCTTTGCTAGTGTCTTAAGGGGTCACCCAGCTATGGACATTTTACCTGCCCTTAAAAAGCTCATGAGAAGATGACACTTGCTTTTCTGGCTACCATGACTGCTCTTCTCTTCCCCAGTTTCTGGTAGTCATCATGGTTGTTAATGAGTGAAAGGAAGATGGGGTGGCAGCAAGGGAAGAATTGGTATTCTGTAATAAGGACCAGAATGCTTGTTGACAAAATCCCACAAAAAGCACTGGTCTCTCGTATAAGGGTGTGGAAAGAGCTTTTGGTAGTTGTGCTTCAAGGTGTGGAGAAGGTTTTGAGTACTTTTACCACTAGCTAGAAATACAGAAAATGGGAGGTAATATGACCCCAGTCATAAAGACGGCTTCAGCAAATGTGCCTTCTTTACCATAGCCTTGAGCACTAGAATTATGGTCACTTCTTGAAGCCAAATTCAGGTACCAGTGGAGCCCAGAGACCAAAGCTTGGGGATAATGTTAAACCAGGCAGAACTTGGTACACAGTACGTTCAGAGAAAAGCAGTGTAAGAATGTGTCAAGGCCAGGAAGGAAAAGAGAGTTCCTGAGATGTCTTCTAATAGCCAAAATAATTAGGCTTCAAGCCTGGGAATTGCAGAAAAAGAAAGTTTCCAAAGTTAAAAGCTGGACAGTGGAAGAGGAAATAAAAGCCAGTGGTTTACTGACTAGAGATGTGTTCTAAAGGCAAGATGAGGGGCGCCTGGGTGGCTTAGTCGGTTAAGCGTCCGACTTTCGCTTGGGTCATGATCTCGCGGTTCGTGGGTTCGAGCCCCGCGTCGGGCTCTGTGCTGACAGCCAGCTCAGAGCCTGGAGCCTGTTTCAGAGTCTGTGATTCCCTCTCTCTCTGACCCTCCCCTGCTCATGCTGTCTCTATCTCTCTCCTAGAAATAAATAAAACATTTAAAATAAATAAATAAAATAAAGGCAAGATGAAGAGGACACCTGAGTGGCTCAGTTGGTTGAACGTCTGACTTTGGCTCAGGTCTTGATGTCATGGTTCATGGGATCAAGCCCTGCATTGGGCTCTGTGCTGACAGCCCAGAACCTGCCTGGGATTCTCTCTTCCCTGCGTGTTCTCTGCCCCTCTCCTGCTTGTGCTCTCTCTCTCTCTCTCTTTCTCTCAAAATAAATAAACTTAAAAAAAATAAAGGGAAGATGAAATAGCTAAAGGAGGATATGGGAAGAAAGAATGTCAACATGTTAGCAAGGTAAGGTAAGCTGTTAGGAGGCCTAGATGGGTTTGGCTTCTTGACTCAACAGAATGTTGTTTAAGTGGAACCCCCACCTCCCAGTTCTTAAGTTAGCCTGAGATATCATACAGGAATGTGCCCACATATGGTTAGATAAACTCATAGCTGAGAGATGTACAAGTTAAGTGCGATTAGAAATATCTGGGCTTGTGGTTGTCAGTGAAGTGAAGAAAAAGGACTTTAAGACTTTTGAATCTCATGGGATTATACATTCTTAAAGTCAAAATGAATATACAGACATGTATTATTTTACCTGCCTCAAAGACTACTCTACTTTGTTGGAAACTACCCTGTCCCCATTCCAGACAAAGTTATGGTGGGGCAATCCAATCATAGTTTCCCCATTCTCTAGCTACAAGGCTGGCACAAAACCTAGGCTAGTCTCCACCATAACTATGGCTATTGGTTCAGGGACAGTATGTACCCCGAGCTAGAACGTTTTTTAACGTTCATTTTTGAGAGACAGAGAGACAGAGCACAAGCGGGAGAAAGGCAGAGATGGGGGGCGGGGGGGAGAGACACAGAATTCAAAGCAAGCTCCAGGCTCCGAGCTGTCAGCACAGAGCCGGATGTGGGGCTCGAATGCATGAACCATGAGATCTTGACCTAAGCTGAAGTCGGACCCCTAACCGACTGAGCCACCCAGGCACCGCTAGCACAATCAGTTTCTAGCGAGAACTAAAAGGAAGATGAGTTCTTCTCTGTTCGGTTAGAAGACTGTGTGGATGAAAGCCTAGACTTGACTGAAGACAAAGTTCTAACTGAGTGGGCACAAATGAATTTTGAGAATGAAGCCATCATGCAAAGAGAGGCAGAGAGAACAGGTTATACAGTAGTGGTCTGAGCACAGTTTCAGTCACTTCTGAGGGCAGCGCCACCTCTGTCCTCCATGACTGGGTTGCAGGAGGCAATAGAGAATGTTTTCCATTTAAATTAGTTTAAGTTGTGTTTCTTTAACTTTTATCCAAAGAGTCCTATCCTAGCTGAGCCAATCTGGAACATTCCCTGAAATTGATTGCCTGGGGGAATTTATAAAAAGTTGTACAGGTACCATTGCACACCAACTGGAACGGCTCAGATTTCTAAAACTGACAATACCAAAGGCACAATTATGAAAAAACTGAGACTCTCATAGCTGCCGAGGAGTACAAGGTAAAATGGTAAAAATAAAACGCTTTGGAGAACTGTTAGAACATTTCCTAATACACTTCTCCTATGAGAGACCAAATCCACTTCTAGGCATTTACCCAAGAGAAATGGAAAATATATGGCCACAGAAAGATACACAAAAATGTTCATAGCAGCTTTATGATAGCACCAAATTGGAAACAACCCAAATAAGAATAGATAAACAAAAGAAGCCAGACACAAAGGAGTAAATACTGTATAATTTCAGTTATTTTAAGTTCTAGAATAGGTAAAACTAATCTGTGGTGATATAAGTCAGAACAGTGGTTGTCTGGGAGGAGAAATTGGAAGGAGGCACAAGGCACCTTTCTGAGGTAACAGAAATAGTCTATGGTTTGAGTTAGGGTGGTGGTTACCTTAATTGATATATTTTTCAAAACTCATCAAGCGATTCACTTTAAATCTGAACATTTGGTTATATGTAAATACTATCCCGATTTTTAAATCTTTACTTATTTTTGAGAGAGAGAGACAGACAGAGCATGAACAGGGGCAGAGAGAGAGGGAGACACAGAATCTGAAGCAGGCTCCAGGCTCTGAGCTGTCAACACAGAGCCCGACGCGGGGCTCAAACTCACGACCGTGAGATCATGACCTGAGCCAAAGTCAACGCTTAACCAACTGACCCACCCAGGCACCCCGATATCTCTATTTTATAAAATAGTATTGGCTTCTCCTTGTCTGTAGCAGCGTTATTGACAATTGCCAGAGGATGGAAGCAGTACAAGTTTAGTAGTGTCCATTGACAGAAGAATGGATAAACAAAATAAGTATATACATAAAAGGAAAGTTTATCTAGCCCTAAAAAGGAAGAAAATTCCGACAGGTGCTACAACATGACTGAACCTTGAGGACGTTATGCTAATTGACATAAGCCTATCACAAAAGGACCAAAACTATAGGATTCTACTTATATGAGGTACCTAGAGTCAAATTCATAGAGACAGAAAGTAGAATGATGGTTACCAAGGGCGTTGCCTACTAGAGCTGATCCATGAATTCAGCAAAGTAGCAGGATACAAAATCAACTTACATAAATTGGTTGTATTTTTATACCCCAATAATGAAGCAACAGAAAGAGAAATCAAGAAACTGATCCCATTCACAATTGCACAAAAAAACATAAAATACCTAGGAATAAACCTAACCAAAGATATAAGAGATCTGTATGATAAAAACTATAGAAAACTTATGAAGGAAATCGAAGAAGACACAAGGAAATGAGAAACATTCCATGCTCATGGAGTTGAAGAATAAAGTTAAAATATAGTTAAAATGTCATTACTACCCAAAGCAATCTACACCTGCAATTCAATTCCAATCAAAATTGCACCAGCATTCTTCTCAAAACTAGAACAAACTATCCTAATATTTGTATGGAACCACAAAAGACCCCGAATAGCCAGAGTAATATTGAAGAAGAAAACCAAAATGGTAGACATCATCATCCCAGACATTAGCCTCTACTACAAAGCTGCCATCATCAAGAGAGTATGGTATTGGCACAAAAACCGACACATAGACCAATGGAATAGAACTGAGAACTCAGAATTGGATCCAAAGGTATACAGCCAACTAATCTTTGACAAAGCAAGAAAGAGTATCCAATGGAAAAAAGACAGCCTCTTTAACAGATGGTGCTGGGAGAACTGGACAGCAACATGCAGAAGAATGAAACTAGATCATTTTCTCACACCATACACAAAAATACACTCAAAATGAATAAAAGACCTGAACGTGAGACAGGAAACCATCAAAACCCTAGAGAAGAAAGCAGGAAACAACCTCCTTGACCTCAACCGCAGCAATTTCTTACCTGACACATCCCCAAAGGCAAGGGAATCAAGAGCAAAACTGAACTATTTTTTTATCAAGATTAAAAGCTTATCAAGATTAAAAGCTTCTGCACGGCAAAGGAAACAATCCATAAAACTAATAGGCAACAGAATGGGAAAAGATAGTTGCAAATGACATATCAGATGAAGGGCTAGTATCCAAACCTATAAGGAACTCATCAAACTCCACACCCAAAAAACAAACAACCCAGTAAAGAAATGGGCAGAAGATATGAACAGACACTTCTCCAAAGAGGACACCCAGATGGCCAACAGACACATGAAACGATGCTCAGCATCCCTCCTCATCAGGGAAATACAAATCAAAACCACACTGAGATAACACCTCACGCCGGTCAGATTGGCTTAAATGAGCAAATCAGAAGACTCTAGATGCTGGCGAGGATGTGGAGAAAAGGGCACTCTCCTACACTGTTGGTGGGAATGTAAACTGATCCAGCTCCTCTGGAAAACAGTGAGAAGATTCCTCACAAAATTAACAATAGAACTCCCCTATGACCCGGCAATAGTACTGCTAGGAATTTACCCAAGAGATACAGGAGTGCTGATGCATAGGGGCACATGTACCCCAATGTTCATAGCAGCACTCTCAACAATAGCCAAAACATGGAAAGAGCCTAAGTGTCCTTCAATGGATTAATGGATCAAGAAGATGTGGTTTATCTATACAATGGAATACTACATGGCAATGAGAAAGAATGAAATCTGGCCATGTGTAGCAACACGGATGGAACTTGAGGGTGTTATGCTGAGTGAAATAAGTCCGACAGAGACGGACAAATACCATATGTTTGCATGTATAGGAGGATTAGGAGGATCTTAACGGAGGACCGTGGGGGAGAAGAAGGGGGGAAATAGTGGGGGAGAGGGAGGGAGGCAAACCGTGAGAGACTCTTGAATGCTGGGAACAAACTGAGGACTGATGGGTGTGGGGGGGAGAGGGGGTGATGGGCATGGAGGAGGGCACCTGTGGGGAGGAGCACTGGGTGTTATATGGAAACCAACTTGACAATAGACTATTAATAATGAATAATAATAATTTAAAAGAGAATATTGAGAAGAGGTTCCTCAGGGATTGACATAAGTTGTCCACTTTTTACTTTGCCAAGTAAGCGTACTGAAGAACGATAAACAGCCTTCCATCTACTATTATCTGCTTTTCATAAAAGGAGGGATTTTTTTATGTTGATTGAAAAAAAAATTTTTTTGTTTTTTAATTTGCATTCAAGTTAGTTAGCATGTAGTGCTATAATGTAATGTTTACTTATTTTTGAGACAGAAACACACAGTGCGAGCAAGGGAGGGGCAGAGAGAGAGGGAGACAGAGAATCTGAAGCAGGCTGCAGGCTCTGAGCTGTCAGCACAGAGCCTGATGCAGAGCTCGAACTTACGAACTGTGAGATCATGACCTGAGTGACGTTGGACACTTAACCAACTGAGCCACCCAGAAACCCCAAGAAAGATCTTTCTGAAATGAAGAAATCTAAGAAGGGCATAGTTCTTTCCTCAAAATGACATTTGGATATTGTCTCCCACATAATTCTTACTCTTTTTTTCATTGCTGCTTAATTTTTTTAAAAAATCTTCCCAGATCAGCACCAATGTGGAGACCAGAGTTTGGAACCAGCAGATGTTCGAAAGTTAGAATACACATGCGGAGCACATTGAAGGAAATGCAGTAGGCTCAACTCTGAGAAACTACACTGTGCACAATGCAGCATTCGGTTGCCCGGTTACCTCACTAAGTTCGTAATGTGTGAAAGCACATGCTTGAAGTCTAAGCTAAGTGTCATATACTCAACTCTGTGAAAGAACACTTCGGGGAAGGCATCCTTTATCTAACATCATGCTCTCTGTGTTAGTAGTGTTAGCATACAGATGCGAGGCCCAATGAGGTAAGTGCAGTATGCTTAACTCTGAGAAACTACATCGTGCAGAATGCAGCATTCGCTTACAATCTTGTTTCACTAAGTTAGTAATGTTCGAAAACATATGCATAGAAGTATACGGAAAGTGTGTATCCTCAACTCTGGAAAAAACACTATGGAGAACACATAAGGGGAGTGCAGGATGCTCGACTCTGAGAAACTGACTACACTGGGCAGAATACAGCATTCAGTGACCAGGTTGCTTCACTGAGTTGGTAATGTTTGAAAACACAAGCTGGAAATAAAAGGTAAGTTTTATATACTCAACATTGTCAAAGTACACTGTTAGGAACGCATTATTCAACTAACGTGAGGTTTCACTGGTAGTAGTGTTAGAGTACAGACGCGGAGACCAATAAGGCAAGTGCAGTGTCCTCACCTCTGTGAAAGAACACTGTGCCCAACGCAGCATTCAGTTACCTTCCTGTTTTATTAACTGAGTGATGTTAGAAAACACATGCATGGGAGTAGAATCTACAATCTATGTGTTATACACTCGACTCTTTGAAGAAAACTGTGGGGAGCACATCATTCAACTATTGTCATGTTTCACTATGTTACTAGTGTGACAATACAGATGTGTAGAACATTAAAAGAAGTGCAGTGTGCTCAACTCGGAGAAACAACACTGTGTGGAATGCAGCTTTCACTTACAGTCTTGCTTCAACCAGTGAGTAATGTTTGAAAACTCATGCATGGAAGGAATAGGTGAGTGTTGTGTACTACCTCTGTGAAAGAACACTGGTGGGGCACGCATCATTCAACTGACGTCATGTTTCACTGTGTTCGTGGTGTTAGAACACAGATGCGGAGACCAATGAGGGAAGTGCAGTACGCTCAGCTCTGAAAATCACACTATGCGGGTGCAGCATTCATTTTCAATCTTGTTTCACTAAGTTTGTAATGGTAGAAAACGCTTGCATGAAGTATAGGCTAAGTATTATATACTCCACTCTTTGAAAGAACACTATGGGTGACGCAGCAATCAACTAACGTCATGTTTCAATATGTTAGTATTGTTAGAAAACATATTCGGAGACCAATGAGGGAAGTGCCCTATGCTCTACTCTGAGAAACAACACCGTGAGGAATGCTGCATTCAGTTACCAGGTTGCTTCACTAAGTTGGTAATGTTTGAAAACACGTGCTGGAAATATAAGGTAAGTTTTATATTCTCAACACTGTGGAAGTACACTGTGAAGAACGCATCATTCAACTAACGATGTATTTCACTCTGTTAGTAGTGTTAGAATATAGATGCGAAGACCAATGTGGAAGCGCAGTGTGCTCAACTCTGTGAAAGAACACTGTGTCCAATGCAGCATTCGGTAACAATATGGTTTCGTTATGTTAGTAAAGTTTGAAAGCACATGCATGGAAGTAGAA
>NW_024080642.1:5164022-5332570 GCF_003009895.1 Hyaena hyaena | reverse complement strand
TTATATACTCCACTCTTTGAAAGAACACTATGGGTGACGCAGCAATCAACTAACGTCATGTTTCAATATGTTAGTATTGTTAGAAAACATATTCGGAGACCAATGAGGGAAGTGCCCTATGCTCTACTCTGAGAAACAACACCGTGAGGAATGCTGCATTCAGTTACCAGGTTGCTTCACTAAGTTGGTAATGTTTGAAAACACGTGCTGGAAATATAAGGTAAGTTTTATATTCTCAACACTGTGGAAGTACACTGTGAAGAACGCATCATTCAACTAACGATGTATTTCACTCTGTTAGTAGTGTTAGAATATAGATGCGAAGACCAATGTGGAAGCGCAGTGTGCTCAACTCTGTGAAAGAACACTGTGTCCAATGCAGCATTCGGTAACAATATGGTTTCGTTATGTTAGTAAAGTTTGAAAGCACATGCATGGAAGTAGAACCTAAGTGTTATACACTCGACTCTCTGAAAGAACACCGTGGGGAGCGCATCATTCAGCTGACGTGACGGTTCACTAGGTTAGTAGTGTTAGAATACAGATGCGGAGACCATTGACAGAAGCGCTGTGTGCCTAACTCTTAGAAACAAAACTCTTGCGGATTGCAACATTCAGTCACAATCTTGTTTCATCAATTTAATAATGTTTGAAAACACGTGCATGGAACTATAAGTCAAGTGTTCTATACGCCACTCTGTGAATGAACACTGTTAGGTACGCATCCTTGAACAAACATCATGTTCCACTATGTTAGTGGTGATAGAATACAGATGTGGAGAACATTGAAAGAAGTGCAGTGTGCTCAACTCTGAGAAATAACACTACTGTTGGAATGCAGCATTCATTTACAGTCTTGTTTCAACTGGTGAGTAATGTTTGAAAACTCATGCATGGAAGCATAAGGTAAATGTTGTGTACTGACCTCTGTGAAAGAACCCTGGTGGGGCACGCATCATTGAACTAACATCACGGTTCGCTATGTTAGTAGTGTTAAGAATACAGATGCGGCGGAGACCATTGACGGAAGTGCTGGGTGCTTAACTCTGAGAAACAACACTCTGTGGAATGAAGCATTCAGTCACAATCTTGCTTCATCAATTTAATGATGTTTGAAAACACGTGCATGGAACTATAAGCTAAGTGTTCTATACGCAACTCCCTGAATGGGCACTGTGGGGGACGCATCCCTGAACAAACGTCATGTTCCAGTATGTTAGTGGTGATAGAATACAGATACGGAGCACATTGAAGGAAATGCTGTATGCTCAACTCTGAGAACAATACTGTGCAGAATGCAGCATTCAGTTACAATCTTGTGTCACTAAGTTAGTAATGTTTGGAAACACGTGCATGGAAGTAGAAACTAAGTGTTATGCACTCAACTCTTTGAAAGAACTCTATCAGTAACGTGTCATTCCACTGACATCACGTTTCATTAGATTAGTAGTATTTGAATACAGATGCAGAGACCAGTGAGGGAAGTGCAGTGTGCTCACTCTGTGATGCAACAGTGTGCAGAATGCTGCATTGATTTATCAGGTTGTTTCACGAAGTTGGTAATGTTTGAATACACATGCATGGAAGGGTAAACTAAGTGTTATATTCTCAACCCTGTGAAAGAACACCGTGGGGATTGCATCATTCACCTAAGGTCATGTTTGACTAAGTGAGTAGTGTTAGAATACAGATGCAGAGACTAGTGAGGGAATTGCCGTATGCTCAGCTCTTTGAAACTGTGCGGAATGCAGCATTCAGTTACCAAGTAGTTTCACTAAATTAGTAATGTCTGAAAATGCATGCATGGAAGTATAAGGTAAGTGTTATACACTCATCTCTGTGAAAGAACACTGGGGAATGGATCATTCAACATGAATGATCTTGTTTCACTCTGTTAGTCTTGTGAAACGTCTTGTTTCACTCTGTTAGTAGTGTTAGTCTTGTGAAACGTCTTGTTTCACTCTGTTAGTGGTGTTAGAATACAGATTCGGAGACCAATGAGGGAAGTGCGGTATGCTTTACTCTGAGAAACAACACCGTGCGGAATGCTGCATTCAGTTACCAGGTTGCTTCACTAAGTTGGTAATGTTTGAAAACACATGCTGGAATTATAAGGTAAGTTTTATATACTCAGCAACACTGTGAAAAGTACACTGTGAGGAACGCATCATTCAACTAACATTGTATGTCTGAAGATTTTTAACTGACTGAGCTACCCAGGCACCCCTAGATTCATCACATTGTAATGGTCTTGGTTGGGTGACAAAATTAACACAAAATTATTTAGACACAGTTATTTAGCACCCAGAAAAGAAAGTGAGGGATATGAAATGTACCTAGCCTGAAAAAAAAATCAGGAAATTAGAAGTTTTATCTGTAAATCATTCCTGAATGTCTAGGGAAAATGAAGATGATTTACGTTTAAATCTGAAATATGTCAAGGATTATATGAAAGAGATGTTTTGAACTACAAAATGGATAAAGTAACAAAGTTTTAGGATATCCTTCATGTAAGTTATTAATATAAATTATTTGTGGAAGAAAGAAATGTATGTACCAATTGAAGTGTAGGGCAGAGTGGGTTGGGGAGAAGTATAAACAAGAAATCTTTGAAATATAGTTTTGTTTATTTTTAACTAATCTCTCTACCCAACCTGAAGTAGAACTTACAACACTGAGATCAAGAGTCACCTGCTCTACTGCTTTGGATTCTGTATCTCCCTCTCTCTCTGACCCTCTCCTGCTCTCTCTTGCTCTCTCTCCAGAAACAAATAAAACATTAAAAATTTTTTTAAAAAGTCACCTGTTCTATAGACTGAGCCATCCAGTTGTCCCTAAGCCAGAAATCTTTATGACAGTGATTGAGTAGATATGTGTAAGGACTTGTGCTTCAATTCAGAAGCATTTACTTAGGTATCAGCTGTCAGATTTCAGCATTTCTAACAAGAAAGCTAAATTCCTTGTACTTCAGTTTTCTTTCCAATATAAGCATTCCATTACACTCACTAACATAAGAGAGGCAGTGGTTTATGAATACCCTACACAGAAAGTTTAAATATACTTAAAGAGCCATTATGTTTCAATTTGTTTCAGTGAAGTGGTACCATAGTTTGGGAAAAGCCTTATAATAACACCTATTATGTTTCATTTAACTACGTAAAGTACTTTCCCCAACCCCAACAACCAGTGTGCTGGAGCTTTCTTCCACAACTGGGATGCAGCAGAAGTAGTTCTCTTGGATGGGCCTTGAGCTGAAAAAGGAAGTGAAATACATAGTTCTTACTTGCTCAAAGGGTCTGGATGCTTTACACAAAGTTGTAGAAGTATCCTCTTCCACCACGCAGGAACAAAATGGGGCTTTAGTACATTGACTTTTTCTTAAGATAATAAATTAGAAAGACTGGGAAAAGAAAATCCCCAGGCAAAGTTCTCATTCATTTGCTCACCACTGCAGATGTCACACCACCTGTAAACAGAGTTCTGGTAAATGTAAAGCATAAACAACTCAGCAGTTAAGGAAAAAGACAGGGTAACTGAACACCCATAAAATGTCCATTGCCTTGTCAAAATCTCTCCTTATGGAGAACAAAGCCATGTGGCAGAAAACACCCACTTTCTGACTAGTTGGAAATCTTTCTCTAGAAATGTCTAAAAAGAGAAGATAAAGTTGTCTAGTATAACTGCATTCCCTAAAGTTCTGAAAAGAAATGAAACACTTCAAAAGACAAAATGTAAAACTAAATAAAGAATTGTGACAGAGAGGGGATAAGGAAGAAGGGGAAAACAACATTTCTCTCTTCTTAGATCGCAATTTCTCTGGTGGTGAAACTTAACACTCTCTAAATATATACTTAAGCTTCACTAAAACAAAAATTACTTTTTGTAGGTGACTCAAATTGCCACTGCTCTCTAATTACCTTCTTCATTTTAAATGAAAAATTAGATGACCCACATCCTCACTATCAAACAGAATCACATCAATAAAGATGATGATTTAATCATTTCTAAATTCTAAATATTCCAACCCAACAAATTCAGTTCCTTTATTTGACACTTTTATTTTTTCCTCATGAATGATTTAGATTCCAACTCTTTGGCCATTTTTATTATAATTTAACCATCCTCCCTCCCCCATCCGACAGACAGTTTTGACATACTTTTTAAGGTATGATTACAACCCATTTGATTGCTTTGATTTGGGTTCACATTTTTATCCCAATAGGATATGAATACTCTATTAATATTTTCATCCCGATTATTCCATTTTGGCTTGGGAGGAAATTGTGCCATTTTTCTCCCATGTACGATCAGCCAGCTCACACAAAAAAATCTGTAGTCACACTGGAATAATTGAACCTCAGTTTTTCAAAAAAGCAAGCAAGCAAGGAAAGGAAAGGAAAGGAAAGGAAAGGAAAGGAAAGGAAAGGAAAGGAAAGGAAAGGAAAGGAAAGGAAAAAAAGAAGAGAAAAAGAAAAATACCGTGCAACTATCTAGTCTAGAGTTGAGAAAATCCTGGTCAGCATGTAACTTTAACACTATTGCACTGAAAATTTGTGATTATTTACAGCTAAAAGAATTCAAAGAGTTGGAATCAGTGGCTGTATGACTTCTTCAATTTCAAAGAATGAAAACCCATGTGAGGCTCAAAGTCAAAAAAAAGCAAGAGCATGCACTGTAGTCTGTGAATACCCCCTCATCCTCACCTATTTCCTCTCTGCTTCTGTCCCTCCCTCATCTATTTCTTCTTTTCTCTCCTTTTATTTATCTCTCAATATCTTTGTCGTTATCTGATCACTCCTCCATTTCAGGTCTCCTATGTCTTTCAGTATCATTTCATAATGATCCTTCTGAAATCTTTTGCCATTTATATTATTTTCTTCATTAATTTTTCCCATTTTTTAATCCAAAATTTTTTGCCATTTCCTTCTGCCATCCCAAATCTCAGCTTTCTGTTTTGAAGTGTTGCAAGCAGAATATTTTAAAATGTTTGTTCATTTAATAAAGTTTTATATTTTTATACATTTAATGAAACAATACAATTGAACATTTTATGCTTCTCATTCTAAGGAAAAGAACTAAGTGTATGTATTTGGGAGCTCTATCATTTTGCTATCATTTATGTTATTATCTGTCATTTAGTGAATAGAAAATATTTTATACCTAATATTAATTCATTCTCATATTCATAGTTAAGGATATAGAGAAACAATACAGCAATTTACTTTTTCACTGGAATCTCAGAACTGAAATAATATTTCTTGCCTCCAGAAAGATTTTATATCCTGCTCTTCCTCTATTCTCACTAAGCAATATAAATGCTAAGAACTAACTTCCTAGGGGTGCCTGGGTGGCTCAGTCAGTTAAGCGTCCGACTTATGCACCCTTTTAAGCTTGGCTTCTTTCATTAGCAATACACCTTAAGTTTCCTTCCATTCTTTTTTTTAGTCTTAAGAACTCATTTCTTTTTAAATTTCTTAATAATGTTCCATTGTATGCATGTACCACATTTGGTTTATACACCCATCTACTGAAGGATATATTGGTTGCTATAAAGTTATGGCAATTATTAATAAAACTGCTATTAATTAAAAAAATGTAATAGAGTGATTGTTATGAGTTCAAGGAAGGGGCAAGTTATGAGTTGTTTAACTGGTAGAGTTGGTTTTGCAAGATGAGAAATTTTTAGAGAACTTTTATGCAACAGTGTGAATACTTAACACTATTGAACGCTACACTTTAAAATGGTTCAGATGATATATATTCACCATATTTTTTAAAAAACATAATTGGCAATTAATGTAGTCTTCTAGACAAAGTCATTTTCATGGTGTTGAAGAGCTTCAATGTTTTGCCCTTGTTTTCACAGTCTGGTATACAGTTTTGATTCTGTCCAGTTTCTTAGCAACTAGAAATGTGTTTGAAATGGCATCCAGAGTAATCCATACAACATACCATTTCTAGTTAAAAGATTCACAAAGTTCTATTGAAAATGAAGACAGTATGTTCCAGTGTTTCTCCACTTATAGGATTAGTGACCACCAATAGTTTTATACCTGAAAGTTTTCCTTTGAGAATATGTCCTGTCAGCCATCTCTGATTCTTGATATTGACCACAATCTTCAACTGAATGTTAGTTTTGTCTTCAGTTAGTAGGAGCGGCTGCACCTTCTCCTGCATCTATTACAACCTCAGACTATTCATTTGTCCCAGTGGCAATGTTTCCTTTGATCTTAAAGGGAAAGTCACAACTGGCCATTCTATAGCTTCTTGAAGTTTTAGACTATTTTCACAACCATTTAAATTAATTTATTTGGACCCTCAGTAAGGTAAACAATACTTGGCAAATATCTGTGAATATTTATGAAGCATGATGATGTCAGAGAGGAAAATTGGAAAGTAGAAGGAATTTGGTTAACAAATTTCTTAGGACAAACAGTTTAAACTGTCTAGGCTAGATTTCTAAGGATGGATATAGTACACCAAAATCATGAACATTATGGGGTGCCTGGGTGGTTCAGTTGGTTAAGTGTCCCACTCTTGATTTCGGCTCAGGTTAGAATCTCACAGTTCATGAGATCAAGCCCCACATCAAGCTCTATGCTGACAGTATGGAACCTATTTGAGATTCTCTCTTTCTCTCCCTCTCTCTCTGGCTCTCCCCTGCTCCTCTTGCTCTCTGTCTCTCTAAATAAATACATGAAAATAAAACAAAACAAGTATGAACATTTTAACGTTCATTTTGAAAGTATTTCCAACCTTCAAGAAATTTTAATATAGATAATTTATTTTACCCATCTTCCCCAGGTGCTGGCATATTGCATAGCCATAGTAGAGTATAAAAACCTGGAAAGTAATTTTTTATAATATGGGGTTAACTAATCTAACTAAACTACAGACTTTATTCAAGTCTCATCAATTTTCCCATCACCCCCCCCCTTTTTTAAAAACTACTTTGGTGGAACCCAGGCTAGGATCACACATTGCATTTTGTAATACTCTCCTTTGTCACTTCTAATCTTGGATAGTTTCTTATTTTCATTGTTGTTTGTTTGTTTGTTTGTTTGACAGCTTTTACACTTTGGGATGTCATTCAGTTAGTGTTTTTCCTCATGTTTTCTCATAATTTGGAATTCAGTTTATAAATTCTGAACAGGAATACCACAGTGTATCATACTGGGGGATGGGAGAGGAATATGTCATGTCTTTATGTCTTAAGAACTTTGATAGCTTTGGTTGAGGTGGTCCTAGCTTAATTTCTCTGCTGAGGAGTTAGTATCATTTTTCGCCTTTGTAAGTAATACCTATCTTGTACAGAAATACTTTGTCCTACTAACCATATCACACACTGATAGATCTTGCCTGCAAAATTATTACTGTAGTGTGTGGCAAATACTATTTTAGTTGCACCCTTCTTTCTTCATTAACTGAGATTCTACTGAAGAAATAGTATGTCCCCTCGACCTCTACATATTTATTTACATTACTATGTACTAAACATCTGCTTTATTTTATAGGTATGGACACTTTTAAGAATTTTAGATGGAGGAGGAGAGGAGATGGAGTCTACTAGGAAGACAGCCTCATAGGTGTGTGATTGCAAACTGAGGGAGATAAAAACAGGCCGGGACATGGATGTTCAGAGCGGAGGGATCCCCTTCTGCTGAGAGACAAAGGAAAGAGAAAACGTGGCTGGGGAAATGTAGGATTGTATCCGGACAAGAGAAAAACCTCTGCCAGGGACTGAGAGGGATCCTATCCTATCCCCCAACTGGGGGACAAAACAAGTTACCTCTGGGTTAGGTAGTACCCAAGGGGCTCAGTTGGCATCAAGAGGAACCAACCCCTGCTCTAAAGTGCCTAGCTTGCAGGACTACATTTCAGGAAGCATCATTAACTGCACAGAGTGAGAGCGTGGAACATGGCTGGGCATAAGGCATTGACGGCCCACCTGGTTTCCACCTGTGGCACAGAGAGGACAGATCCAAAGGAATGATTTGGGACACCTGGTCTGAGGAGACGGGACTGGGGGTTGCCATTTTTCTCCCCACAACCACCAAGGCGGGGCCTTAGGGGTAGGCCCTTGGGACTCACAGTGGAGGCGGGACCTGCCTACACGAATCCACACCCATCTATGCTGGGGAGCTGCTTTTTTTCCGGGAAAGGGGTAGATGCTGCGGAAATCGATCTTCTCCCCCAAGACCAGCACTGCTGTACTGCCGTGATTAACTCTAGGTCAATTCTTGCTATTCAGATATATTACCCCTTTTCTCACTCTTATCCCTCCCCTCCTCTAGACTGGTTATTCTGGTTATAGGTTTGCTTAAATAGACATATTTAATCCATCATCCTGATACATGTTCTACACCTCCTTCTTTACCTTCTCTCTCTCTCTCCCTCTCTCTCTGGAACAATCAGACTATAATGTTTCTCTGGATAACATAATCTTCATTTCTTTCTCCTCACCTCCTACTGTATTCTCCTTTTTCTCTCTCTGGATTAAAGCTTTTAGTCTTCCTGCCTGGTCATTGTTCATTTTCTATTTCTCACCATCCCTGTCACTTCTCTCTTTGTATATGCTCTTCCATCAGCCCTACCTCCACCCTGCTCTTTATTAGAAGCTGTGATGTCCGTTTCTCTGCTTTTAGACTGTCCTTTGTTTTTTGTTTATTATTATTTTTGTCGCTTTGCTTGTTTGTTTGATTTGTTCGTATGTTTGCGTGCTTTTGCTCCTGTTTGTTTGTTTTCCTTTTCAGGGCTACTTCAGGGAACAAACCAAGGTGCACGAGGTGGAGAGTCCAAAATATCACTGTAAGTAGGGAAATAAAATAACCAAAGTCCCAATAAGAAGGACCAAGGGACACCCTTTTAGGAACACTTCCTGAACGACCAATCCCTGAACAGTCTATGAGCCTCATTTAATATAGCAACAGTCACAGGTGCAGAGCACATAACAAGACTTTAAAACTTACAAGAGATAGAAAGTTAGCCAAAACGATAAAATGGAAGAACTGTCCTCAAAAGAAATTCCAGGAAGAAGTGACAGCTGAAGAATTGATCAAAATGGATCCTTTCATCCTAAACTTTTCATCCTAAAGCAGAAGAATACACATTCTTCTCTAGTGCACATGGAACATTCTCAAAGTATATCACATACTGTGTCACAAAACAGCCCTCAGTAAATTTAAAAGAATTGAGATCATACTATGTACACTTTCAGATCACAATGGTATGAAACTTGAAATCAAACACAGGAAAAAGTGTGGAAAAACTCCAAATGCATGGAGGTTAAGGAGGAGCCTATTAAAGAATGAATGGGTCAATCAGGCAATTAAAGAAGAAATTTAAAAATATATGGAAACAAATGAAAATGAAAACACAACATCCCTTTGGGATACGGCAAAGGCAGTTCTAATAGGAAAATACATTCATTCAATCCAGGAAGTTCTTAAGAAACAGGGAAAATCCCAAATACAAAATCGAACAGCACACCTAAAGGAACTAGAAGCAGGGCAGCAAAGAAACCACGAGAGCAGAAGAAAAATTATAAAAATCATAGCAAAAATAAATAATATAGAATTTTTAAAAAGACAGTGGAACAGATTGATGAAATTGAGCTGGTTTCTTGAAAAAAATCAGCAAAATTGATAAACCCCTACCCAGACTTCCCCAAAACGAAAATAGGACCCAAATATATAAAATCATGGGTGAAAATCGACTTATCACCACCAATCACTCAGAAATACAAACAATTGTCAGAGAATACTATGAAAATTATATGCTAACAAACTCGACAACCTGGAAGAAATGGAAAAATTCCTAGACACCCACACGCTACCAAAACTCAAACGGGAAGAAATAGAAAATTTGAACAGACCCATAACTAGTGAAGAAACTGAATTAGTTATCAAAATACTCCCAAGAAATAAGCATCTTGGGCCATATTGCATCCCAGGGAAATTCTACAAGACATTTAAAGCAAAATTAATACCTATCCTTCTCAAGCCATTCCAAAAAATAGAAATGGAAGGAAAGCTTCTGGACTCTTTCTATGAAGCCAGCATTACATTGGTTCCCAAACCAGACAGAGACCCAGCAAAAAAAGAGAGCTACAAGCCAATATCCCTTATGAATAGGGATGCAAAAATTCTCAAAAATATACTAGCAAATCGAATTCAGCAGCTTATAAAAATAATTATTCACCATGATCAAGTGGGATTCATTCCTGGGCTGGTTCAGTATTCGCAAATCAATCAATGTGATATATCACATTAATAAAAGAAAGGGGAAGAACCATATGATCCTGTCAATAGATACAGAAAAAGCACTTTACAAAATACAGCATGCTTTCTTAATAAAAACCCTCAGGAAAATCAGGATAGAAGGGACATACCTCCTTGACCTCAACAGCAGCAATTTCTTACTTGACACATCCCCAAAGGCAAGGGAATCAAGAGCAAAAATGAACTATTGGGACCTCATCAAGATAAAAAAAAAACTTCTGCATGGCAAAGGAAACAATCAATAAAACCAATAGGCAACTGATGGAATGGGAAAAGATAATTGCAAATGACATATCAGATAAAGGGCTAGTATCCAAAATCTATAAGGAATTCACAAAACTCCACACCTGAAAAACAAACAATCCAGTGAAGAAATGGGCAGAAGACATGAACAGACACTTCTCCAAAGAGGACATCCAGATGGCCAACAGACACGTGAAACGATGCTCAGTGTCACTTATCATCAGGGAAATACAACTCAAAACCACACAGAGATACCACCTCTTGCCGGTCAGAATGGCTCAAATGAACAAATCAGGAGACTCTAGATGCTGGCAAGGATGTGAACAAACTGACACCCTCCTACACTGTTGGTGGGAATGTAAACTGGTGCAGCCCCTCTGGAAAATAGTGTGGATGTTCCTCAAAACATTAACGATAGAACGCCCCTATGACCCAGCAATAGCACTGCTAGGAATTTATCCAAGGGATACAAAAGTGCTGATGCACGGGAGCACATGTACCCCAATGTTCATAGCAGCACTCTCCACAATAGCAAAATCATGGAAGGAGCCTATGTGACCATCAACGGAAGAATGGATCAAGAAGATGTGGTTTATCTATACAATGGAATACTACATGGCAATGAGAAAGAATGAAATCTGGCCTTTTGTAGCAATGTGAATGGAACTTGAGTGTATTATATTAATTTAAATAAGTCAGAGAGAGAAAGACAGATACCATATGCTACCACTTATATGAGGATTAGGAGAAACTTAACAGAGGACCATGGGGGAGGAGAAGGGGAAAAATAGTTGGGGAGAGGGAGGGAGGGAAACCATGAGAGATTCTTGAATGCCGAGAACAAACTGAGGGCTGATGGGGGGGAGGAAGAGGGGAAGGGAATTTATGGGAATGGAGGAGGGCACTTGTTGGGATGAGCACTGGGTGTTATATGGAATCCAACTTGATAATAAACTATGAAAGAAAAAAAAGAATAATTATAGTCTACTTCTTCCACTGACATAAAAAAATAAGTCTCCCACTCCAACTAAAATAACTATAGATGAATCCAAACCATTGCCCAATGTTTGCCAATATCCATTAAAATCTGAGGCTATAAATGGAATTAGGCTAATTATTCAAGATTACTTAAAAAGAAGATCCATTCTTGGGACCTGGGTGGCTTAGTCGGTTAAGCATCCGACTTCGACTAAGGTCATGATCTCATGGTTCATGTGTTCAAGCTCCGTGTAGGGCTCTGTGCTGACAAAACTGAGCCTGGAGACTGCTTCCGATTCTTTCTCTCTCTCTCTCTCTGTCCCTCCTCTGCTAGTTCTCTCTCTCTCAACAATACACATTAAAATTTTTTTAAAAAGATTTATTCCTTTTATTACCCCTTGTAACACTCCAATATTTCTGGTACAAAATGCTCATGATAAAGGATGGAGATTTGTCCAAGATTTGAGAGCTATGAACACCATTGTCATGGCAGCACACCTTATAGTTCCTAACCCCCATACAATACATTTTGCTATACCCACCGATGCCCAAAAGTTTTCAGTAATTTACATATGTGGTGCTTTTTAAGCATTCATGCAAATAAGGATAGTCAGCATCCATTTACCTTCTCTTAGGAGAGTTGCCGATATGCCTGGACTGTAATACCACAGGGATATACTGAAATCCCTTATACTTTTCTCACATCTTGAGAAGTGATTTAGAAGACATGACTTTTCCTCAGCACTCTATTCTTGCTCGATATGTTGATTAATTATTGCTATGTTCATACACAGAAACATATTCTCAAAAGGACACTATTTTCTTATCACAACTGGTCTCTAAGAGCCATAAAGTCTCAAGAGACAAATTACAATTAATTTTGTTTACCTGTAGGAAAATACCACCTAAAACTCTCCTTTAACTATGTGCTTCACTCCATTGAATCCCTTCTGAACTCATTATATCCAACATTTCTCTGTTAGTCAACTTGTTTCCTATGAATTATTCTTATTATCTGCAACTCACATCACCCTAATGCAATGTCATAATCTTAACCTTGCCACCTTACTATCTACATAAGAGACACTTCACACCTTAATACCTGTGATTGTATTCCATTAACCAATTCTCTTCTTGCACTAGGAAATGATTTATAGGAAATGCCTCTTCACTGTAGACCTATTATGGTTCACAGATGGTTTTATCTTAGGGATGAACAAGAACATTACCAAGCTGGGTATACTATTACATCACTAACTGGTATTATTGAAAGCTCTTATGTACCAAGTGTTAAGTCAGCTTAACAGGCAGAATTAATATCTCTCATCAGGGCTTGCCAGCTAGTAAAAGATAAAATGTGTAATATTTATACTGATAGTCATTATGCTTTTGGCATTCTATGGAAACAAAGATGATTTCTGACCTTTACTCGACAAACTATTAAAAATAGAAAATAGGATTTTTTCATAATAGCGAGTTGTTTTGGTACAACAAAACAAAATCCTGGACATTCAAAGACAAACTCCACAGGAGCTAAACGAAATCATTTAACTGATTCAGCCACAAAACAGGCAGCCTTAATGGTTGAATCTACTCAGATTCTCAAATGTACCTTTAATCTTGAATAACTTTCATTTAAAAACCCTCTTTTACAGGCACAAGAAAGGTCTTCTAAGGAGGAAAAATGACTATGGCAACAAAAGGAGGAAAATTAGAGCCCCTATCACAGATATGGAAAGGATTTAATGGCAAACCCATTGTTTCTATTACTGACCATGACCCTTTTATTATATATTCATCAATTAACTCAATGGGGCTTGAAAAAATGATAATGTTGGAAAAACAATTCATTTGTAAATTGTCTCCAACAGTTGCTTATAAGGTATATAACTGGTATACAATTTGTCCCCCAGAAATCTGAAGGTCCTTTTCCCATCCCAAAGGGTCTCTTTGAAATATGGCAAATAGATTTTATTCAATTACCACTTGCTTAAGTTATAAATATATTTTGGTTATGAGTTGCATGCTTTCTCATTGGGTCAAAGCCTTTCCATGTCAGAAAGCTACTGCCTTCACAGTAGCTAAAATATTTTTTTTTATTTTTTTTCTAGGAGAGAGAGAGAGAGAGAGAGAGAGACAGCGTGAGCAGGGGAGGGCCAGAGAGAGAAGGAGACACAGACTCCAAAACAGGCTCCAGGCTCTGAGCTGGCAGTCAGCACAGAGCCCGACGCAGGGCTCGAACCCACGAACCTCGAGATCATGACCTAAGCGAAAGTCAGATGCTTAACCAACTAAGCCACCCAGGCACCCCCACAGTAGCTAAAATATTAATTGAAGAAATTATTCCTACTTGAAGAGTTCCTTCAGAACTACATACTGACAAGGTTTTCATTTCACAGAACAAAGAAAGGAGTATGCAATATTTGGGCAATAATGCAGCATTTTCACTGTGCTTGTCATTCCCAATCTTCTGGAGTGGTAGAAATAACTAATGGCACAATTAAAATTCAGTTAGCAAAACTTACTGAAACTTTTAACCTGCCATGGCCAAAACCTCTCTTGCTGTTGCTTTTAAACCTCAGGTCTACTCCTTTTGGCAAACATCAATTATCCCCATTTAAAATAAAAACAGAACAACCTATGAGGCTTAATAAAGGGTTATATGAACCCACAGCATTAAAATGGGATATACTCTCCTATTTCTAGGGCCTTATTCAGGTCCTAAAACAAAATAGTGCTTTGATTTCTGACTCCGTCCTAAATGAGTTCCCAAATGAAGAAGAAAAAAAGCGAGCATGGACTAATGCCAGGTGAGTATGTATATTGGAAGAGACATTAAATTAAAGACTCTCTACAACCTCGTTGGAAGGGAATTTAGCATGTACTGTTGACTAGTTCCTGCACCTCCAAATTAAAGGAAGTAAACTCATGGATGAGTTTCTTTTAAAAAAGCTCCTTCACAATGGACTTCAACTCCTATTTCTGGCCCTGGGCTCCTTCTAAGATAATATTCACTTTCAACCCAGGATAAGAAGTAGATGACAACCAAGTAGATTTTCAGGACCTGGCCTGTTCTAGTTTTCATTATGCTTTCAAACTCTGTAGACTTAGATAATCTTAATCTGCATGTTTATCTCCACCCCATTTTCTGTTACAAACCTGATAAAATTTTATGATTACCCACTAATTTTACTAATCTTAAAACCAAGAGCACCACTATCACAGTCCTATTTGTTGGCATATAATTTTTCATAGTATTCCCTGATAATTGTTTGTATTTCTGAGGAGTTGGTTGCAGTAAGTCCATTTTTGTTCATGATTTTGTCTATTTGAGTGCTCTCTCTTTTCTTTTTGAGAAGTCTGGCTAGAAGTTTGTCAATTTTGTTTATTTTTTCAAAAAACTAACTCTTGGTTTCACTGATCTGTTCAACTGTTTCTTTGATTTCTATATTGTTCATTTCTGTTCTGATTTTTGTTATTTCTCTTCTCCGACTGGGTTTGGGGTGCTCTTGTTGCTCTCCCTCGAGTTCCTTTAGGTAAGCTGTTAGATTTTACACTTTTTCTAATTTCTTGAAATAGGCCTGGAGTGCAATATACTTTCCTCTTAGGACTGCCTTCGCCGCATCCCATAGAATTTAGATTGTTGTATTTTCGTTTTCATTTGTTTCCATATATTTTAAAATTTCTTCTCTAATTGCCTGATTGACCCATTCATTCTTTAGTAGGGTGTTCTTTAACCTCCATGTTTTGGGAGATTTCCCAGACTTCTTCCTGTGATTGATTTCAAGCTTTATAGCATTGTGATCTGAAAGTGTGCATGGTTTGATCTCAGTTCTTTTCTATTTATTGAGGGCTGCTTTATGACCCAGTATGTGATCTATCTTGGAGGATGTGCCATGCACACTTGAGAAGAAAGTGAATTCCATGGCCTCAGGATGTAGAATTCTAAATATATCTGTCAGATCCATCTGGTCCAATGTATCATTCAAGTCCATTGTATCTTTACTGATTTTCTGTCTAGTTGATCTATCCATTGCTGTAAGTGGAGTATGAAAGTCCCCTGCTCTAGCACATTCTTATCTATAAGACTGTTTCTGTTTGGGATTCATTGTTTTAAATATTTAGGTGCTTCCGTACTTGGTGCGTAGACATTTATAATTGTTAGTTCTTCCTGATGGATAGACCCTGTAATTATTATATAATGCCCTTCTTCATCCCTTGTTACTGTCTTTAATTTAAAGTCCCGTTTGTGTGATATAAGTATAGCTACTCCAGCTTTCTTTTGACTTCCAGTAGCATGATAGATATTTCTCCATCCCCTTACTTTCAATCTGAAGGTGACCTCCAGTCTAAAATACATTTCTTGTAGACAACAAATAGATGGATTTTGGTTTTTTATACATTCCACTACCCTCTGTCTTTTGATTGGAGCATTCAGCCCATTTACATTCAGTGTTATTGAAATATATGGGTCTAGAGTCATTGTGTCATTTGTGGGATTCATGCTTGTGGCAGTGTCTCTAGTATCTTGCATTCCTTGCAACATTTCCCTCAGAGAGTCCCCCTCAGGATTTCTTCTAGGGCTGGTTTAGTGGTGACGAATTACTTCAATTTTTGTTTATTTGGAAAGACTTTTATCTCTCCTTCTATTCTGAATGATGGGCTTGCTGGATAGAGGATTCTTGGCTGCATATTTTTTCTGTTCATCACATTGAAGATTTCCTGTCATTCGTTTCTGGCCTGCCAAGTTTCAGTAAATAGGTCTGTCACCACTCTGGTAGGTTTCCCTTTGTATATTAGGGCCCTTTTCTCCCTAACTCCTTTCAGAATTCTCTCTTTGTCCTTATATTTTGCCACTTTCACTATGATATGTCGTGCAGCAGATCGATTCAAGTTACGTCTGAGGAATATTTTCTGTGCCTCTTGAATTTCAACATCTACTTCCCTCCCCAGGTTGGGGAAGTTCTCTGCTATAATTTGTTCAAGAACTCCTTCAGCACCTTTCCCTCTCTCTTCCTCTTCTGTCCTATGATACAGATATTGTTTTGTTTGATTGCATAGCTGAGCTCTCAAACTCTTCTTTCATGTTCCTGTATCAGTTTATCTCTCTTTTTCTCAGCTTCATCTTTTCTATAATTGTGTCTTCTAAATCACTTATTCTCCTTTCTGCCTCTTCAATCCGTGCATTGGACACCTCCATTTTATTATGTATCGCATTTATAGCATTTTTTAAATTCATCATAACTATTTTTGAGCTCTATAGTGTTTGTAGCAATAGTTTCTCTGATATCTTCCATGCTTTTTTCAAGCCCAGCGATTAATTTTATGACTTTTGTTCTAAATTCTTGTTCAGTTATGTTGCTTATATCTGTTTTGAGCTGTTCTTTAGCTGTCATTTCTTCCTGGAATTTCTTTGGAGAAGAATTCTTCCGTTTTGTAATTTTGGTTAGTTTTCTATCTCTTGTTAATTTTAAAAGCTTGTTGTCCACTCTGCCCCTGCGAGTTCTGC
Organism: Hyaena hyaena; assembly: GCF_003009895.1. NCBI lineage: Eukaryota > Metazoa > Chordata > Mammalia > Carnivora > Hyaenidae > Hyaena > Hyaena hyaena. The sequence goes on along the minus strand of NW_024080642.1, from coordinate 5,315,560 downwards.
TGTATTAAAGAGGGCTCTTTGGCTGTTCAGGGCCTGTCTGTTCAGGAAGTGTTTTTTGAATGGTGTCTCTTGGTTTCTCTTGTTCAGAGTTTGGTTATTTTGTTTCCCTACTCGTCGCGGTATTTGGGACTCTCCACCATGTGTACTTTGGCTTGTTTCTTGAGGTAGCCCTGGAAAAAGAAAACAGACAACCACACAGGGAACAAAGGTACACAGACGCAAAGACAAAACCAATAAACACACAAACCCAGGCTCAAGTAAGAACAACAACAACAGCAAAGCAGTTCTCTGTCGGGGATGGGCGTGGTTTGGTGTAGGCAGGTCTAGCCACCACTGCTTCCTCTGGCCGCTCCCTGAGGCCCCGCCTTGGTGATTGTGGGGAGAAAAATGGAGTCGCCCCAGTCCCTTTTCAACCAAGCATTGCAAATCACTCCCTTGGGTCTGATCTCCCTGTGCTGAGGACTTAGCCAAGGTGGGCTGAGTTCTACGCCCCACGCCCCTCCTCGCTTCCAGGTCCCAGACTGCAGGCTTGTTTATACCACTGGAAACAGTCCCCGAAACAGTCCCGCAGGTCGCTGCTTCCCTGATGCTGGGGGTTGAGTGGGGGGTGGGGGAGGTGTCGCAGCGTCAGATCTGCAGGGGTTAAGCAGCGATACAACCTGGGATCCTAGGTAACCACGCCCAGCCTGCGGGGAACTTAGGAGCTTCAGGCCCAGCGAGGCCCTGAATGCTGCATTCCGCACATGTATTGTTTCTCCAGTTGAGAATACTGCACTTCCCTCATTGGTCTCCGCATCTGTATTCTAACATTACTACCATAGTGGAACATGACAGTAGTTAAATGATGCGTTCCCTACAATGTTCTTTCAAAGGATTGAGTGTATAACACTTAGCTCATACTTCCCACGTGTGTTTCCACACATTACCAGCCTAGTGAAGCAACCTGGTAACTGAATGCTGCATTCTGCACAGTGTAGTCAGTTTCTCAGAGTCGAGCATACTGCACTCCCCTTATGTGTTCTCCATAGTGTTTTTTCCAGAGTTGAGGATACACACTTTCCGTATACTTCTATGCATATGTTTTCGAACATTACTAACTTAGTGAAACAAGATTGTAAGCGAATGCTGCATTCTGCACGATGTAGTTTCTCAGAGTTAAGCATACTGCACTTACCTCATTGGGCCTCGCATCTGTATGCTAACACTACTAACACAGAGAAGCATAATGTTAGATGAAAGATGCGTTCGCCAGTGTTCTTTCACAGAGTCGAGTATATGACACTTAGCTTATACTTCCATACCTGTATTTTCAATCATAACCAACATAGTGAAACAACCTAATAACTGAATGAAGCATTCGCCCACTGTGGTTTCAAAGAGTTGAGCACACTGCACTTCCCTTAATGTGCTCCGTATCTGTACTCTAACACTACTAACATAGTGAACCGTGACATTAGTTGAATGATGCGCTCCCCACAGTGTTCTCTCAAAGAGTTGAGTGTATAACACGTAGATTCTACTTCCATGCATGTGCTTTCAAACTTTACTAACATAACGAAACCATATTGTTACCGAATGCTGCATTGGACACAGTGTTCTTTCACAGAGTTGAGCACACTGCGCTTCCACATTGGTCTTCGCATCTATATTCTAACACTACTAACAGAGTGAAATACATCGTTAGTTGAATGATGCGTTCTTCACAGTGTACTTCCACAGTGTTGAGAATATAAAACTTACCTTATATTTCCAGCACGTGTTTTCAAACATTACCAACTTAGTGAAGCAACCTGGTAACTGAATGCAGCATTCCTCACGGTGTTGTTTCTCAGAGTAGAGCATAGGGCACTTCCCTCATTGGTCTCCGAATATGTTTTCTAACAATACTAACATATTGAAACATGACGTTAGTTGATTGCTGCGTCACCCATAGTGTTCTTTCAAAGAGTGGAGTATATAACACTTAGCCTATACTTCATGCAAGTGTTTTCTACCATTACAAACTTAGTGAAACAAGATTGAAAATGAATGCTGCACCCGCATAGTGTGATTTTCAGAGTTGAGCATACTGCGCTTCCCTTCACACAGTCTCCGCATCTGTATTCAAATACTACTAACCTAATGAAACATGACGTCAGTGGAATGATGCGTTACCTACAGAGTTCTTTAAAAGAGATGAGTGCATAGCACTTAGTTTCTACTTTCATGCACGTGTTTCCAAACATTACTACCTTAGTGAAACAAGATTGTAACTGAATGCTGTATTCTGCAGTCTTGTGTCTCAGAGTTGGCCATACTGCACTTCCTTCAATGTGCTCTGCATCTGTTTCTAACACTACTAACATAGTGAAAGGTGACATTAGTTGAAGGATGCATTCCCCACGGTGTTCTTTGACAATGTTGAGAGTATGAAACTTACCTTATATTTGCAGCATGTGTTTTCAAACATTACTGGCTGGATGAGGCAACCTGGCCAGTGAATGCTGCATTTCTCACAGAATTGAGCCTACACATCCCCCATTGGTATCCGCATCTGTATTCTAACGTTACTGACATTGAGAAATCTTACGTTCCATACATGCGTTTCCAAACATTACTAACATAGTGAAACAACAGTGTAACTGAAGACTGCATTCCACAGAGTGTTGTTTTTCCGAGTTGAGCATACAGCATTTCCTTCAACGTGCTCTGCATTTGTATTCTATCACCACTAACATAGTGGAACATGATGTTTGTTCAAGGATGCGTCCCCCATAGTGCTCAATCACAGAGTTGCATATAGAACACTTAGCTTATACTTCCATGCCTGTGTTTTCAAACATTATTAAATTGATGAAACAAGATTGTGACCGAATGCTTCATTCCACAGTGTTGTTTCTCAGAGTTAAGCACCCAGCACTTCCGTCAATGGTCTCTGCATCTGTATTCTAACACTACTAACATAGTGAACCGTGACATTGGCTGAATGATGCGTTCCCCACAGTGTTCTTTCACAAAGGTCAGTACACAACATTTACCTTATCCTTAATGCATGAGTTTTCACACATTACTCACTGGTTGAAACAAAACTGTAAACAAATGCTGCGATTCCGCACAGTGTTGTTTCTCAGAGTTGAGCATGCTGCACTTCTTTTAATGTTCTCCGCATCTGTATTCTCACACTACTAACATAGTGGAACATGATGATAGTTGAATGGTGCGCTCCCCACAGTGTTCTTTCAAAGAGTTGTGTGTGTAACACGTAGATTCTACTTCCATGCATGTGTTTTCTAACATCACTCACTAAATGAAACAAGAAGGTAACTGAATGTTGCATTGGGCACAGTGTTCTTTCATAGAGTCGAGGACACTGCACTTGTCTCATTGGTCTCTGAACCTGTATTCTAACACTACTAACATAGTGAGATAAGACGTTAGTTGAATGATACATACAGATATTACCAACTAGAGATTATGGCACCACCAGTGATAGAAATCCTGAACTCCCCAAATCATTATTCTCATCCAATTTGACATTTCTAGTGTCCTGAAAGCATGCTTTCTTTCAATTGGAAGAATTCTTTTTTAGATTTTTATTTTTCAGCAAGCACAGGTGGGGAGGGGTAGAGAGAGAGGGACAGAATCTGCCGTGCTGACAGCAGTGAGCCTGATATGGGGCTTCAGATCACGACCTGAGGTAAATTCGGACGCTCAACGGACTGAGCCACCCAGGTGCCCCTCCTATGGAGGAATTTAATTGAAAATTGTCCCTGAGACAGCTACTGAAAGACTGAAGACCAGGGAGACCTCTTCACCGGAGGATGACAGTGAAGGCTGGGCAAACAGTGTCTTCCTCACCCTGATCCCATCAGATAGTTGCTCCTGGTTCTCCTGCACCTATGCTCTAATTTGTGCTTTTAATGGGTCACCTGCTTAGCCAGCAAAAGCTTCTGCAGCTGCGCCTTCCCAGTAGCCAGGAAGTGAAGCAACCCAAAGGTGACGTAGCCAGAGAGGCTGAGTCTGCGTTGGTGGTGGCAGATGAGAAGAAAATATAGCAAGTGTGAAACCACAAGGAAATTCGTAGTTGGTTCCAAGGTTCAGCCTTTGCAGCAGAGTCCCAGAAAATCCCGAGAGCCTGAATGCTGACTTAGCTTCATGCACCTGCCTAGGAAAGAGGTGAATGGACATTGCAAAGTGAGGTGGTCCAAGAATTCTCAGTGGCTACAGTCTACCCACTTCATATTTTATTACATTAGCATAACTAATGATATTTATGCTAATTTAAATAAAGAGAATAACAAAATTCCTTAATGGTATAGCCACACGTATTTACATAATCGGTGTCATGTGATTAATATAGTCCCAGCATTTGTATACATACATATCAAATAAGACTTTATTTTTAAATGTTGATTTGTTTATTTTGAAAGTGCAAGTGGTGGAAGAGCAGAGAAAGAGGAAGAGAGAGAGAATCCCAAGTAGGTCTGCATTGTCTGCACTGTCAGTGCAGAGCCCAACATGGGGCTCAAACTCACAAACCATGAGATCATGACATGAGCCAAAGTCAGACGCGTAACCAACTGAGGCGTCCAGGTTCCCCTCAAATAAGACTTTAAATGTATTTTCTGTGTTTTTTTTTTCTCCTAGGTAAGTAGTTTGCAGCAGAAAAAAGTCTATGCTAAAGCACATTCAAAAGAATAATTAGCTGGGGCTCCTGGGTAGCTCAGTCAGTTAAGCATCTGACTCTTGATCTAAACTCAGGTCTTGATCTCAGGGTCATGAGATAAAGCCCTGTGTTGGGCTTCATGCTGGGCATGAAGTCTACTTTAAAAAATATCACTTGGGCCACCTGGGTGTCTCAGTCTATTAAGCCCCTGACTTTGGCTCAGGTCATGATCTTGGGGTTCACGAGTTCAAACCCCATGTTGAGCTTTGTACTGACAGCTCAGAGCCTGCAGACTGCTTCAGATTCTGTGTCTCCTCCCCTGTCTGCCCCTCTCCCACTCACGTTCTATTTCTTTCTCTCTCAAAAATAAATTAACATTAAAAAAATGTTTTAATCACATACTGTCAGGAAAATCACAAATATGGACAACACACTTTTTTAACGCCTTCCAATGGGGATACCCATGCTCAAGCTCACCATGCCCAAGCTCTCATACTCTATGCCAGTCTATGTCTATGTTTCTATGGAGAGGCCCTTCTCACCCTACTTGGGCTCTGACACCCTCATCAGATCACCTCCATGCGTGGACATCTTCCCCATTTGGCTTGGACTCTGACGCCCTACCCTCAGCCACTGCCACCATCCCATATAGACACCCTCCTCACCCTTGCACAGGCTCTGACTCCTTGCACTCAAGCAGCCCTCCAACACCAGTACCCTGCACAGATCCTGAAACCTACCCTGTGCGGGCCTGCTCCCCTACAGGGATGTCCTCCTTGCTCCACTCAGACTCTGACACCCTGTGATGGGCCACACCACCACTTGGATGTCCTTCTCACTTTGCATGCCAGCTCCTTTTCTTTGTTCAAACATGTAGGACCTATTTTGTAATTACCTGTAATTGTTTTGCTTTATTTCTAGATTTACATATATTTGACCTCATGATTAGTCCTGTATCATATTTTCCCCATTCCTTAATTTTTTATTCTGAAATGTCTTAGTTGGTTGTATTTCATCATCAGGTAGCTTTTTCAAAAAGTAGTCCCATATGCTGTACCTTCGTTAAGCTTAAGCATACGTGAGACTATTTGTTGATTTCCTTCATACACAGGTAGAAATTTGGCTGGGTATAAAATTCTTGGGTCACACACATTTTTCCTTAAAACTCTGTAAACAGTGCTCTGTCATTTTCTGACATGCACCGTTGCTATAAATGAGTTTTGTCCAACTTTACCTCTTCCTATTACAAGTGACTTGTGTCTTTTGCCTAGATATGTGTAGGATTATTCACTTGTTCATTAAGTTTAGTCATTTCATGTGACTTTGTCATGATTTCATGCCTCTGGCATTGATTTTTCTTACAACACAGTGTATAATTTAAATTTGTAGATTTTGTTCTTCATTTCAGGAAACTACTTTTCTCTTTGAGTATTTTTATTCTCCATTTGCTCAGCTCTCTACTTCAGGGACACCAAGTATATATATATATGGTAGACTTTTGTTGACTTTTTTCAAAGTGTATCATTTCTATGACCGCAAAATTCTAGATAGATGTAAAATGTTTTAGTTTGAGCTGTTGTAGCAAAAATACCATAGTCTGGGTGGCTTACAAACAGAAAATTATTTCTCTTAGTTCTGAAGGCTAGGAAGCCCAAGATCAAGGTTCCAGTAGATTCAGTATTTGGTGAAAGTCCACTTCCTGGTTCATAGACAGCTGTCTTCTCACTGTGTCCTCACATGACAGAATAGGCAAGAGAACTCTGTAGGGTTTCTTTTACAAGTGCACTAATCCCATTCCTGAATGCTCCATCCTCATGACCCTACCACCTCCCAAAGGCCCCACCTCCTAAAACAATCATATTGGAGGTTAGGATTTCAGCATGCGAATTTTGGGGGAGACACAGACATCCAGTTTATAATATAAGCATAATAATTATTATTTTAGGTATGATCCAAATACGGGAATTACAGTGTTCTTTTTCGGCTTAGGTCTTAGATAAGAAAACTTTGTGGACAGTCTTTAGTGTGTGTGTATGTGCTTGTGTGCATGTATGTGAATGTGAGTGCATAGTTTTCACATGAAGCATTAAAAAAACCCTCATATATGTGCTACATGGTTGCCACTGTTTATAGGAATATTAAAGGGGAGAAAACAACACTTATTTGGGGACAGATAGAACACAAGGTCGCATATAAGTGTGTGAATGTGTAGTCTCTGATATAGTAGGCTGAGATAAAAGATAACATGGCAGCTAATTTGTTTTCCAAGGACTACAGAGACCAGACAATAGTTAGAACCAATTTTTATTTAATGTTTAAATAACGTTTAAAAACTTTACAAGGCAAGGACATAAGTACTTTTTGCAGCTAATTCGATTTGCATTTGCACAGTAACTATGTAAAATTATTATTGTCAGGCTATCATTTAATAATCGCCCATTTAATAGTGGGGAGGACTGTCTTCAAAGGATTAAATAAGTCTCCAGAGTTGCCTAGCTGGTAAGTAGTAGAGTGTGTTTGGAAGCTGAGTTTCCCAGAGCAGTGTCTGCACGTGAATCTTCTGGATTCCCTCTCTCCCCCACCTTCTGCTACTGTGGAAAGTCCTGAAGGAGAATGAGAGATGCATGTGCCTCTAAAGGGTACACATATTTTGAGAAGTCAAATCTGTTGGCTCCCTGAATACATATTATCTTTACAGCAATATGTTGGAACTGTAAAACATATGGACTGGAAAGTCATTTTTAGCCGCTGTCACCCACTCTCTTTCTTTCAACTACTCCTTTGATCCTCTCTTAAGGTCCCAAAAGGCACTCAAGTTCAACACGGTTAAAATAAAATTCATTGTTTTGTGCCCCAATAACTTTCTTCTCCTCAGTTAGATCACTGACACCTCCCTCTCCTTGCTTTCTACGTGCCATCAGTTACCAAAGCTTATTACTCTGTCCTCATCACTTCATTTTCTTGAATCTGTTCCTCTCCATTCAAAATGTCACCACCCTTATTCAGCCTTTGTAATAAAAAAGGCTGAATAGTGGTAATAAGCCACTGACCCGGAATGTTGCACACCAGAGGTGCCTGACTGGTGTCCTATCATCATTTTGTCCCTCTCTTCTTTAATCTCCTTCGTAGGTGCAGACTTCTTTCTAAGTAGTGGTTTTCAAATTCTAAATTTCAAACTTCAAATTAAAAGCACACCCTCTCAATAAAAATGTTTGAGCACGAATCTCTAGTATATTTCTTTATTTCCAAGTAATGCACACGTATGACTAAACATATATGAAGACTGTAAAATGGGCACAAGAATATAAATTAAAGGGGCTCTTGGGTGGCTCAGTCGGGTAGGTGTTCAACTCTTGATCTTGGCTCAGGTCATGATCTCATGGATTGAGCCCCAAGTCTGCACCCCAAGTTGCACCACAGTGCAGAGCCTGCTTGGAATTCTCTCTCTCTCTCTGCTCCTCCCTGCCTCCTCAACACGCACAGTCTCTCTCTCTCAAAATAAATAAACTTTAAAAAAGAATATAAATTAAAAGGAAATAGAGAGGAAATAAATATTATTACTTAAATTTGTATTTGATTTTTCAGAGATCAAAAACATTTTTGTTCTCCATATACCTGAATAAATTTCACTGTTTTTAAAAAACTTTATTTATTTTTTATAGAGAACACAGGAGGGGCAGAGAGAGAGAGAGAGATAGAATACCAAGCAGGCTCCACAGTGTCAGTTCAGAGCCCGACGTGGGACTCAAACTCACGAACTGTGAGACCATGACCTGAGCTGAAACCAAGAGTCTGACAATTAACTGACTGAGCCACCCAGGTGCCCCAAATTTCACTGTTTTTGTTTTAATGTTGGTTTAATAATTTGTGACTCAGAGATTCAAAAATATGTTTCTAACTTCAGGTTATTTTGAAAATAGTTTTTATTCATCATCATACTGAAAATGATACAAAGTAATATGGCATTAAAATGCACTAAAACTGCATTACTAAATCCTAATATTCATTTCCATCCACCAATTAAGCGAAGTTTTATTGAAATTCAGCCAATACATTTACTGGTGTCAAAGAGTTATTTTTGCAAGCCAATTGAAAGATATTGTAAACGTATGTCTGGAATATTAATAGGTTCGAGGGCTTTGTTTCCAATATTTTCTTTAAGCACGAAGATATAAATGTTTCTTAGGTAATGATACAGTTTTGTTAATTTCAGGAATAAAATAACACTGGAATCATTTCCAGGCATCCAATTTAAAATGGCCTCTCAGTAAAGAATTTCTCTGCTAAAGCATTTACTTTTACCTTCACTATTAAACATCTTTTCTTTAAAGATACTGTTTAAATGTATTTATAATTGTAATATCTGCTACATAGCATAGTATTGAAGATCACTTGGCATAAGAGAAAAGGTCAGAAATTTTAGAATGTTAGTCTTTTTGTAAGAAAAAATGTGTAATTCATCTTTAAGTAGTCAATTCTTTTAAGTTCTCTCCTCCCAAAATGACCTGTGAACCTGTTTGATAGAATTGATTTTTATGGTCCCTCCCTATTTCATTGCACAATATTATAAAGATTCTACTACTTAGGGCCACTTGACTGGCTCAGTATGTAGTACCATGCGACTCTTGATCTCAGGGTTGTGAGTTTGAGCCCCACCTTGGGCATAGAGCTTACTAAAAACAAAAAAACAAATACAAAACAAAAACACGCCCCTCTCCCCACAAGATTCTACTACTTAAAAGTCTTGGGGGTGTTTTGGTCTTGTTTTTATAAAAATGTCCCTAACAAAATGGCCTCAAAATGGCCCCCTTCAGCATGCAGATTCCTCTCAGGAGACTTCACTTACCATTTATGACATTTTAACTCACGTACAGACAAGTGTGCCTGCCAGTATCAATCCAGATATTAGATATCAGATATCAAAAAACTTTCATTTTTTTTAAAGAAAGAGAAATAGAAATTGTACTTTTTTTTTCTGTGCCCCAGGGCATCCCCAGGAGTGAGCACACATACCCTCTCTGATCCTTCACTCTCCTGCCAAAAAACCAATATCGGCAGCTCACTGGCCTGGGCCAGTTTTTCTGCTGGGTACAGTCTGACTTTACCATCTTAGTTGCCAGGTACAATTCTCCTGTCTTGTGTCTTCATTCCTTGGTTCTTAGGTTTGAGTCCCAGACTTAAGAAAACAAATAAAATAAAATAAAATAAATAAAATAAAAGCAAGTGATACAAAGCCTACTCCTGACCTAGTATTGTTCTGATATTTACTTAGTCATCACAACTCTATGAAATAATATTACTGTCCCTGTTTTACAGAAGATGAAACTTAGAGGTTACTTAACTTCTCCCAAGTTAATATCTAACAAGTGATGGAGGTAGGTGGGTTTGAGTCTAAGCAGTCAAACTCCAAAGACTGTGCATATCACACCTGATTTTTCTGCCCTCTTTCATGTCACTGTTCCGTGGATAAGTGTAGAAGGGGTGAGAGACATTTCCAAGACAGACAGCTTTCAGCCAATAGCATGGCCAAGACCAGAAGCCCACTACCAAGTTCAGTAGGAGGCAGTGCTGCTTCTGAGTAGATCAGATACTCAAGTTTGGCAACATTGACACTGGCTGAAATACAAAAGACTAGGAACCAGAGATGGTTCAAAAGCTGGAGTGAAAAACAGAGGCTGTTGCTGACTCCGAGGAAAAGGGCCTGGTAGCCAAGAAACGAGCTGACACAGGAATATGAACAATAGCCACTAGTTATTAAGACACTGTCTTAACCACTTTATGTTCACTGTCCCTCTAACTCCCACAATGACCTGTAAAAAAGGTACAATTATGTTTTCATTTACTAGACAAAAAAAATGAGACTCGGAAAATTCACGTGATTTTCCTAAGGTGCATAACTAAATCAAGTGGGTCAGCCAGGATTTAAATCTGGATATGTCTGAATTATATATTCCAAAGAGCAACTTGTTGTGGAGGAGTTCCACATCACCGGATTCTCCATAATTTCCATTAGATGTCCACAGCCACCCCAAATAAATATACACTCTAAGGAAAAACAATTTGTTAATGCTGTAAATGCAGTTTCAACACAAGACCTCCTTCCAAACAGATTGCTGCACCCTTGAACTTCCCCAGTCTTATTCCAAAGGTGAACTGTGAACAGTGGAGCTCTATACCTACTCACCACTGGGAAGCATCCACAGGTAAGAGAAACGAGGAGAAATGAGCTTGCACCCTCCTTTCTCCAACTTTGGATTGAGAGCAAGTGACACAAAGAATTGGGAATTGGTTGTGGTGACTCCTGACAGCAGCGGTGGCAGAAACATCCATTTAGGTGCTACACTTTTAGCAGTGGGGCAGTGTCCAGTGCCTCTGGGGAGCATGGTCCGACCTGTGACGTTCGATGGCTCAGCAGTCATAGTGATCATCTCTTCGTGGACTGATTTATGGTAATATTTAGACTGTGGTTCTGGTTCCTGATGGTACACCCCTTGTTCTGACCATTTTCAGAGCCTACATTCCCTGAAATATCACCTTAGTAAATTTTCTTTTGTGCTTAAATCACTTAGAGTTAGTTTCTGTTGCATGCAACTAAGAACTCTGACTGAACAATAATTAAATTTGCATTTTCATTGCTACTATTGTAGTGCACTGTATTTCCAACATTTTAAAAAAAGAACTAATGGCTCAAAAGTAGTCCATTAAAATATTAATACAGCCCACATCTAATGGTAAAAGACTGAAAACTTTCCTTTAAAATAGGAATAAGTCAAGGATGTCTACTTTTACTACTTCTGTTCAACATTGTACAGGATGTTCCATTTGGGACTACTAGACAGGAAAAAATAAATAAAAGGCATTCAGATAGGAAAGGAAAAAGCTAAACTATATTTTCAGGTGATATAATCTGATCTTATACACAGAAAATCCTAAGGACTCCACTAACAACTATTGGAACTAATAAATAAGTTCAGCAAGGTTGGAGAACACAGGATCAGCATGCAAAAATCAACTGTCTTTTGAGGCCCCTGCGTGGCTCTGTCAGTTAAGCGTACAACTCTGGATTTCGGCTTCGGTCATGATCCCTGGGTTGAGTATGGAGCCTGCTTAACATTCTCTCCCCCTCCCCCCCCAACTGCACCCCTTTCTCCTGCCTGGGTGTATCTTCTAAATAAATACTTAAAAAAAAATCAACTGTATTTCTATAAAGTAACAATGAACAATCTGAAAGTGAAATTAAGAAAGCAACTCCATTTATAATGGCATCCAAAAAAATTAAAATACTTAGGAATCAATTTAACAAAAGAAGTGTAAGTCTTGTACTCCAAAAACTGCAAGATATCATTGAAAGAAATTAAAGAATATCTAAGTAACTGGAAAGACATCCCATACTCATGAATTAAAAGACTTGATATTGTTAAGATGACAATACTCCAAATGCTACACAGATTCAGTGAAATTCCTATCAAAATACCAGTGTTCTCTCCTGCAGAAATCTATAAGTTGATCCTAATGTTCATATAGAAAGGCAAGGGACTTGTAAAAGCCAAAACAATCTTGAAAAAGAAGGTAAAAGTTAGAGGACTCCTACTTCCTAATTTCAAAACCTAGTAAAAAGCTATAGTCATCAAAACAGTGTGGTAATTGCATAAGAATGGACATATATAAATCAATGGAATAGAATTGAATGTCCAGAAATAAATCTTCCCATTTTTGGTCAGTTGGTTTTTGTCAAGGGTGCCAACACCATTCAGGGAAGAAAGAATCGTTTTTTTGACAAATGCTGCCCACACAACAAGATGTCCATATACAAATGAATGAATTTGGATTCCTATCTCACACTGCATGTAAAAAAATAACTCAAAATGGATAATAAACCTAAATGTAGGAACTAAAACTGTAAAACTTAGAAGAAAACAAAGGAGTACATCTTTGTGATCCTGGATTAGGCAATCTTGTCTTACATATGACCAGAAGCTTATGCTTGACATGACAGAGAAAAAAGTAGGCAAATTAGACTTATTCAAAATTAAAAACTTTTGGGGGCACATAACAGGCTCAGTTGTTGGAGCATGTGATTCTCGATCTCCAGGTTGTGAGTTTGGGCCCCACGTTGGGTACAGAGATTACTTAAAAATAAAATGCTTTTTTAAAAAACGTAAGACTTTTGTGTTTCAAAGGACATTGTCAAGGAAACAGAAGTACAGCCCATAGAATGGGAGAAAATGTGTGCAAATAATATATCTGATAAGGGATTTGTATTTAGAATATATAAAGAATCTTACAACTCAACAATAAAAAAAATAACTTAGTTGAAAAAGGGCAAAAGATTTAAGCAAATGTTTTTCCAAAGATGATGTACCAAAAGCACATGAAAAGATGTTCAATATTGATCACGAGGGAAAAGCAAATCAAACCACAATGAGATTGCTAAAGGGAATGGAGTTTCTTTTGAGGATGATGAACGTATTCTAAAACTGGGTGATGTTTGCACAACTGTAAATGTACTCAAAACCACTGGATTGTAAACTGTTTAAAAGAGATTTTATTTTGGGGGGCACCTAGGTGGCTCAGTTAGTTAAGCATCCAACTTATGATTTCAGCTCAGGTCATGATCTCACGGTTCATGAGGTCCAGCCGCGCATCAGGCTCTGTGCTGACAGTAAATCCCTGCTCTGAATCCCTGCTTGGGATTCTCTCTCCCTCTCTCTCTGCCTTACCCTCTGTCTCTGTCTCTCTCTCAAAATAAATAAACTTTAGGGGCACCTGGGTGACTCAGTTGGTTAAACATCCAACTTTGACTCAAGTCATGATCTCATGGTTCGTGGGTTCAAGTCCCAGTCAGGCTCTGTGCCCACAGTTAGCTCAGAGCCTGTAGCCTCTTTCAGATTCTGTGTCTTCCTCTCTCTCTGACTCTCCCCTGCTCATGCTGTCTCTGTCTTTCTCTCAAAAATAAATGAAACATTTAGAAATAAATAAATAAACATTAATAAAGTAAATATGTGTGAATTGAGTGGAGGTGGATTATATCCCAATAAAGCTGTTAACCAAAAATCCACAATGAGATGCCGCTTTACACCAAAATATGGCTAAAGTAGAAAAGACAATAACAAATTATGGTGAATACACAGAAAAATTGCAACCCTCAAACATTTCTGGGGGGGATTGTAAAATGGCACAGCCACTTTGGAAGCTCTTCAGAATGTTAAACATAAATTTACTATAAGACCCAGCAATTCGTCTCATAGGTATGTACTCAAGACAAATAAAAACACATGTCCACCCAAAACTCTTACAATGAATGTGTATAGCCATGTTATTCGTGATAGGTAAAAAAGTGGAAACAATCTAATTATCCACAAACCGATGAAAGGATAAGCAGAATGTGTCATAGCCATATAATGGAATCATATCTGGCCAAAAAAAGGAGTGGAGAAAATGATACATGTAATAGCATAGATGAATTTTGAAAACATCAAGCCAAGTGAAAGATGTCACACAAAAGACCACATATATATTGTGTGATTACATTTATTGGAAATGTCCAGAATAAGTAAATCCACAGAGACAGAAAGTAGATTAGTGGTTTTCAGGGGCTGGAGCGAAGGGGGAAATAAGGAGTGATTACTAATGGGTAGAGGGTTTCCTTTTGGGGTGACAAAAATGTGCTAAAATTTGATAAAAGTGATGGTTGCACAACTCCATGAATATTCTGAAAACCACTGAGTTACACCCTTTCAAAGGGCAAATTTTATGTGAATTGTATCCCAATCAACCTATTATTAAAATTTCCTTTAAAAATCACAAATATAGTAATGTGAATGCCAGAAATCAAAAGAGCATTATAAATAGTGAACAGGACTCTAAGTGAAAACATAGAGAATGATTCTGTATGTTTAGCATAAGCATCTGAAGATGTGATTATTTTGCACAAGTGGGCAAAAAAACCCACAACGCAAATAGTAAAAGGGATAGGGAATATCTGAAAATTGGATATTACTGGGATAGCAATTTATTCATCTCTATTCCTTAATGTATTATTATGAACTTGTTCATATAGAATGATAAAGCCACCCATGACTTTTTACTGTCTTTTTTGAACTAAACACGGTGACGTCTCAGTAAAGAACTTTTTTTAAGAAATATTTTTTTCTAGAATAAGAGCAAAATAATGCTTTCCAAATTGATGTATTTTATTTGTAAAAGCAGACAGAAAATATCATAACTATAGCAACATGATTGAAATCTAGATTTCAGATTGAAATTTCTGCAGCAAAAACAAGGCTATAAATCATTCTATTGCCAAAAAGGTATAAATCCAGTTACAGAGCTAATGACACATTTTATGCTTGAAGAGAAAGCAAACAAAAGTCCTTAATCTAGTGATACTCTAGGCCATTGCAAAAATTCAGAAGCATACAATCAAAACGAGCAATTACTATTATGTGAGCATCCTGGGAGATACTTCCCTAAACATTGGAAGGAAATAGCTGATGTTCTATGTACAAAACAGCCCTTGGCATACGTGTGCTACATATAGAATGAGAAGATACTCCATGATATTTTATTCTATTCATCACTGCAGATTCATGCTGTGGTAGAAGAGACTTTTCATCTGTAATAATTACCACGTGAGAAAGTAATGTTTGGGGTCAGTACTGATGGAAATCTGGCCATACACTTAGCAAAGAGGAGAGTCGTTCTAGGAAGAAAAGGTTGCACCTGAATGCCAATCCACACACTGCTTCACTCACAGAGAACAAAGGAAACAACAGGTGTCCAAACTTGAATCAGGGATAAAGGAAAGAGAGAAAGTGTAACTATGCAATACAACCAATGACGGACTGTCTTTTCAGAATGTTTGAGAAGGAACAAGATTCTGCTTTTCTAAGTGGAACTATGTTGTCTGTTGAGGAAAGGCACTCTCACACATTTTTTTTTTTTTAAAAAGAAAGTGATGGGGGCGCCTGGGTGGCTTAGTCGGTTAAGCGTCCGACTTTCACTTGGGTCATGATCTCGCGGTTCGTGGGTTCGAGCCCCGCGTCGGGCTCTGTGCTAACTGCCAGCTCAGAGCCTGGAGCCTATTTCAGAGTCTGTGATTCCCTCTCTCTCTGACCCTCCCCTGCTCATGCTGTCTCTATCTCTCTCTTAGAAACAAATAAAACATTAAAAAAATAAAAAAGAAATAAAAAATAAAAAAGAAAGTGATGGTGTTGGGCTCCTGTGTGGCAGTGGCGGGGGACTTCGGCGCTAGCTTCAGTGGTGATGTTTCACTTCTTCAGAAAGTCGGCGGAATCTAAAAAGCCCTCAGTACCAGAGACTGAAGCAGATGGATTTGTCCTTTTAGGGCTACCTCAAGAAACAAGCCAAAGTACACATGGTGGAGAGTCCCAAATACCACTACGAGTAGGAAAATAAAATAACCAAGGTTTCAACAAGAGACACCAAGAGATACCATTCAAAGAACACTTTCTGAATGGACAGGCCCTGAACAGTCAAAGAGCCTTCTTTGGTACAGCAGCACTCAGAAGGGCAGAGTGCATAACAAGTTTTAAAACTAACAAGAGATAGAAAGCTAACCAAAATGATGAAACGAAAGAACTCTCCTCCAAAGAAATTTCAGGAAGAATTGACAGCTAAATAACTGCTCAGAAGAGATATAAGCAAAATAAGTGAACAAGAATTTAAAACAATAGTCATAAAATTAATCGCTGGGCTTGAAAAAAGCATGGAAGATATCAGAGAAACTATTGCTACAAACACTATGGAGCTCAAAAATAGTTATGATGAATTTAAAAAATGCTATAAATGCGATACATAATAAAATGGAGGTGTCCAATGCACGGATTGAAGAGGCAGAAAGGAGAATAAGTGATTTAGAAGACACAATTATAGAAAAAGATGAAGCTGAGAAAAAGAGAGATAAACTGATACAGAAACATGAAAGAAGAGTTTGAGAGCTCAGCGATGCAATCAAATGGAACAATATCCGTATCATAGTAATCCCAGAAGAGGAAGAGAGAGGGAAAGGTGCTGAAGGAGTCCTGGAACAAATTACAGCAGAGAACTTCCCCCATCTGGGGAAGGAAACAGACGTTGAAATCCAAGAGGCACAGAGAACTCCCCTCAGATGTAACTTGAATCGATCTTCCTAATGACATATAGTGAAACTGGCAAAATATAAGGACAAAGAGAGAATTCTGAAAGCAGCTAGGGAGAAAAGGGCCCTAACATAAAAGGGAAACCTACCAGAGTGGTGACAGACCTATTGACTGAAACTTGGCAGGCCAGAAAGGAATGACAGGAAATCCTCAATGTTATGAACAGAAAAAACATGCAGCCAAGAATCCTCTATCCAGCAAGCCCGTCATTCAGAATAGAAGGAGAGATAAAAGTCTTTCCAAATAAACAAAAATTGAAGGAATTCGTCACCACTAAACCAGCCCTAGAAGAAATCCTGAGGGGGACTCTCTGAGGGAAATGTTGCAAGGAATGCAAGATATCAGAGATACTACTACAAGCATAAATCCCACAAAAGACACAATAACTCTAAACCCATATATTTCAATAATAACACTGAATGTAAATGGACTAAATGCCCCCAATAGAAAGACATAGGGTGGCAGAATGGATAAAAAAACAAAATCCATCTATTCGCTATCTACAAGAAACTCATTTTAGACTGGAGGACACCTTCGGATCGAAAGTAAGGGGATGGAGAAATATCTATCATGCTACTGTAAGTCAAAAGAAAGCTGGAGTACTATACTTATAACAGACAAACTGGACTTTAAATTAAAGACAGTAACAAGGGGTGAAGAAGGGCATTATATAATAATTACAGGGTCTATCCATCAGGAAGAACTAACGATTATAAATGTCTACACACAGGGGGAGGGGCAAGATGGCGGAGAAGTAGGGAGCTCCATGCATTGCACTCACCCCCATATCTCACGCGGAAAAGATCTGAAGCCATAGGAAATCTTACAGAACCCAAGAGACTTGGGGAAAAAGGACGCAGAATCCACTGAGAAAGCCTTGTAACGTGAGCGCGAACTGGGGAAGATAAAATCTGGCTGGGATTGGAGACTCACAGGGACGGGGGCGATCCCCCTCTGTGGGGAGTGAGAGGGGAAAGAGAGAGTCCGAAACTACTCAAGACACTGTCCCTGTCGCTGGGAAACAGAAAAACCTCCTCTCGGGGCACAGAAGGACCGTGAGCGCCAAATCCCTGCGCGCCAGGTCCCCGCGCGCCAACTTGTCTGGGAGCGGCCACGTGCCGACTGCTCCTTTGAGCTCCTGGCTGGCTGGACCCCTAGAGGGAAGGCGAAGGGCTTAAATCTGGGAGATTTGCCTGCGAGTTCGTGTTTCGGTTGACGAGACACAGAGGGGCCCAGTTTCTCGCTGTCCAGCGGGCCCGGCGCGGCCCCCAGACAAACCCCCATCCTTGATCACCAACCTGACCTGGAGGAGAAGGGAGCAGCGATTCTGGCTCCGTCCCCAGGGCTAGGCAAGAGGCTTGGAATTGCCCTGAGGAGATCGCCTGCGAGGTTGTGTCTATGGCTATTTCAGTGGGGCGCGCGGACTGGGTTTTGGAAACTAGGCCTAGCCTGGGTTAAAGAGTGCGACCCACTTTGGCTGTGCCCCCGGCACGGAGAGTTTACACACCCAAAAAAGCGAGGTGCAGCGCTTGGTTCAAAAAGGGACTGGAGCGCCGCCACTCTCCCCTCACAACCGCCAAGGCAGAACTCCCGCCTGACGCATTGGATCACACCACGCCCATCACTGCTAGAGAGCTGCCCTCCTCCGTTTTGTGTGTCCGTGTGTTTGGTTTTTTTCTTTTTTTTCCTGGAACGCTGACCTGAATAACTCTGGTCACCCGTTTGCTTAAACAGTCACATTTAGTCCATTGTGTAGATGTAAAATCTACACCTACGTACCTTATCATCTCTTTCTCTCAGGAGTAATTAGACTATATAGTTTCTCTGGATACCACTAGCATCCTTCTCTCACCTATCCAACCATATTCCACCCTTAAGCTTCTTATCCCTTCTGTCTGTTCATTCTATTTCCAATTTTGCCTCATCCCTGCCCTGTCTTCTCTCTCTTTCTCTATGCTCTTCAACCAGCACTGCATACACCCGGCTATTTAATTGTAGCTGGGAAATCCGGTTATATGCTTATTCAAACCATTCTTTGTCCATCGGTTTTCTTCTTTTTTCCTTTTCTTCTTTTTGACCTTTTTATGTATTTTTTATTTTCTATTATTCGCCTTCCCTCCTCCATCTTTTCTCTTAACTTTTTCGTTCTACCTCTCGGTTTGCATGTTTGTCGGATTTGTCTGTGCGTTTGTGTGCCTCTACTACCTGTGTATTTGCCTGTCTGTTTTCTTCTTCAGGGATACCTCAAGAAACAAGCCAAAGTACACATGGTGGAGAGTCCCAAATATCACTATGAGTAGGAAAATAAAATAACAAAGGTCTCAACAAGAGAGACCAAGGGATACCATTCAAAAAACACTCTCTGAAGGATAGGCCTGGACAGTCAAACAGTCTTCTTGGGTACAGCAGCGCTCACAGGTGCAGAGAGCATAACAAGTCTTTAAAACTAACAAGAGACAGAAAGCCAACTAAAATGACGAAACAAAAGAGCTCTCCTCCAAAGAAATTCCAAGAAGAAATGACAGCTAATGAACTGCTCAAAGCAGATACAAGGAGCATAACTGAACAAGAATTTAGAACAATAGTCATAAAATTAATAGCTGAGCTTGAAAAAAGCATAGGGGACATCAAAGAAACTATGGCTACAAGCAGCATGGAGCATAAAAATAGGCATGATGAATTTAAAAAATGCGATAAATGAGATACATAATAAATTGGAGGCGTCCAATGCACGAGTTGAAGAGGCAGAAAGGAGAATAAGTGATTTAGAAGACACCGTTATAGAAAAAGAGGAGACTGAGAAAAAAAGAGACAAATTGATCCAGGAACATGAAAGAAGAGTTCGAGAGTTCAGAGATACAATCAAACGCAACAATATCCATATCATAGGAATCCCAGAAGAGGAAGGAGAGGGAAAGGTGCTGAAGGAGTCCTGGAACGAATTATAGCAGAGAACTTCCCCAACCGGGGAAAGAAATATACGTTGAAATCCAAGAGGCACAGAGGACTCCCCTCAGACGTAACTTGGATCGATCTTCTGCACGGCATATCAGAGTAAAAATGGCAAAATATAGGGACAAAGAGAGAATTTTGAAAGCAGCTATGGAGAAAAGCGCCCTAACATACAAAGGGAAACCTATCAGAGTGGTGACAGACCTATCGACTGAAACTTGGCAGGCCAGAAAGGAATGGCAGGAGATCTTCAATGTGATGAACAGAAAAAATATGCAGCCAAGAATCCTCTATCCAGCAAGCCTGTCATTCAAAATAGAAGGAGAGATAAATGTCTTTCCAAATAAACAGAAATTGAAAGAATTTGTCACCACTAAGCCCGCCCTAGAAGAAATCCTGAGGGGAGGGAAATCCTGAGGACTCTCTGAGGGAAATGTTGCAAGGAACAAAGATACCAGAGACACCACCACAAACATGAACCCCACAAAGGACACAAAGATGCTAAACCCACATATTTCAATAATAACACTGAATGTAAATGGACTAAATGCTCCAATCAAAAGACATAGGGTAGTGGAATGGATAAAAAAACAAAATCCATCTATTTGTTGTCTACAAGAAATGCATTTTAGACTGGAAGATACCTTCAGATTAAAAGTAAGGGGATGGAGAAATATCTATCATGCTACTGGAAATCAAAAGAAAGCTGGAGTAGCTATATTTATATCAGACAAACTGGACTTTAAATTAAAGACAATAACAAGAGATGAAGAAGGGCATTACATAATAATTACAGGGTCTATCCATCAGGAGGAACTAACAATCATAAATGTCTATGCACCGAATATGGGAGCACCTAAATATTTAAAACAATTAATCACAAACAGAAACAAGCTTATAGACAAGAATATGCTAATAGTAGGGGACTTTAATACTCCGCTTACAACAATGGATAGGTCAACCAGACAGAAAATCACTAAAGAAATAATGGACTTGAAAGACACATTGAACCAGATGGATCTGACAGATATATTTAGAAGTCTACATCCTGAGGCCAGGGAATTCACTTTCTTCTCAAGTGCCCATGGCACATTCTCCAAGATAGATCACATAGCAGCCCTCAATAAATAGAAAAGAATTGAGATCATATCATGCACACTCTAGATCATAATGCTTTGAAACTTGAAATCAATCACAGGAAGAAGTCTGGAAAACTTCCCAAAACATGGAGGTTAAAGAACACCCTACTAAAGAATGAATGGGCAATCAGGCAATTAGAGAAGAAATTAAAAAATATATGGAAACAAATGAAAATGAAAACACAACAATCCAAAATCTATGGGATGCAGCAAAAGCAGTCCTAAGAGAAAGTACATTGCACTCCAGGCCTATTTCAAGAAATTAGAAAAAGCACAAATCCAAAATCTAACAGCTCACCTAAAGGAACTAGAGGCAGAGCACCAAGAACGCCCCAAACCCAGTAGAAGAAGAGAAATAGTAAAAATTAGAGCAGAAATAAACAACATAGAGACCAAAGAAACAATTGAACAGATCAATGAAACCAAGAGTTGGTTTTTTGAAAAAATAAACAAAATTGGCAAACCTCTAGCTAGGCTTCTCAAAAAGAAAAGAGAGAGCACCAAATAGACAAAATCATGAATGAAAATGGACTTATTACAACCAACCCCTCAGAAATACAAGCAATTATCAGGGAATACTATGAAAAATTATATGCCAACAAATTGGACAACTTAGAAGAAATGGACAAATTCCTAAACACACACTCACTACCAAAATTCACATGGGAAGAGATAGGAAATCTGAACAGACCCATAACTAGTGAAGAAATCGAATTAGCTTTCAAAAATCTCCCAAGAAGTAAGAGCCCTGGGCCAGGTGGCTTCCCTGGGGAATTCTACTAGGCGTTTAAAACAGAATTAATACCCATTCTTCTCAAGCTATTCCAAAAAATAGAAATCGAAGGAAAAATCCCGGACTCATTTTATGAAGCCAGCATCACTCTGATTCCCAAGCCAGACAGAGATCCAGCAAAAAAAGAGAACTACAGGCCAATATCCTTGATGAATACGGATGCAAAAAATCCTCAACAAGGTACTTGCAAATCGAATCCAACAGCACATAAAAAAGAATCATCCACCAAGATCAAGTGGGATTCATTCCTGGGTTACAGGGCTGGTTCAACATTCGCAAATCAATCAATGTGATACATCACATCAACAAAAGAAAATATAAAAACCATATGATCCTGTCGATAGATGCAGAAAAAGTATTTGACAAGATACAGCATCCCTTTTTAATAAAGACCCTAGAGAAAGTCGGGATAGAAGGAACTTACTTAAACATCATAAAAGCCATCTATGAGAAGCCCTCAGATAACATCATCCTCACTGGGGGAAAAGTGAGAGCTTTCTCACTGAGATCAGGAACACCACAGGGATGTCCACTCTCACCACTGTTGTTTAACATAGTTCTGAAAGTCCTAGCATCAGCCATCAGACAACAAAAGGAAATAAAAGGCATCAGAATTGGCAAAGAAGTCAAACTTTTACTTTTCACAGACGACATGATACTCTACATAGAAAACCTGACAGACTCCACTAGAAGCCTACTAGAGCTGATCCATGAATTCAGCAAAGTTGCAAGATACAAAATCAACATACAGAAATCGGTTGCATTTTTATACACCAACAATGAAGCAACAGAAAGAGAAATCAAGAAACTGATCCCATTCACAATTGCACACACACACAAAAAAACCCATAAAATATCTAGGAATAAACCTAACCAAAGATATAAGAGGTCTGTATGATAAAAACTATAGAAAACTTATGAAGGAAATTGAAGAAGACACAAAGAAATGGAAAAGCATTCCATGCTCATGGAGTGGAAGAATAAATATAGTTAAAATGTCATTACTACCCAAAGCAATCTACACCTTCAGTGCAATCCAAATCAAAATTGCACCAGCATTCTTCTCAAAACTAGAACAAACTATCCTAATATTTGTATGGAATCACAAAAGACCCTGAATAGCCAAAGGAATATTGAAGAAGAAAACCCAAACAGGAGTCATCACCATCCTAGACTTTAGCTTCTACTACAAAGCTGTCATCATCAACAGAGTATGGTATTGGCACAAAAACAGACACATAGATCAATGGAATAGAATAGAGAACTCAGATTTGGACCCAAAAATGTACAGCCAGCTAATCTTTGACAAAGCAGGAAAGAGTATCCAAAGGAAAAAAGACAGCCTCTTTAACAGATGGTGCTGGGAGAACTGGACAGCAACATGCAGAAGAATGAAACTAGATCATTTTCTCACACCATACACAAAGATAAACTCAAAATGGATAAAGGACCCAAACGTGAGATAGGAAACCATCAAAACCCTAGAGGAGAAAGCAGGAAACAACCTCCTTGACCTCCACCGCAGCAATTTCTTACTTGATACATCCCCAAAGGCAAGGGAATCAAGAGCAAAAATGAAATATTGGGACCTCATCAAGATTAACAGTTTTTGCACGGCAAAGGAAACAATCCATAAAACTAATAGGCAACTGACAGAATGGGAAAAGATAGTTGCAAATGACATATCAGATGAAGGGTTAGTATCCAAAATCTATAAGGAACTCATCAAACTCCACACCCGAAAAACAAACAATCCAGTGAAGAAATGGGCAGAAGATATGAACAGACACTTCTCCAAAGAGGACATCCAGATGGCCAACAGACACATGAAACGATGCTCAGCATCCCTCCTCATCAGGGAAATACAAATCAAAACCACACTGAGATACCACCTCACACCAGTCAGAGTGGCTAAAATGAGCAAATCAGAGAACTCTAGATACTGGTGAGGATGTGGAGAAACGGGCACCCTCCTACACTGGTGGTGGGAATATAAACTGATGCAGCCTCTCTGGAAAACAGTGTGGAGATTCCTCACAAAATTAACAATAGAACTCCCCTGTGACCCAGCAATAGCACTCCTAGGAATTTACCCAAAGGATCCAGGAGTGCTGATGTATAGGGGCACATGTACCCCAGTATTCATAGCAGCACTCCACAATAGCCAAAACATGGAAAGAGCCTAAGTGTCTATCAACTGACGAATGGATCAAGAAGATGTGGTTTATCTATACAATGGAATACTACATGGCCATGAGAAAGAATGAAATCTGGCCATGTGTAGCAACATGGATTGAACTTGAGGGTGTTATGCTGAGTGAAATAAGTCCAACAGAGAAGGAGAGCTACCATATGTTTGCACATATAGGAGGATTAGGAAGAACTTAATGGAGGACCGTGGGGGAGAAGAAGGGGGAAAATAGTGGGGGAGAGGGAGGGAGGCAAACCATGAGAGACTCTTGAATGCTGAGAACAAACTGAGGGCTGATGGGAGGTGGAGGGGAGGGGAAGGGGGGTGATGGGCATGGAGGAGGGCACTTATGGGGATGAGCACTGGGTGTTATATGGAAATCAACTTGACAATAAATTATTTAAAAAATTAAATAAATAAACATTTTAAAGAATTAAAAATAAATTTTAAAAAGTAAAAATAAAAAGAAAGTGATTTGTAGTATTTGTTTGTGACACTCATACTGCCGGTAGAGATATTTCTCTAAATCAAGGGGATTATTTCAGCTCCTGCATTCACATTCTTGCATGGCCTGAACTTGACCCTTCAAGACTGATATAGCAACAAGTTTTAAAAGTTGAGCATGGGATTAAACTAGTGGAATTTCTTAAGAAGATGTAAACAACAAAAACTGCTTATTTATTGCTGTGTAAAACGTTACCCCAAGACTTAGCCATTGGTAGCAATAAACATTTATGATCTCACAGTTTCTGTGGGGCAAGAATCTGGGAGCAGCTTAGCTGGGTAACTCTGGTTCAGGGTTCTTCATGAAATGTGGTCAAGCTATTGGCGGGCGCTGCAGTCATCTCTAAGGCTTGACTGGAGAAGGATCCATTTGGAAGCTCATTCAGGTGGCTGTTGGCAGGCCTCCATCATCTCTGGCTGTTGGATGGAGACAGCAGTTCATTGCCATAAGGACCTCTTCATGGCAGCTAGATTCCCTGAGTAAGTGGGAAAGATGGCAAAAGAGGGAAAGCAAGACAGAAGCCACCGTCTTTTTGTAACCTAATCTCAGCAGTGACATCTTATAGCTTTTGCATATTCTATTTGTTAGAAAAGAGGCATTGAGTCCTGCCCACACACAAGGAGAAGTGATTACACACAGGTTGGATACCAGGAGGAAGGGATCACTGAGGCCTTCTCCGAGACCTTTTGTCACACTATTCATACACTTCCATGTGTATGACTTTATTTGGACCAACAGTGCCCCATGATTCACAAGGTGTTGGTCAGTGAAGCTCTCTATTCCTCCATCAGGCATGGCCTGAATTCTCAGTGCTCTGTGATCCAGGAAGCATACCTTGACCAACCGTGTTACTCACTGAAGATAGATACAAGGTCTAAATCAAATCCTAATTTAGAAGTCCAATGCCCTTGGGTACACATCTGTTATAGAGCTGGTGGGCTTCCCCCTGACTCCTTCATTGGCATGGCTATTTGGTGGACCAGCTCTAAGTCTATTCTCTCCTATGGCAGGGACAAAAGTTATCTTTAGATAGCATGTCCTCTTTTCCAGGATACATTGAAAAACTAATTATCTCTATCCTTCAAATGGAGTCAGTCTGACCTGACCTGAGAGGTCAGGAGGTTCGAACTGAGAGGATGCTCCATCTTTATGGCTTGGGAGTTGGCTCTCAAATAAGAATGGCCTGAATTGAGGCAATGAGTCTCTTACTGATCTGCTTCATCAGGAAGTAGAGATAGCTGGTTGTCCTTCAATATCCATTTTCCTTGTACTTAGTAATAAAATCCCCGATTATTACCTGGGCACATGGCTGCCTGGAGTAAAAACAACAATGATCAGTTTCTTGAAGTTAGATGTAGTCTTCATGCATAACCATGTTCTGGCCAATGATATATAAGCAGTAGTTGGTATGAGCAATATAAATAGTTGGTATGAGCAATATCCAGGAAATATCCTTACAAGAAGGTAATATGCCCTGCTTTGCCCTTCTTTCTTTATGTTGGCTACAGTATGGATGCAATGACGGGAAGTCTAGCAGCCATATTGAGATAACCTTGGGAACAAAAGCCATGCAGGA
The DNA here is from genome assembly GCF_003009895.1 of Hyaena hyaena. Taxonomy (NCBI): domain Eukaryota; kingdom Metazoa; phylum Chordata; class Mammalia; order Carnivora; family Hyaenidae; genus Hyaena; species Hyaena hyaena. Next base: position 5,289,598 of record NW_024080642.1, on the reverse strand, counting down.
TAAAGCAATATGCAAGAAGGACACTATGGCATACCTTTCCAATCCTGGAATGACTATCTGTGGACTTCTTAAATATGAGAGAGAAATAGATTTGCATATTTAAGTTATTTCTAGATTTTTCTATTACCCCTGATTCTAATCCTAACTAATGATGTGGCTTTGATCAAGTCTAGATCCTAAATGTATACAATTCGAATCTACTGTTGCCATGACCTGAGCTCCCCCACTACTTCCTACAATATTCTTCTAGTAGGCAGGTATTGTCTCTAAATATCAGGCAAAGAATTAAAGCAAACATTGTTAGGTCCCCATCAGCAACTCTGCAATTTGCAGAGAGCTGAACGCTCTTGCTAACTGTAGGCACGGGGCTTGGTCAAGGCAGGGGCTAGTCCTTGGGCTTCTCTTTAGATAGTAGCATCAACAGATGCCTGTGGGGCTCCGAACTGAGCCCTTCTGCCATCTGTCCTGGATGTTGCCTAAGTCCAAAGGCCTGACAGGTCAAGATGTGTAGGTCAAGTCCTTGTCTAACTCAGATACGCAGAGCCAGCAAATATCTTTAAGAACAAGAAGTGGGAGTTGCCAGGGACGAGGAAATACAGATAAAAGACAAGTAAAGCTGTCTTCTGGAAGACGGCAGGGACTGGACACAAACAAAAAGCCCGTATCAAGCACCAACGTGGACAGTGTTGGCGTTGTGTGTGCAATGCCAGTCAGAGGGCCCTGGGAAACAAAGGCCATGTCTGTTTTCCTTTCATGGCCTCTGCTCCACGGTGTCAATTACTTTCTCTAATGAAACCCACACCCAGGCTTATGCCAGAGCTATGCTCAGCTCCCACTTTCCTTTTTACTGCATGCCAAGGAAATAACTTGGCTCCAGGCATACATAGAAGGCATTTGTGGGGTATTTTGTGCTGAAAGGGAACCCAGAGTACCTATCAGTTTCTTCTCTTTTTTTATGTTTTTGTTTATTTTTGAGAGAGAGAGACAGACCACAAGTAGGGGAGGGGCAGAGAGAGAGGGAGACACAGAATCCGAAGCAGGCTGCAGGCTCTGAACTGTCAGCACAGAGCTGGACACAGAGCTCAAACCCATGAACCATGAAATCATGACTTGAGCCGAAGTCAGACACTTAACTGACTGAGCCACCCAGCTGCCCCTACCCACCAGTTTCTTGGGCCCATAGCACCCCTAATGTAAAATGGAAGTCCTGCCTTGTAGAAAGGGCAGGAAATCACCTTCGTCAATAGGAGAATTTCAGCAAATTATAACCTGCTATCAGAATTCTGGACTGTGTGCATTTTTTAATGCTTCTGCATTACACTTTAGTTTGATAAACTCACTTCAAGATCTTGAGACCGTTCTGTGTTGGTAGACGCTGGCCCAAGGACGCCTCTAGTTCAAAATCCATCAGCTAATGCTTCGTATTTTTAAATATAGTTCCCAAAATTAGGCAGAGGGACAGGCACTGGCCCAGATGTGGTCTCTGTGAGAGCCTTAGTGGAAACGGTGTGGGTCCTCAAGTCAGGGAGCCCTGCAGTGAAGCCAATACTCTCACACTATAGTCCAAAGATATTATCTGCAGTTCGTGGAATGAGAAATAAAGGAGCATGTGCATTACTTAAGAGTTACAAAGGTGGCTAGCTGAGGAACTAAAAATAACAATAAAGCCTTAATGGGAAACAGTTGGGGAGGTGAGAGGGAAATGTTAGTACACTAGATCCTTATCTTACATAGCAGGAAGCCAACTGATAAATCAAGAAATGGTGGTATTTTTTTTTTCACCAAATATTTATGATGTGCTAAGGCAATGAGGATACAGACAGAAAACAAACTAAACAAAGTCACTATGCTCATTATTTTACTAATAAGCCTGTTGGGCTTATAGAAATATTAAGGTGACTACCCAAAGAAATAGTAAAAGTCTAAAAAGATTTGCCTTGGGGAGCAGATTTAGGAGGGTGGAGAGACATACGACAAGGGGTTGTTTTTCCTGCAAGTTCTGTTATATACTATGTGTATATTAAATCTGTTAAGTTACTAACAAAATATTCTATAACCTATTAGCTACGTATCCTTGAACAGATCACTTAAATTCCCTGTGCCTCCGTTCTTTTGTCTGGAAACTGGGAATAATAATGATCTCCCCAAACTGTTTGTTACAACACTATCTGCATAACATAGGCATGAAAATGTCAGTCCCCTCCCTATGTCTCCCGTGTAATACTTTGCAGCTCCAGACTTTCAGGCTGAGAAGTGATGTATGCTCCTGGATCTGGCCTGGGCAAGCCACGTGACTTTTCTCTGACTGATTCTGTCCATCTGACACCAAGATGCTCAGCTCAAATCTCTCCAAGTGCTGGGGGAACAGGATGCACATTGGTGAAAACCATGCATCTTGAAAGAACACTGACCAAATATTAACATGATCTCCATTTGGACAATATTGTGCAAGTTGTTGATACGATCTTCACTGCTCACTTATGGGCACCTAAGGTAATTTGCTGTCCTGTTTTAGTGCCTCAGAAGCTTTCACAATTGGTTACTAAAACACTTGAGGTGCTGAGGACCTCATGATGTAAGAGAGAGAACAATTGTGAATTCAAGAGAGACAGAGAGAAAAGAAGAGAGAGAGAGAGGGAGAGAGAGAGAGGGAGAGAGAGATCACTGCCTGGGATCAAGTTACGATTAGCAAAAAAACACTAAAAAATATCAACATGACAGAGCAAGAAGTATTGCTAACATCCAGGCTGGCTATGAACGAGAAAGTGTATAAATATGATCCTCTGTGTGTTTACCCATCCACAGATACACACACAGGGGGACATGCTTGCAGGGTCTGTGATCTGTCACTGTGGAGGGGGGACAATGAGGAGAGGCTTTAGGGGTGAAGCACAGGCAGTGATGTGCTGATAAAAATCTAACAGCCAGTCTGGGCAGTTGCCAATTTCAATGGTGTAAATACTCCCAATGTGTAAATACTCTGCAGTAGCTGAATGCAGAATTGGGAAGAAATGCACAGAACCAGCTCTTACCAGCCAGTACCAGTCAGTTCCAACATACTGCTGGCTGCAGGTTTCCAGCACCATTCTCTTTCAAAAACAGAAAAAAATTCCCAGCTCCTTACACTCATTTGCTTCCAAAGTTGTGGACATGGATTTAGTTTTTATTCCAGGATTCATCTATACCTCCCAAACAGCACTGTTCATTCAACCCAGATTGATTATTCACTCTTTTGTAAAGTTCATGGCTCATCACAGTTCATAGGAATTCTGGGACTGAAGTATTCCGCCCCCCCCCCAAAATCTACACAATGGTTGGCAAGATCATTTGTTTATTCAGAAAGCAGCCAAAAGGATGCTGCTGGCCGGTCATTGAACCACCCTGTCCCTCAAGTTTTGGCAAACTCCTGCTGGCCAAGGAAAGCTCCAAGCAGGCAAGAGGGAGCTCCCTCACTTCTTGCGCCCCCACCGTTACAGCTCTGTGGAAATTAAATGCTTGCCTGATTGTTTGGCACATGTATGATTCTCTTCCTCATCCCACAGGAAACTCTCCCTCATTAGTCTTCGTGGCGGCCTCCCTTTGAAACTCCCCCCACCCCTTTCCTCTCTGAAACCCTGCATCCTGGAGCCAGAGGAGCTATGTCCAGGCCTGACATTTATATACTTGGGGGTGGGGAGGGGGCAGGGAGGCTTCTTTAAAGAAAAGAATACACCATTATAAATGTAAAGCTGCTAGAGTCAGGACCTTTAGAATGGGCCTGGGCCAATGAGAGTCTCCAGAGGAAGCTTCATTAGCTTCTAGAAGACACACCTCTGTAGCCAGACTATGCTCCAAAGAAAACTGGATGTTTGCCTGGTGACGGAAGTGGTGGAATGTCCTGTGTTTGTTTTTTTGTTTTCATTTTGGAGGAGGAGGAAGCTCCAAACACTGTTCTGCTTCAACACTCTGCCTTGGAGTCTGATACTGGAAGACATTATCCAACTTCTGAGGAAGCCATTTTATTCTGTATCGCTCTCACTGTGTCACATGGCTACTCCCCCAGCGCTTGGCACAGAATACAACAGAATGCCTGTAACAGGCAGAGACCTTCCCCAGCGGTCCAAGAAGTATGTTCTCTAATTTCCAGGAATCTAACTTCAGGATCACTACAGATGAGAAGGGACCTCTAGTGGTCAGTCTCCAAGGTCACATCACCGCAACCTTCTTAGTCTCTCAAAGGTGTTCTGGTCTGTCAACTTTGGGTTGTCAGTCCTAAGAGGTAGAAGAAGGAAAATATAGGGCAGATGAGAGGAATTTGGGGTTTTGATATAGGTAGGTTACGGAAGGTGGGATGACCTCTGCTAAATGGCATGTAGAGGATGTGATGAATACGCTTTGTGTATACTCTGACAAAATCTACCCGGTTCCTAGTGAGACAGGGCCCAGCGCCATGCCAGGGAGTGAAGGGTCAGAGGGAAGCAGAAATGTGACTTCAGCCCAAAGTAGTAGATGTTCTGCATTTTTGGAGGCAGAGCATAATATTGTAAAAGAGCGGCTTTTAATCTCTTAAAATCATGACTCCTTTGGGGTGTCCGGGCAGCATAGTTGGTTAAGCCTCCAGCTCTTGGTTTCGGCTCAGGGCATGATCTCACAGTTCATGAGTTTGAGCCCTGCACTGGGCTCTGCGCGAATGGCACAGAGCCTGCTTGGGATTTCTCTCTTGTTCTCTCTCTGTCCCTCCCTGGCTTGCTCTCTCTCTCTCCCTCTCTCTCTCTCTGTCTCAAAATAAATAAATAAAAGTAATAAAATCATGACTCCTTTGAGAAGTTAATTAAAAAACAGAAGCCATCTTCTCAGAAAAATAATCGTGTGTGCTTGCACACATAGACACACATCCACACGCCCATTTTTGCCTGAAATTCAGGAATTTCACTGACACTCTGAGGCACATACACAGTGGTTCCAGAAGCCAAGTTAAACTCTGAAATAAGGCACTTGGATAAGAGTGCATTGCGACAGCCAGGAGTCTTGAATGGACTCTAACCCGTTCACTTGGGTCAAGTCCCTTTACCTCTCTGAACTTCATTTCCTCATCTATTAGAAAAAGGAAGGGTATGGGGCGCCTGGGTGGCTGAGTCAGTTGGTCATCTGACTTCAGCTCAGGTCATGATCACATGGCTCGTGAGTCTGAGCCCCGCGTCGGGCTCTGTGGTGACAGCTCAGAGCCTGGAGCCTGCTTTGGATTCAGTGTCTCCCTCCCTCTCTCTCTCTGCCCCTCCCCTGCTTCTGCTCTGTCTCGCTCTCAAAAATAAATAAATGCAAAAAAAAATTTAAGGGAAGGGTAGACAGATATAGAATTTCCAGATAAAAGACAGGATACTTAGTTAAATCTGAATTTCAAATAAACACAGATTTTTTTTTTTTTAGTACAACCATATCCCAAATGTTGGCTTTTTCATGAATGAACAGATAGTAGTTGCACAGGACATACTTATACTAAAAAGTGCTCATTGTTTACCTGGAATTCAAATTTCACAGGGGGTCCTATATTTTTATTTGCTAAATCAGGCAAGCCTAGACAGGTGGCCTTTCGGGTCTTGATTTAAGGTCTAAGATTTTTGGTGATGAAGGAATCCTAATGGAGATTGGGAAGTTGGAGGATCATTAATCACTATTTAGCTAGAAATGCTGATGTCCCATGACTGAGTTTAAGCAGTTTATTTTTAAAGTCTTTTTTCCTTTGGTTGTTTTTCATTTGTTCCTTTAGTAATCTCTACTCCCAATGTGGCTCTTCAACTCACGACCTGAGATCAAGAGTCACATGTTCTACTGACTGAGCCAGCCAGGTGTCCGTGAGTTAAAGCAGTTTAGTGGACACTGTTGGATTATGGATGGTAAAGTCACCACATCGGCTCCTTACATTGCTCAAAGAGCCACTCTATTGTTGCCTGGCTGTGACTGCCAGATTCCTAGCTTTTCTGTCACTTTAAAACCCTCAATGCATTCCCAGTGGCCCGGCTGGATGATCCTCCTGACCCGCAACCCTCCAGCCATTTGCTGAGCTGCTACCTCTGTCCCGTAAAGTTCTGGGACAGAGGCTGTGAAGACTGTGGCTTAAAGACCTTTGGAAATAGTGCTGGTTAAAGTGGCTTAGAAACTGTGTCCCTCAGACGTTTCCCACATTCTGGTTGCTTGCTTCCCTCTCCTGTTGTTCATTCCCATACAACAGGAGGTACTGTGAGTTCTGCGTACTTGTGGAGTGAGTCTCTCTCCATCCCTTCCTCCCTCCCTTCTTCCCTTACCTCCTGCTAATATTTCTTGAGTACCTGCCACGCAGTAGGCTCTGTGCTGGGCCCTTCCCCCTTGCCTGAGGCCCTTCCACGGCCATCACTCTCATCAACACTTGGTCCATAGTCTGTGGTTCTCAAAATGAGAATCCTGAACATAGTGTGGGTCACTCGGTAGGTTGTTAAAGATGACAATCTCGAGTCTCATGAGAACTGCTGAAGGAGGGGTGCCTGGGTGGCTCTGCCAGTTAAGTGGCCAACTCTTGGTTTCGACGGAGGTCATGATCTCTCGCCTGTTTCATGAGTTCGAGCCCCCTGTGCTGGCAGTGTGGGTGGAGCTTGCTTGGGATTTTCTGTCTCCCTCTCTCTCTGCCCCTCTACCCTCTCATTCTCTCTGTGTCTCTCAAAATAAATAAACTTAAAAAAAAAAAAAAAAGAACTGCTGAAGGAAAAGTGCCTGGAGACTCCCCATGTGTTTCTCAGGCTCACCTTAATCAGAGGCTGTGTGGGGCGCCTGCATGGCTCAGTCAGTTAAGCCTCCAACTTCAGCTCAGGCCCCATGATTTTATGGCTCGTGGGTTCAAGCCCCATGTCTGGACTGACAGCTCAGAGCCTGGAGTCTGCTTTTGATTCTCTCTCTCTCTCTCTCTCTCTCTTTCTCTCTCTCTCAAATAAATAAATAAACTTAAAAAAAAAAAAAAGGCTGTGGCTTCTAGTTCTTGGACCCCCTTCTTTGTCCAGAAGTGCACAGGCCTAATGTGGAGCCGATTGGTTTCTACTCCCAGGAAATTCCAGATGCAAAGCTGCCTCTCTCAAGCCTGTGATACTTGTTGAAGATGTGAAGTGCTAGACTCTGTTAATACTGCAACCAGCCAAACTACTTAGGCTTAATGGTTGACTACTAGGCTTAACTATTGATGGCAAAAATAGTTTCCCCTGTCTGTCAGTTTTAAGAAAGAGGAATGTTCCAGGAAGGACTTTAATGATGGTGGACAAACCTTGTCACTTCTTTGAATCTCCAGAAGGGGCGCCATGATATCATTTTTAAAATTTGAAAACCCACTCCACTGCTGAATGCATGCTACCTGGCTCCTAACTATCATTAACTTTCCCTTCTAGAAGAAGGTAAGACCCTTTAAGACAAGGAGCTTAATCATTTTTGTGTCTCTCAGGGCATCCACTTGATGTTGTGGAATTTAGGGAGCACCATTTATCTTGTAGACATCATGGTTTTCCAGAGATGGCAGTAGAGTGGCTAAAGAAGCCAAGTCTTTTACTTATTCATGATAAAGACACCATATTGGCTTGGATGACGCTGGCACTTCCAATACTCAGCACATAGAGGATACTCAATAAATATCTGCTAAATACTTTCTCCCAACATGAACATGTCAAATATACAGAAAAATTGAAACTGGATATCTATTTAACCTTATATAGATTCTAGATTCAGTACATGTGAATTTTTGCTATGCTTGCTTTGTGTGTGTGTGTGTGTGTGTGTGTGTGTGTGTATTTATTTTTGCTGAATCATTTGAAAGTTCATTGCAATCATCATGACACTTAACCCATAAATATTTCAGCAAGTATCTCCTAAGAATTAGGACATTCTCCTCAACAACTGCAATTCTACTATTACATCTAAGAATAATTAACCATTATTTCCTAATATCACTTAATATCCAGTTGTAGAAGCTGGTGTTGGTGCCTTGTCCACGTCCCCTTGGCCTGACTGCAAATATTCCCATATCGCAAAAAGTTCCTGAGTGTCTCTCCTGGAACATTCATGTCTAGATCAAAAGAGGGCACTCCCCCCTCATAGGATGGTCTGGCGATGCTGGGGAGTCAATACGCCAAGAGTATTCCTTAACCAAGGATGGAGAGAAGTTAGTAGATAAGCACCCACTCATTCCCCTCCTGAGTGCTCCACAGAACCTGTCAAAGGGTCCACAGTGACAGTTGCCCACAGCGGTGACCTGTCCATTAACACACACCCTTTCTTAGTTGCCCTTCCTTCCCTCTCTCATTTCCTTACTGTGTTTCCTGAGATTACCTTTAAATAAACTACCTGCAGCCAAAGCTTTTGTCTTAGAGTCTGCTCTGGAGGGACCCAGAACCAAGACATCGATTCATCGCTAAATTCATTTACAAATGGTGATAGTAAAGCAGACTGCTCTTAGATCCACCGAGAAGCAAACTCAAAACCTCTTTATGGGGCGCCTGGGTGGCTCAGTCGGTTAAGCTTTCGACTTCGGCTCAGGTCATGATCTCACAGTTGGTGAGTTTGAGCCCTGCATCGAGCTCTGTGCTGACAGCTCAGAGCCTGGAGCCTGCTTCAGATTCTGTGTCTCCCTTCACCTCCTCTGCTCATGCTCGGTCTCCATATCTCCTCAAAATAAATAGACATTAAAAAAAAAAACCTTCTTAGAAGGTGCTTGCAACTTAGCAACAGAAACTGCTCTTAGTTTAAATGATTCTTACTGGAACAATGCTGTATATGAAAGCTGTGTGTTTATTTATTACTCCCTGCCCAGCCTGTATTAATAATAATAATAATAATAATAATAACAATAACAATAGCTACTGTAAATTAACAGCTTCACATACTTTATTTCACCTGATTCTCACGGTGACTTTGTAGGGAAGGCACTATTATTATTCCCATTGTATTGACAAAGAAGTTGAGGCTCACAGAGATTACACAGCTTTTTAGAAGTCACGTAACTAGGAAGAAGTAGGTCTCTTCTGGTATGCCTACCCAATGTGTTAAAATGTGCAGAGAACCATTAATATTCTTTATCTTATTCTTCCATAAATGGGGACAATAGTAGTAGCCAGACAACACTGGATAATACAGTGTAGTAACACCACAAACATACATATTTTTTTAACCAACAAAAACATGTTATCTTCAACTGCGAATTCTTGGAAGTATAACACAAGGATTCCCCAATCATGTGAGAGTCTCAAAGGGATAAAACTTGTCCCTGTTGTGCTTGGCTTAGTACAGCTTATGCACTGGGCTGGGGTTACCAGCATTGCTTAAGTTGTGGACTCTTCCGATATTTTGGCTGCCATGGTCAAGTTAGATAACTTTGATAGTTTGACAGCCTGAGAATGGTAATGAGGCAAGGCTGAGGAGAGGGTAGGTTTTTACAGCAGCCAAAATATTGGAAGACTCCACAGCTTAAATAATGCTTGAAAAGTATCACTTCTTACTGGTAACCCAAGCCGAGTGCATTATCTAACTTGAACATGGAAATGTTCAGTGAAACTTGCTACAAATTTTTGCACAAGGTCAGGTTCTCTTGGAATAATTGCATCCCTGTTAGTAATATCTGGCCCCACCTAGTAATTTACGGACACATGAAAACAGATCTGAGGAAAATGTCTTTCCCAGTTAGTGTCTTCTCTAAGAATCCATAAAAAGAAACGGACTTTGAATCCAATTTATCTTGTGTACTTGACCCTACTGTCATAAAGTGTTCAAATTCAAGTATTATAAAGATGCTAACAGGCACAGAATTCAGGGCTCCCAGATGAAGAAGCAATTGGCCAACGAAGTCACCTTTTCAGAGCTTAGCAGGTAAGTGGTAAAACTTTTGTCTTCTATGTAGAGAATCGTAAAAATTAAAAACAAGTCAAGTAAGGGAAATTCATTTTGAAAAGGCGCTGTCTGATGTGGTAGAAGGGAAGGGGAGACATCAGTCCTCCTCTTTAATTAATAGGGTAGCGTATGGTCAGCAATTATTAGGTACCTACAGTGGACAGTGCTTGAGAAAACTCTATTACGACCAGATTCTGAAATCATCACTGTGACAGTACTAGGACGGAAATCTTTTCTTGGCAAAGTTTTAAAATTACGGCAGAATTGATGTTAGTACTAATTGCATCTTATTGAAATATTGGTGCAGGCTTGCCAGCCACAAAGGGTGAGTCTGGCAGGAATGAAGCTTGCTCTTGTCAGAACAGGCCTGGGGCGGAGAGAGGCAAAGCCCGCCTAATGAAATCGTAGGAATGTTACAGCTCTTGAAGGTTGATATTTGGATCAAGGGGACGAAACTCTAAGTCGCTGAGGTCTGTAGAGTGACCGGGGCTCCAAAGGGATTAACAGCAGCTTCTTAAAGAGGAAAAGAATATCAATCTAGGCAGTGTGGTGGTTAAGAGTCTGGCCCTGGGAGTCCTGGGTTCGAATCCTAGCCCTGACATTTACTGTCTTTGGAACCTTGGGCAAATTATATAATCTCTCTAAACCTTTAGAAATAAACTCAAGAGGGTTGTTAGGGACGTCACTGCGATTGGAATAATGTATGTGAAGTGTTTAGCACAGTACCTGTTGCATAGAAAGCATTCAACATGTGTTTCTATCACATTCATTGTGGTACTCTAGATAGCAAGTAATAAATATGTGTTTTTCCTAGAGAATATCTTGGAAAAGGGGTGGCAGCAGCAAGAGCACAAAAGGGAAAAAGGAGGACTTGGTTATCTATTATTCTTAGTCTATTCTGGGTTGAGGGAAATGGGTATTCTGAGGGATCGGGGAGGGATGGGGAAAGCAAAGAGATTAACTTGGTTTAAGACTAGAGACTTGGGGGGGGGGCGCCTGGGTGGCTTAGTCGGTTAAGCGTCTGACTTTCGCTTAGGTCATGATCTCGCGGTTTGTGGGTTCGAGCCCCGCGTCGGGCTCTGTGGTGACTGCCGGCTCGGAGCCTGGAGCCTGTTTCAGAGTCTGCATCTCCCTCTCTCTCTGACCCTCTCCTGCTCGCGCTGCCTCTCTCTCTCCTAGAAATAAATAAAACATTAAAAAATTAAAAAAAAAAGACTAGAGACTAGGGGCACCTGGGTGGCCCAGGTGGTTGAGCCTCCAACTCTTGATTTCAGCTCAGGTCATGATCTCACGGTGAGTGAGTTTGAGCCCCATGTCTGGCTTTTTTGCTGACAGCAAGGAGCCTGCTTGGATTTCTCTCTCACTTCTCTCTCTGCCCCTCCCCCCACCTCTCCATCTCTCAAAATAAATTAAACTTAAAGAAGAAAAAAGGACTAGAGTCTATGATGCAATGGAGACGTTTCTAAGGTACTAATCATTTGAGTCTATGGGATTTGGAACAGTTTCAACAACTCTCTTTTGCAGAAAGCAACTTTTACAAAAATGGCCCGAGAGAGGCTTTCAAAATCAGAATTACTACAGTTCAGTAGAGATTGTCTGTGAATGAAACAAGTTTCTTTCTCTTCCTGTTAAAATGACATTCTCTCAATTTCTCCAGGGAAGACTGATTCTACCTTCCCCAGGGCTGCCCTACAGCTGCCCTGTATGTTATAGCCTATTTCCTGGTGGTTTTCTTTTTCTTGCCTTAAAAAAATCCTGAATACTAAAAGTACTTTGGACTCAGTAATCAGAACAAGATTGTTTAATTAAAAACTAGAAATAGTACTGTTACAGCTGGGATGACTCATCTGGGATTTTATTTTAAATGCATAAGAGAGAAGAGAAAGTTTCACAAACTCAGCATAGACCAAAGTACAGAACCAACGACACCTTTCTCCCCTCAGCAGATCAGACGTAAATTTGTTAAAGATGGCATGGAAGATCAGTTGCCTAATGAGAACGTGCAGATTTCTTCTCTTAGTGATTTTGCGTCTGCCCTGTGAGGTGACAAGTAAGTTCACATTCTTTTGGTCTCTTTTTGAACAAAGAAAAATTTCAGATTAACAAACGATCAGCGGGCATTGGGAAAATCCAAAATCCAAATCACCAAATACATGGCTGGTGTGGCTCCGAGTACAGGAGTCAGGCAACATGATAAAACATTAAATGGAAAAATATTTTTATGGTTCTGATATTACGAGACAGAGTAAATGTTCTGTTCTCTCCAGAGCCATAGCCAGAATTTTCCTACATTTTAATGCATTTCATTACTAATCACATCCCAAAGAAGCTCTGCTGTTTAATTGAACATACCTCTTACAGAAAAATCCTCCCTGTACTTGTTCTCTATCCCAATCTGGAAGTGGATCCCACCCAACCATCCCCACCCACGTACATCTCGTTTTAAAAGTAATACATATTTGGGGTGCCAGGGAGGTTTAGTCGGTTGGGTGTCTGACTTCAGCTCAGGTCATGATCTCACAGTTTGTGAGTTCAAGCCCTACTTTGGGCTCTGGGATGACAGCTCAGAATCTGGAGCCTGCTTCGGATTCTGGGTCTTCCCCTCTCTCTGCCCCTCCCCCACTAGCACCTTGTCTCTCTCTCTCTTAAAAAAAATTTAAAGTAATACATAGTCATTGTAGCAAAAATTAGAAAATATATAAAAGAATAAAGAAAACTAAAAGTCCCCCCAATCCCATCATTCAGAGATGGACTCAACAATATTTTGGTATAGATTTTTCTAGATTAAAAAAAAAATCAGGCTGCAAAGTCACATTATTTTCATCAGTAGTTTATGCATTTTAAAGGAAAATTTCATGTGTTTACAGACTATATTAACAAATGTCATGTAGGGGGCAAGTCTATGGCAGCTAAAGTTATTTTTAGCTTTTGTTAACTTGCTTCTGAACCTGGAAAGTAAAAACTGAAATTCAGGTATGTTACAGTGAATGCATTTCTGAAAATCAGAGAGGAAAACTAACTGTTATATATCCTGATCATCCACTCTATAACTTGTCTACCCTACAAACCAGTTGTTTAAACATCAATTATTTTACCACACTGCCAAAACAACATCAAAACATCAGAAATGCAAGACCACCTTTCCCACAGTCCTATCAGAAATCAGATATCTTTTCAAATAAGCCCTTTTGCCCATATTCAATTGCATGTTCAATTTTTATGTATTTGTAGGAATTATTACAGATGTAAGTTACATTCTGCCTATTTACCTAAAGTTGTGTCTTAAGTATTTTTCAATTTTGTTTTCATTTCTACTTCCCCACTTACCCCCTCATTTTGCTACTTCCAACCCCTTGAAGTATACAATTTAAGTCTGGAAATAATTTCTTTACTTTTATCAATCCTATTCAGTATACACAGGGAGATGTTTCCCCAAAATTTTCCTCATAAATTGTGTGTGTGTGTGTGTGTGTGTGTGTGTGTAAATGAGGGTAATTCTGCACATACTCTTTTCTAATCCAGTAGTTCTCAAACTTCATCGCACATTAGAATAGCCTGAAGGCTTTTTACTAATGCAATGCCCAGATTGCACTCGTATCAATTAATCAGAATGTCTGGGGCTGGGAACCAAGCATCAGTATGTTTTTAAAGATGCCTAGGTGATTCTGATGTGCGGCAAGATTTCATAGCCATCATTTTAACATTTTCCCCTTTTTTAGTTAATAATACATTATTTTTATCTTTATTAATTTATCTTTTTCCTTGTGAAATCATATAGGTCAATATGACTATTTTTAAATATTGCAGAATATTTCATTGTACTGGTGTAACGTGATTTATTTACCCAATGCCTTGTTTATGCCATTCAGTTTGTTCACTCTATGTTAATAGTTTCCTCCTACCCTCTCAGGTTCTGTCTTAACTGTGAATGATAAAACCGAGAACTATATTCTGGACACTTGGCTTGGCTCCCAAGAATCTCTGAAATGTGCTGTTAAAAACCACACCAGAGAGGAAGAACTTCTCTGGTACCGAGGACAGGGGACGGTGGATTTGAAATCTGGAAACAAAATCAACTCCAGTTCTGTCTGTGTGTCTTCCATCAGCGAAAATGACCACGGAACCACCTTTACCTGCAAGCTACAGAGGGATCAGTCGGTGTCCATCTCAGTGCTGCTGAATGTCTTTTGTGAGTGAGGGGAAGAAACTGCGAGTCAGTCTGTGTTATTAAGTGGTACTTGAAATCTGGAGCTAAAGAGTATGTGCATTTTAACATTTGCTTGGTATTGCCAAATTGCCCTACTTATGCTCCCACAACAGTGCAGGTGGATGCCTATTTCCCCACACCCTCGTGAGCACCGAGTATTCTCAACTCTAAGAATTTGCCAGCCTGACTTGAGATTTCATTTTCATTTTCTAAATTACGAATGAGCATGTCCACCTGTTTATCAATGTGTTGGCTGTTCATGTTTCTTTTCTGTGAAATGCCTGTTCATGTTCTTTACCCATTCTTCTATTGGGTTATTTGCCTTTTATTTTTTTTTAAATTTTTTTAATGTTTTATTTATTTCTAGGAGAGAGAGAGACAGCGTGAGCAGGGGAGGGTCAGAGAGAGAGGGAGTCACAGACTGAAACAGGCTCCAGGCTCTGAGCTGGCTGTCAGCACAGAGCCCGACGCGGGGCTCGAACCCACGAACCGCGAGATCATGACCTGAGCGAAAGTCGGACGCTTAACCGACTAAGCCACCCGGGCGCCCCGGTTATTTGCCTTTTAAAAATTGATTTGGATAAGGTCTATATATTAAGGAAATTAACCTTTTGTCATTTGAGATTATAAATATTTCTTGTATTTATTTTTTGCTCTTTTTATAGTTCTTTTTTGGGGGGGCCAGATTGAAATTTTAAATGTTTATTTAAAATCACTGATCTTTTCCATTGTGATTTCTAGCTTTGTGTTCTACTTAGCCATTCATTGGGAATCTTTTTTTTAAACCTTCTTTATTTTTATTTTAGAGAGGGCAGAGGGGCAGAGAGAGAGAGAGAGAGTGAGAGTGAATCTTTTTAAAAAGATTTTTAAATGCTTATTCATTTTGAGAGAGACAGAGAGAGAGAGAGAGAAAGCCATGAGTGGGGGAGGGTGAGAGAGAGAGGGAGACACAATCCAAAGTAGGTTCCAGACTCTGGGCTGTCAGCACAGAGCCCAACAGGGGGCTCAAACCAACGAACCGCGAGATCATGACCTGAGCTAAAGTTGGACGCTCAAACGACTAAGCCACCCAGGTGCCCCCAGTGAGAGAAAACCTTAAGTAAGTTCCATGCTCAGCACGGAGCTTGACGTGGGGCTCAATCCCATGACCCTTGGATCATGACCCAAGCTGAAATCAGGAGTCAGACATTTAACCGACTGAACCACCCACGTACCCTGGGAATCTCTTAACATCACCTTTAAACCCAAAATGGTGAAGCTCTTAGATGGTTGGATTCAGGTATTGGTAACCCACTGCTAGAACTATGTGGGGGTAAGGGAGTCTTTCAAGTAATTCCATGTAGGTGATCACATAGGTGGTTTGGGTAGAAAGCTGGTCCTATGTGAGAGAGGTAAGGATAATGAAGAGAGGGGTGATGTAGGATAAGGTGATGATGTGGTATGAATTGGTGGAAGAGTGAGCTCTGGACTCAGAACCTAGTAATAAAGTCAAAGGCATTTGACTTCATGAGCTCAGCAAACTTTTCGGTGAAAAATTGATGTCATTGCTCTTGAAATAAAAAGGTAGAAAAATGGCCGAAGAACCCAACTTTGGAAAATACTGGCATCTTACAGTTTGAGTTTCCAGAGTGAAATATTTGCATGTTCCTAGGCAAAGGAGCTTTGTTTTTTATTTTCTATGAATCAGTAAAATGTGGTTTTTAGCAAGCTACCTCTTGGCTATCAGGGGATCTTGGAGGTCTTGTAATCTTTATAAAATGACAGATAAGAAAACAGAGGCAAAGATTGAGGGCCCAAATGATCACAGCTGAAGCTGAGAACAGAACACCATTCCCCAGGCGCCTGACTTAGTGTCCTTCCCATTGCACCTTCTTAAAGGAGACATGGCAGATAGGATGTGGTGGCTTCAAGAAATGATTGTCAGTTTTCCAACCTGAATCCATATTTCAGACCACCTTTACAACAACCTCCTAAATATGGCTGTTGCTAAACATATATATAAAAAAAGCCAATTGGTCAGTGATCCGTAATGACAATAATTGGCACAAACTCACTCATCAATAAATCAAAATGAGCTCATAAAAGTGACAAGAATATAACGTACAATTCTGAGGAAGTATTATTATTGTTATAAGTAGCAGGCTGAGAACTACACAGAGGCTTGATGATACACTATTTGGGGGAAGGTGTTCAGAAAGAAGTTTTTTTCATAGAACCAGAACCTTCTTTCACGGTTGCTGCTGAAAGTATAAATCGAGTCCACCTCTTGTACAATTTTTATCAAAATTTAAACGGTGCCGATCCTGTGATCCAATGTTTCTATTTCTAGGTGTTTTAACCTTGAGAAACGTGTGCAACATGTGCTTAAAGAAACATATACAAGGATATTTATTGAAGCATTAAAATTTTAAAAATAAAAATAATGCCCATCAATCAAAATGATTAAAGAGTCTTATACTGTAGCACTCTAAAAGCAATGAGCTAGATCTCTGTGGTTCAAAGTGGATATATCTCAGAAACATGCAAGCTACTGAGAGAATAAAGTATTTTTATATGACTCCTAAAATATACAATGTATTTCCTATTGGTACATCATATGTATAAAAAACTGTTTCTTCAGGACACTTGGGTGTCTCAGTCAGTTGAACTTTGGAGTCTTGATTTGGGCTCAGGTCATGACCTTGTGGTTTGTGGGTTCAAGCCTTATGTCAGGCCCTGCACTGACAGTGCAGAGCCTGCTTGGGATTTCCTGCCTCCCTCTCTCTCTGCCCTTCCCCCACTCATGCGCGCGCGCGTGCGCGCGCGCGCGCTCTCTCTCTCTCTCAAAATTAAATAAAGAGACATTTTTAAGAAATTTGTTTCTTCAAAAAAGATCTGCAAGGATTTACATCAAACTCATAGCAGTGGGTATCTTTGGAGAGGAAGCGAACAAGATGGAATCAAGGAGGACTTTACTTTATCTGAAATGTACTAGTTTTTACAAAAGGGAATACTCACATATAGCTGATATGCTTTAACATTAATCTTAAATGGTTAAATCAAAAGGAAAAACTAACAGGGCATGTCCACAGGTCCTATGGTTTATTTGATAATTACATTCTCTATTGTAGCAGCTTCCTACATATCCAAATGCCATATAACATCCTTGTTGGATATGGATACAGAATTCAAGCTCATTCCAAAGAGCAGCAAAATGTCATTCTTCTGAAAGAGTTATTAATAGCACAGCCTACTCAGGGTCTAATTATTCAGTGTGCAGATTACACAAGCTCCTTTTTTCCTCCTTCCCTGACTCTAGCTCCTTTCTACTGCCCGCTTTGCAAGCACTTTATTATTCTTCTGCATCTGGAGCAGAAAATGCAAGGGGCATGGAAAAGAGGAAGAGTCAGCTCAGGCTTTTCTTCCCCTTGGTGTTGGAAAGCCCTGGTGCAGGTGCGAGTTGGAATTATTTGGTGAATTATTTGTGTTCAAGTATCTGTGTCTCTAAGGACCGCCCTTATAATGGAGGGAGTAAGGACTGGCTCTCCCAGAAGGATGAGAGGGACTCAATGTCACATTCACCATCCATAGATGTCCGAGTTGGCAAAATCGGAGCACCTTCTGGGAGGAGGACATTATTTCTAGAGGATCATTGAGGAAATGCAAATATGCATTGGGAAATCGGGCCAGGGCAAATGCGGTTGATAAAATGCAAAAATAGAGGATGTGAGGAGACCTCAAAACCACCACGGCAGCCACGGCTTCTGCCACCGCCAACACCACCACCATAAAAATAGTAACTAGCACTGTGGTAAATCCTTTACAGGCGTTATCTCATTTAATCTTTACAGCACCTTGTGAGGTAGGTATTGTCCCGCTTTTTAGATGAAGAAAGTGAGCAGTGACTTAGCAGTTAAATAACTTTCTCAAGGTCACAGGAGGTGGTGTAGAAATGGAATTAGGGATAAGTGCAATCCCTGCTTTCTTCATATTATACTGTTTTCTCCAACGTATTAGTACAGATTGGTTTCAGAGCAAAGACTCAAGGCTTATCCTTTTAGGTAGTGTTATAAATTGTCTACTTGGTATAGATTCATTATTATAGACATTTGTTTCATGGTTTATCTTCTCTACTACATAGAAGTTCTATGAGGTTTGGAACTGAATGTGTTATTTACCATTGTATCCCTGGCTCCTAGGCCAGTGTTTGGCATAAAGTAGGAACTTGATAAATTTTTGTCCAATGAATAAATGACTACATGAGACAGACTGAAGGCAGATCTTGAACACTGACAGTAAACTACTGCTTATTCACTAATTAAGCCTACATGCTTGGGTCTTATAGTTCCTCCTCTTCTGAGTGGAGATGACTTGAAAACAGTTGAGGAAGGCAATGATGTGAAGTTGGTTTGCAATGTGAAATCCAACCCCCAGGCTCAAATGATGTGGTACAAAAACAGTACCATCCTCAATTTAGAGCAAAATCACCGAGTCGAACAGACAAGTGAATCTCTTCAACTGTCAATCACCAAAGTCAAGAAATCTGACAATGGAACCTATAGCTGCATTGCAAATTCATCTCTGCAAATGGAGACCAAGGACTTTCACCTCATTGTCAAAGGTAACTCTCTTTTTAAGTAATATCAGCACAGTGCAAAAGTCAGAATAGGTTCTCAGTAAATATTTTGTGTGGCAACAAAGTCATGATGCTAATTAGGATTAATAGCTAATGATTTTCTTTGGAGAATTACCCCTATCCAAGAAATCTCTACTAAGAAATCTAATTCGTGGGGCACCTGGGTGGCTCAGTCAGTTATGCATCCAACTTCAGCTCAGGTCATGATCTCATGGTTCATGAGTTCGAGCCCCATATCAGGCTCCGCACTGACTGAACCATGAAAAGCTTGCTTGGGATCTTCTCTCTCTCCTTTCTGTGTCCCCCCCCCCCCTCCACTTGCACATTCTGTCTCTCAAAATGAATAAGTGAACCTAAAAAAAAGAATTCTAATTCTTCCATTTAGGGGATCATGCCCATTCCATATGAAACACTGCTTTTTGAACACAGGTCCTTTCTAGAACCAAGTGGTAGAAGACAATTCTGGTTGGCTTTTAGGAAGGAGTAATTCCATAAATTCTCCTGGGCCACAAGGTTTGTAGGAACTGGACTTCTGAGTTTGCAGCCTAATGATAAACAGAGAGAGAAGTCAGAAACACATAGAGAAGGGAAGACGGGTGAGAAAATGAATCTAAATACACTCTCAACTCTGAAATTATAATCTATAGGCTAATCAGTAGTGAGGGAGGGGAAAGATGGTGGAAAAATGTCTTTCTCTTGGCTTCATGCCCCATCCACCCAGATTTTTCACCTCTGCAAAACACAGGGACCAAATGAAATTTCGAATGTTCTTCCCTCCTATTTCTCATTCATACAATAAGAGAAAGGGGACCTACGAAGAGAAAGCAAGGAAGACAGTAGAAAGAAATGAGGTCAGAGAGTAAATGGAATAGAGACTAGCATGCCCACATTTCCACTTACCACTGGCGATTGTGGCAAAAATTGACCTTGAGGTGAGCAGCACAAAAAGAAGCTTTCAAGAACGCAGCTGTGATGCCTGGGTAGGAACAGCCATCTTGATACCAGGGTAAAGAAAGCTGCAGTCTTAGCAGAGCAGAAAGACCTGTAGAGGGTGTTGGGTCTCGAGGACTTCTTTAGACAATGCCTCAGCCCAGGAATGTGTTGGGGAGCAGGACAGTGTGGGATGGGACTTAATCGGCAACAATCAAGCCTGTCAATCATTCTTAGCTGCTGTTCCCCGAATCCAAATTCAAAGATAACTTCCTTTTTGATACAGATCCTGCAAGTTCAGTTAAAATATTTAAGTTTTCTTAGATAACATCTCTTTTAATTTGAAACAAACATTTATTAAGACCCTCGAGTGTTAATTTTGCGCGGCGCCTGGGTGGCCCAGTCAGTTAAGCATCTGACTCTTGACTTTGGCTCAGGTCATGATCTCACATTGGGCTCTGCGCCAGGCATGCAGCCTGCTTAGAATTCTCTCTTTTTACCTCTGCCCCTCCCCCACTCAGAGAATGCACTGGCACACTTGCTCTCTTTCTCTCTCGCATGCTGTCAGAAAAATGTTAATTTTTTTTTTTTACAAATAGTTTATTGTCAAGTTGGTTTCCATATAACACCCAGTGCTCACCCCCACAAGTGCCCTCCTCCATGCCCATCTATCCCCTCCCCCCCATCAGTCCTCAGTTTGTTCTCAGTATTCAAGAGTCTTTCATGGTTTGCCTCTCTCCCTCTCCCCTACTATTTCTCCTCTTTTTCTCCCCCATGGTCCTCCATTAAGTTCCTCCTAATCCTCCTATATGTGCAAACATATGGTATTTGTCCTTCTCTGCCTGACTTATTTCGCTCAGCATAACACCCTCAAGGTCCATCCATGTTGCTACACATGGCCAGATTTCATTCTTTCTCATTGCCATGTAGTATTCCATCGTATAGATAAACCACATCTTCTTGATCCATTCGTCCGTTGAAGGACATTTAGGCTCTTTCCATGTTTTGGCTATTGTTGAGAGTGCCGCTATGAACATTGGGGTACATGTGCTCCTATGCATCAGCACTCCTATATCCCTTGGGTAAATTCCTAGCAGTGCTATTGCTGGGTCATAGGGGAGTTCTATTGTTAATTTTTTTGAGGAACTTCCACACTGTTTTCCAGAGGGGCTGCACCAGTTTACATTCCCACCAAGAGTGTAGGAGGGTGCCCGTTTCTCCACATCCTCGCCAGCATCTAGAGTTCTCTGATTTGCTCATTTTAGCCACTCTGACTGGCGTGAGGTGGTATCTCAGTGTGGTTTTGATTTGTATTTCCCTGATGAGGAGGGATGCTGAGCATCATTTCATGTGTCTGTTGGCCATCTGGATGTCCTCTTTGGAGAAGTGTCTGTTCATATCTTCTGCCCAGAAAAATGTTAATTTTGATTGCTGAATACATAGGCAAAAACATACAAAAAAATCTTTATGTTTGTTGTCATGTTAACACTGCCTTTATGCAGCTGAGAGACATATCTGATTATGTCATCTGCAAACTTGGGCAAGCTATGTCAATTTTCTGGTTAGAAAGCCTTAGTTTGGGGACATTCACTAACTCCCTTCTTACTCTGATTGGATATTATTGATCAGTTGAAATAAAATTCTATTTTTCTGAAAAAACAAAACAAAACAAAACAGAAGAGAGAAAGTCAAGATACCTGGTATATGTAGCAGATGCAGAAAATGCTCACACACACATTTCCTGGTCTGAGGCCAGTATGCCAAGAGCAGCCAAACAAGCCGACGCTCCTATTTCATGTTAGAACAGTATTCACGCTGTCGTTTGCCTCCCGTGCCCACTCATTGCCTTTCTTGCTAGTTCCTCGGAAGCCAGATGAAATTCTTGCCAGAAGGGTTGGACCATGTGACCAGAGGGATTATATCCTGCCCCTCAGGGGGGTCTGGGACACCAACAGAGAGGCTTGTGGGAAGGGAGAGCTGCGGCCGGTTGAATGCCCATTACTGTGATTACTGGTGTGTCCAGTAATTTGTCCTGCAGGGAGGGCAGTGACAATACCCCCAGGGGGCTGCCTGCTTTAAAAAATCAAACCCACAAATAACCCAAGTACGCATGGGGTAGGAGTGGCGGAACGGGCAGCTTATTGAAGCTTGTAGCTATTCACCTCCCCACAAAAGCACAGTTGGTGGGGCCTCCAGCCATGCCGTTCCAACTGGCTGTAAAAACTACACGCAGAGATTAGGGGATTATATCATCCCTCTTGGTTAAGAAGGAGTTGTAAGTGACATAAAAAACACACAACTTGTGTGGCAAGCAGGATGTCAGCTTGACAAATTGGCTTTCAGGTGGGCAGGATCCTGTTTGCTATGGAACGCTTCCAAACCAACTTGTTTTTCTTATTTCTTCCTGCTCTATTATTTCCCAGGCTGTCGGCTGCTTTCACAGCATCAAGTGCCCTGCTGCCTGTGCTCAGGATAAATGTGTTTGCCACGAGCCTCTCCTGGCTTCAGGGCTCGGTAGGGTAGTTTCTAAATAGGGCCATGCAAAGCTAGAAGTGTAATCACAGATCTTGAGTGCAAGAGGTTAGCCTGTGTGTTGGGATTATCTTGCATAATAAATATGGAGGGGGGAAAATGACCAAATCTAGTTACAAACAGGAGAGTAAAACGGGGGAGATGCATTTATACTTATGAAAGTCACTTTCATCAAAAACGAAATCCAAAGGGAGTCCCAGCGGATCAGGCAGTTTATTTCAGCTTGTTTAAAGAGTAAAAGCTGTCATTTCATTCAGCTTGGTAAAAATATTCAGATCTTGGACTGAATTCGGATCTTTTCCTAATTGTCCCTCTTTTGCTTCCCCTTATTTCGACATTTTTCCTTGGCACTGAAAGTAGAAAGGGCCCCTAATAAGGTGAAGGCCCTCAGGTGTCTCCCAGGGCTGGCTCTCACAGGGTCCATGCTTACAAGAAGGCCCATGGAGGAGAATTTCTCCAGAATATTGGTGCAGCTCACACTCTCATGAAAAAATTTTTAGTAACAACTAAAAGAGAGTAAGAGTAAGGGATGGTTAATCTACTTACTCCCCAAAAGTATCCTGAGCAGGAACTGGACAAATAGGAAAGAAGAAAACAAGTAAAAGGTTAGTGGTTAGGTGTGTCATATATTTATGGAGGGATAAACCCTATGTTATAATCTTGAGGCAAATAGGTCTTGGGCTTTGAAATGAGATTCATCTAAAGTGTTCCCCTCCTCTCCACCTTTCACCCCTCATATACTTTTTCATGACCAGATGTCCTTTTATAACACTGATCTCAATCTATGGTTTTTGTTTGTTTAATGTCTGTCTTCACTACTAGAGGGTCAGCCCCATGAAGGCAAGAGCCTTCCATGTCTGACCTAGTTTTTGCAGGGCTGAGCACTGTACCTATGACACAATAGTCAGTAAAAATTTTTTGACCCCACTCATTCTATAAACTCAAGGGCACAATAAATAGCATACTTTTATTTCCTATAAATTCCTAAAATATTATCTTAGCCAAGATTGGAGCCTCCCACCACCACCCCTGGGGTGGTATCGAAATCCAGGGGCTTAGGAGAGATCATTTAAATATCTTTGTTGGGGGGCGCCTGGGTGGCTTAGTCGGTTAAGCGTCCGACTTTCGCTTAGGTCAAGATCTCGAGGTTCGTGGGTTCGAGCCCCGCGTCGGGCTCTGTGCTGACTGCCAGCTCGGAGCCTGGAGCCTGTTTCAGTCTGTGACTCCCTCTCTCTCTGATCCTCCCCTGCTCACGCTGTCTCTCTCTCTCTCTCCCCTAGAAATAAATAAAACATAAAAATAAATAAATAAATAAATAAATATCTTTGTTGGGGGGCGCCTGGGTGGCTTAGTCGGTTAAGCGTCCGACTTTCGCTTAGGTCAAGATCTCGAGGTTCGTGGGTTCGAGCCCCGCGTCGGGTTTTTTTTTTTCTGTCAGCTCAGAGCCTGGAGCCTGCTTCAGATTCTGTGTCTCCCTCTCTCTCTGCCCTTTCCCTGCTCGTGCTCTGTCTCCCTTTCTCTCTCAAAAATAAATAACATTTAAAAAAAGAAAAAATAAAATAAAATAAAAATAAATACCTTTGTTGATCTTAAGCACTCTTACTTTTAAAAGTTTCATCCCATGTCATATCAAACATATTAAAATGAAGCACATGGAGTATGCTTTTTGCTGTAAAAGTTTTGAAAGGATGTTTGTAACTTGCATACATTTTGAATTTTATTACATATTAGTTATTAATGTGATTCTTAAGGTTTAAATATCATTATTTGGCTGTTGGGTTACAGTTGACACAAAGTTATGTCTTACAGGTATTTAATCATTTATTAATTTGACCAATCTGCCACTTTATTTTCATATTTTGGAACCAATATGTATTTTTCCAGGCATTTGGGAAGCGTGCAAGCTGTGCCCACAGTGTCTGATGAACAAAATAGCTCTGAATTTACATGGTGTTCAGGAAATGATGGGATGGGTTTTTTTCTTAAGTTTTTAAACATTTTTATTTATTATTGAGAGACAGAGAGAGACAGAGCATGAGCATGGGAGGGGCAGAGAGAGGCAGAGACACAGAATCTGAAGGAGGTTTCAGGCTCTGAGCTGTCAGCACAGAGCCCAATGCAGGACTCAAACTCATGAACCACAAGATAATGACCTCAACCAAGGTGGGTTGCTTAACCAATTGAGCCACCCAGGCACCCCTGGGATGGGTTTTCTTTTCCAGACTGTCATGATTGCTGCTGATCTCTTTCTAACCCAGGTTCTAAATAGACTCTCTGGGGTGCCTGGGTGACTCAGTCGGTGCATCCAAGTCTTGATTTCTGCTCAGGTCATAATCTCACAGTCATGAGATTGAGTCCCACATCGGGCTCTGTGTGACGACATAGAGCCTGCTTGGGATTCTTTCTCTCTCTCTCTCTTTCTCTCACTCTTACCCCTTCCCCACTCACACACCCCCTAAAATAAATAAATAAACATTAAAAAAAGAAGCAGATTCTCTGTTCTTCCATGATGTTTAGAAAGGTATGAAAATCTTTGCCAAGGTTGGAAAGGCTGCTCAGAGTCCCATTTCCCTAGGGGCACTGTGCAGCCATCTTGTATAATGTCCTTTCACCTGCATGGGGGACTATCACAGTACAGCTACAAGGGTCCCCTCTGCTCCTGGAGCCCACAGGCCTCTCTTCCCTTAGTCCAGCAGGCGTCTCAGCTTTTCTTGCTCTTAAAGCCTTCCTTCCTATGTTTCTCCCTTGGAGACATCTCCCAGTATCTTCTGGGCTTTCAAAGGGCAGGAAAAACCATTGATTTTAGTCTATCTCTGCCTTCTGCATGGAAAACTTTTGGATGAAGAAAGCACAAAATGGTCTGACTACCCACTTTGGGGGAATGATTCATATTATAGTAAGTTATCCTTATAATAATAAATAAATCCACAAAGGGACGGATTCAAAACCTATCTCTGCTAGTTACTAGTTCTGTGACTTTGGACAAGACGCTCCTCACTGTAACCATACTGTAAAATGAAGTTATTAATACCTACCTTGTTAGGTTGTTTGGAGGATTTAATTAAGAGGATGATATATGTTGAGTGCAAGGCGCCATGGCTGGGACTTAGTAGAAACATATAAATTAGAAGCATATATATGTTAGCTCTTATTTCCTGTGTTTGCATTTCCAACAGATAAAGCTGTGGCTATTCCAATAGAACCCATTATTGCAGCGTGCATTGTGGTCTTTCTGACATTGTGCTTTGGACTGATTGCTAGAAGAAAAAGTATAATGCAGGTATTGAAGTATTCTAAGATATTTATGTAAAAAGTCATCTAAATACAAGCAGAGAACTGGCTACATAAGCGACTCTAGAATTGGGAACCATACTTGGACAATCTGGTCTCTCTAAAGACCTAAAATGGAAGTTGCTCAAGGGCATAAAAATTGTATATATGTTATAAGGATGGTTTTAACAAAAGAATGGTAGCACATATGGACAAAACCTGAATGAAAATAGCTGTGGTGTTAGGAGTAGGGGATTGGGGCCTGATTTTTTCTTCCTTTTAAATTTCTCTTTATTGTTGCCATGGTACCTCTGGTAAAATAAATAAATACACAGGGGAACATCTGCTGTGGGTTCAGAGATCTGCATGAAAAAGGTGGCACTTTCTGCTCACCTCCTGAGCACAGCCACAACAGGCAGCTGCAGCAGCTGCCGGGGGGGGGGGGGGGGGGGGGGGGGGGGGGGGGGGGGGGNCTGTGAACGGAACTCGGTGTTTGGATGACGTGCAGGCACGTCGGTTGTGCAAAACAGCCTATCTCCACCTTCGGTCTCCCACCCCAGACCCCGGGGGGGGGGGGGGGGTGAGGGGGAAGGGGAGGAGGGCAGACGCTGGACTCTGAATTGTTGACTAGTCATCTTCTTGGTTAGCTTGATGCAGAGCATGTGTGTGTATTGGTGAATGCCTTGCATTTGGCTCTACCAGTTAATTCAGTGCCAAAGGGAGGCAAAAGGGGAAGAGAGCCTCAAAGGAGAGGCCAGTATGGTCCAGGCTGAGTTAATTACACAGCGAGAGGCGTTCTCTTTGAAATATTTGGTAACTGGGTGTAATTCAGGACAACAATGTCTTCCAAGAAGAAATTCACCCAACCCCTGGTTCTAATCTAAGGCAAATTTTTCCTACAAAAGGAAGGAAGGAAGGAAGGAAGGAAGGAAGGAAGGAAGGAAGGAAGGAAGGAAAGAAAGAATCAACTACCAAAGAATCCTGGAAGCATTTTAATTCAAGGATTATATCTCTGTAGGTTCAATACAGAAATCATTAACATTGCCAAAGACATAAGACCTGGACTAGTGCAGAAGTGTCTGTATTTCCAGGCACCTCTATATTGTGTATTTTTCTAGGTAGGAGATTAACAGACATTTGGGTTTCCTATCCCCTGAGCCACCTTGGTGCATTCAAAATGTTTATCCACTGCCTTCGAAAAGCAAGCAAACTCATTGCCCTTGTGTTTGGTTTTAGCTCTGCATAAAGGATGAAGATCCGCAAAGAGACACAGCTTTGTAAGTACTCTGGGCTGGGGCCAATGATTTCCCAGAAGCAGATGGGTAGCAGTGGTGTACAACGTAAAGCCCATCCTGGGCAAACTCCTCCTGAGATGGGAGAGGTGCTGGAAGGTGAAGAGGTTCAGACAAGAATGGAGGGTGGAGGAGAATTTGCCTTCACTTTATAGGTAGACAGGCGGGGCTAGGTTGGAAGGTTGCCTAGGACGGGAGAGTACCGTTGGTCTTAAGCCTGCTCTCTGCTTGGGAAGTTTTGGGCTAATGTTTAAGCAGCACCTGCATTGTATTGCCACATGATGTAAATGACTGAGAGGGCCTATCCTGGGGGAAGCCACGCTACAGTCTCCCTCACAAAGTCGGAAGCCACAGTCCTCATTCTGAATACTGCCTAGTCTGTTGGCTCCAGCATTGGAGAAGTAAGCAGTGGGTTAAAAGAACAAAGGCATTCCTTCCGAGAGCATGACGCTGTTTTGTGCAATTGTCAATGGGATCAGTTTCTTGATTTCTCTTTCTGTTGCTTCATTATTGATGTATAAAAATGCAACCAATTTCTGTACATTGATTTTGTACCCTGCAACTTTGCTGAATTCATGGATCAGTTCTAGGAGGCTTCTGGTGGAGTCTGTCGGGTTTTCTATGTAGAGTATCATGTCAGCATGATTCTTGGTTTGAATTTTTTTCTCATTGCTATGATCATTATTATAATTAATTTCTTGGTTCATTTCAGATGAGAAAGCAGAGATGCCATCTAACACAGCAAGAGTTTTGCATCAGGACTTCCTTGATTTATGTAGTCCCATCTGTATTTATTGCTATTATTAAATTCACTCCTGTCAAATTGTCAGAGGTTATGAAGAAGTGTTTCATTAAGCACTGAAGAGTAGTTGTTATGACTAATTTGATATACTTGCTGAACATTTTTATGGAGAACACTATTAAGAATGAAAATTAAGATTCAGTTAAGGCTTCTCCTTGAAGGGTGTGTTAATTAATTGAGATTGGTTCCAGAAAGGTTGGTAAACATTTAGCATATATCTTCTACGTAGGAGATTAATGGACATTTGGGTTTTACAAATAAGTGTAAAACCAAAATCAAAAGGGGAGCTGAACATAGAGTGATCGATATTTTAAGTTTGCCAAGAAAGCACATAAATAATATCAATTATCATCTACTTTTGCTGCCGTTTCATAAAAGAAATGTTTTAGAACTCAAAAAAGGAAGGATGCAATCTCAGAATATAAGGCACTCCTTTAAATGGAATAAATTTAGCATTATGAAAAAGTCAGCATATGTCCTTATTTTTCTCCGCTCATCGTGGTTTGGTGACACAGTCACAGACTTGGTGAGCTTTACGCGGTGATGGGACAAAACTCACGGGGCACGGGGGCCACAGTGGGTCTGTTCACAAGCAGCCTTTGCCCTTTCGGAGCAGTTCCTTGCCTGGATCCAGGGACAATAATTATGAATCAGCCTGTACTCTTCTCATATACCTCAGTTTTAAGTTGAAGCTCTTCTAATTTGTCTTATACTTTGCCCACTTCCGTTCTTTTTTCATTCTTTTCTCTTAAGAGTCTCTGGTTTGCTTTCCCACACAGATGGGATGCTGAGGCCATCCTGGCCAGAACAACCTTTTTTATTTTTATTTTTTAGTTTATTTTTTGTTTTGAGAGAGCACACAGGGGAAGGGGAGAGGCAGAGAGAGAAGAGAGAGAATCCCAAACAGGCTCTGTACTGTCAGCATGGAGCCCGATGGGGGGCTCATACCCACAAACCTTAAGATCAATGACCCGATCTGGGGCGCCTGGGTGGCTTAGTCGGTTGAGGGTCCGACTTTCGCTTAGGTCATGATCTCACGGGTTCGTGGGTTCGAGCCCCGCGTCGGGCTCTGTGCTGACTGCCAGCTCGGAGCCTGGAGCCTGTTTCAGAGTCTGTGTGCCTCCCTCTCTCTCTGACCCTCCTCTGCTCACGCTCTCTCTCTCTCTCTCTCTCTCCTAGAAATAAAGTAAAAAAAAAACATAAAAAAATTAAAAAAAAAAAAAAAAAGATCATGACCCGATCTGAAATCAAGAGTCAGATGCTTGATCAACCTGGGAGCCCCCCAGAACCACCTTTGATGTCCCTGCCATACGCACTTTCTCATTTAGAGAAAAACAATTTTTTTTGGTCTAATATTGCAGTAGCTAAATGTGCCATAGCAAGAGAGAGATGTGCTACCAGATAGGTGGTTAAAAGCTTCTATTGATATGAAAGCAAAGAGAAGAAATGAACGGAATATACGAAATCTGAATTGTCTTGTTTGTAAGAGGGACCTCCCCCCATCTTCTCATTAGGCTTCTCTCTGCTTCCTTGGAAAACTTCTGCATGAAATGGAGAGAGAGACTATTAAAGACTATGATTTACAGATTTCTCTATCTGGTTGGAAGCCCCAGCAGGCTTTTGAGGGATTTCAAATCATGTTCCTCATTCAGGATTTCTCAAAGTAGAATTTGGAAGCCCTGTGAAAATGGTGTAAGAACAAAGTAGGAGGAGTGTGAAAATCTGAAAGTTTAGACAATTAAGGAGAAGCCTGGAGACTAAATGGAAAAAACAGATCTCAGGCAATGGTGGGTTGGGATAGTTTAAAGTAGAAGAGGAAACAGGGAAAACTTACTGCACCATATCTAATTTGACTTAGAATACAAGAGACCTGAATTCCAGTGTTGGCTGTTTTATTTTGGACAAGTCCTTTTCTCTCAGGTGTTTGAAAAATGAGAAGGTTGGATTAGAAGAAGGAATAGGATTAATTTTCGTGTTAAATTTCACGTTAATTCGTGTGATTCTTAAAAGATTCCCAAATAGTTTGGTTAAATGCTGGAAGGAGTTGGCAAGGAAAACTGAAAACGTAATACCTTTGCCCTACCTAGTAGAAATATGAATCAGCTTTGTTCTAGGACATATAGCAATTCTTGAGTATTACAGGTCATCAGTAGAGAATTTCATCACCCTTATAAACTACAGTGACCTTGTACATTAGCACAGGCGAGCAACATTAACTAGTTTTAACAGAGCATAGCAATATTGTAAGTGGTCACTGTATTTCATTTTGCCTTATAGTTTTGAAAAAAACCCAGAGCCTTTATTAAAAACTGTGCTATCACTTACTTATTTATTTTAAGTTTATTTATTTATTTTGAGAGAGAGACAGAGACAGAGTGTGAGCAGAGGAGGGGCAGAGAGAAAGAATCCCAAGCAGGCTCCCTGCTATCAGCACAGAGTCCAATGCGGGGCTCAGTCTCACAGACTGCAAGATCATGATCTGAGCTGAGATACAGAGTCAGACGCTTCACTGACTGAACCACCTACGGTGCCCTCCAAAACTGTGTCTATTATTTAAAATTAGAAGTTTAGCCTAGGGTGCCTGGATGGCTCAGTCAGTTAAGAGTATGACTTTGGTTTAGGTCATGATCTTGCAGTTCATAAGCAAGCTCCATATTGGGCTCTGTGCTGACATCTCAGAGCCTGGAACCTGCTTTGGATTCTGTGTCTCTTTCTTTCTGCCCCTCTCTCACTCGTGCTCTCTCTCTCTCAAAAAAAAAAAAAAGAATAAACATTAAAAAACAAATTTAAAAAAAAGTTCAACCTAGAAACTGACTTAGAAGGATGTGAAATTCCAGAACTTAAAAGAAGTCCCCATAGCCTTTCCCTAAATGTGTTCTAGATCTACTATGAGATACTTGAAATGCCAACATTTATTATTAGTCTGTTTTTGACACTTTGGACTACAGTTACCAGTGCAGAAATGACAGACAAAGCCAGTTGCTCCCTTTGCAACCTTTCTACCAATAGGGACACCTTTTGTAATGATCATTTCTCTCCTTCTTGGGCCCCATTAAAAAAACAAAACAAAACAAAAAAAACTGGTCTACCGAGCAGCCTGTATCTATTAAATAATAGTAATCTGCTTTCCCCCTTTTTAAAACATCAGTGATATCTACTCGCCAGTCTGAACTTCTTTTATGATGACACAATTACCCGGTTGATGTAATTTCATTTCAAAGCAAAGAAATCTGGTACTTTACTGAACGTGGGCAATCTTTCATGGGTTAAAAATATATCACTGCCATTAGGTTTTTTGAATAATTGAAAATAGTTTACAGACTCCTTTGTTCACCAATTTTACCCCTGTTATCGCTACCTTGAATCTACTAGCCATAAACTCAAATTCTGACAGGAGTCAAGCAGATCAGTGAAATAGTGAAGATGTAAAACAATAGAGTGGTGGGATCTGTGGCAAACGGAGAGCACATCTTTGTCTAAACAAGGGTTAACAGCTACCATTCAGACCGATCTTCTGATGCTTGAGAGAAGTCAGAACTCTGAATTTGCATGTGTAATTCTTCTAATAAAAAAAACCCAGGTTTTTTGTTTGTTTGTTTGTTTTAATCCTGGATGTCTAGGAGTAGAAGAATTCTCTCACCCCAATATATGCTAATCTCTGTTAGTTAAGTTCCAATCCAGTGTTGCCTTGGGCTTTCATTGTCTTGTGGAGATTTCTGTGAAACAGCTCTTGTAATTTTCACACCTATCCTTCTTTCCCCCAAAGCTCAGGCAGGATCATGAGGATCATGAGGACAGTTCGTGATACCATACTGAAGACTTGACCTGCATTATTTGATCCTGTGAAAAACCTTTATGGAGTACTCATGGCTGTTCCAACTTTGATGATGAGGACACCAGGGCTCAGAATGTTTAAGTGACTTATAGAGAATGACTAAGCTAGGATTCATATCGGGCGGATCCAAAGCCTGGGGCCTGGAATGGGGGAGAGGATATCACAGGAGGGACAAAGGTTGAATAATAAAGACAAAGTCACTTCTCTCATATATTTCAAGAATGATGTCCAATCCTACTTCTAGTAACCTATGTATACATTAAATATTTTAGTAAGTAAAGGGGATTTAAAACCACGTTGGCCGGTGAGCATTTTGAAGATGTGACAACACTCCCTGAGATCACTTGCAATGTCCTGCGGTGTTGTAGTGCTGCAGCTGAGAACTGCTGCCCTAAATATTTGTTTGTCCTTCTGATCACAATAATCACCAAGTATTAATCTTTGCCGAAGGGCTTGCGTAGATAATTTCTTATCATTGCAACAACCCTAAAAGGTAGGTGTTGGAATCCTCATGTTACAGATGAGGAAACTGAGGATTAGAGAAACAACATAACTTGCTCACACTTGCACAATTAGCATGGGGTGGGGCTGAGAGTCAAACCCAGGGCACACGGACCTCAAGGTTCGTGCTCCTTCACTACACTGCACTGTCCTGGGGCGGGGGGCCAGGGATAAAAGTACTGAAATGTGTTGAGAGCATCTTACTGACTGGAGGCTTGGGAGCTGTGGCAGAGATATTTGTCATTGACTGAATATCCTCGTGCTCATCACATTTCCCTGCGCAATTTGCCATTAGATAGTCCATGAGACTAGTCTCCGTCAAGACGCTGTGGATAGAATTAACCGTGTCACTTCCGGGCAAAGCAAAACAGAATGGGTACATGCTCCTTAGGTTCTTGGTTCCCCTGACATGGCAACCGTGGGGACATGTTGGAGCATCTATCGGCCTGGGACTCTGAGTCACTATGTGGACCAGAGCTGCCTATTCACATATAAGTGAGAAATAGACCCTTGTGTCAAACCACTAGATTTTAGGATTAATTTGCTATTGCAGTGTAACTTAGCTTATCCTGACTAACTGTGTTTCATTACAATAAGAAATCAGGAGAACATTTAATCTACTTCAATGAAATGATGCTTAATTTCAAGCACAGGTTCACAATAATCCCCACCCTTTCCCAGCAGGGACTGAGTCATTTAAAACGCTGCAAAAAAAAAAAAAAAATCACATTTTCCCCTGTGAATAAACTTGCATCTATCGACAACACATCTTTAAGGAAACAGGGCAGCAGTAGGGCAAGCCAGAAAAACATTAACTTGTCTCATTAAAGGGATACCTGGGTGGCTCAGTCGGTTAAGTGTCCGACTTCAGCTCAGGTTATGATCTCACGGTTCGTGGGTTCAAGCCCCGCGTCAGCCTCTGTGCTGACAGCTAGCTCAGAGCCTGGAGCTTGCTTCAGATTCTGTATCTCCTTCTCTCTGACCCTCTCCTGCTCTCTCTCTCTCTCTCTCTCTCAGAAATAAATTTAAAAAAAAAATTAAAAAAAAAAATCCAGGGGCACCTGGGTGGCTCAGTTGGTTAAGCTTCCGACTCTTGATTTTGGCTCAGGTCATGGTTTGTGAGATGGGGCTCTGTGCTGGACATGGGGCCTGCTTAAGATTCTTTCTCTCTCTCTTCTTCTGCTCCTCCCCTGCTCTCACGCATACTCTCTTTCAAAAAATTAAAATTAAAAAAATTCAAAATCCAAATAATAATTAATCTTATGCCAAAGACTATAGAAAACAAAACCTATACATAAATAATAAATTCTTTAAATGTAGGACTCTTTTCAAGAGTCTATCTCTGCAACACCAAGGTTATCATGTAGCAAACAACTTAGAGCATCGGTAGTTTTCACTTACAGAATACTGGAAAACATGTAAGACATCACTGTGAATTCCCAAAAACCTGACTTCTCAGAGAACTGTGGACACGTTGAGGAAAAATTGGAGATCTGGAAATCTGTGCCAACAGATTCCTACTGTAAAGCATTTCTGTGGCAGCTCATGAAATATTTGTCTTTATTTCTTCAGACACTCTTGACAGCAACAATAATAGCTTCAGCCTTCATTTAAATTCTGGTTATTAGCAACATTCTCTTACACTTTCAAGCTACCTTATAGTTTATGAAACATTTTTACATTTATCTTGTTTGGTCCTCACAGCTACTCTGGGACACAGGTAGTGCTGTCTCTCTTTATGATCTGCAATGGGAAAGACTAAAGTTCAGAGGGTTTAAGTGATCTCCCCAAGGTCACACAGCTAGTAAGAAGAGTCATCCCTCCCATAACCCTGCCTTTGGGCTCTATGTAAGTACTGCAATTGCTTTCGGTTTTATACAAGACGCTAGCACACACAATTATTAGAAACTGTCAAAATTGAGTTCTCTGAGTTCCCTAAAGAGACATCACATAACAATAGTTACACTCCTATAAGTACTTACTTTGCCCTGTCCTAAGCACTTTAAATATATTACCACTCACTTAATCCTCAAAACAATCACACAGCAAGGGTCCTGTTTTTATCATACCCATTTTATAGGAGAGGAAAACTGAGGTACAGAGACTGTAAGTCATATGTGTCCTTGGTCATGCAGCTTATTAGTGGCTGAACCAGGTTTAGACCCAGGCAGTATGGTTTCTGAGTTTTTAACCACTAGGAAAAATTACCTTTACATTAAGAACTGATTTATACAGTACTTCCTATATGGCAGGAACAAACACATATAGACTGATTTAATCACCATGAGTGACACATTTAACATTTGAATTCAAGCAGAAAGTGGATGCAGAGAGACAGGGAGAGAGAGGAGATGGGTAAGAAAGGGCTGGGGTGAGGAAGGAGATGGAGGAGTTACATGGTAGCATCCGATAAGGCTGCCATTCAACTCAAGGAACATGTGCCCTGATATGAGAGATGAGGAGGAGAATCAGCTCTCTTGGCAAGTTCTAGTTCCCTCGTAGCTCTTAAAGTGTGAGCATCTAATGTGCTGAGGACGAGTCTAGGGATGATGTGCATTTTTCTTAAAACATGGCCCCTTAATGCAGGCCAACCACCTACTTTGATTCTCAACCTAAGAAATAGCAATCTCTTCCCATATTGGAATGAAAATCTGCTTGGCTGTGCTCATTAAGAGGAGCTGTTTGGGTCTCTGAAGTGACACTTTCTCAAAAGATTTCCAAGGATATTATTTATAACCGATTTTTGCCTGACTTTGGAACTTAATCCTTGAGTAAGCCACAACCCACTTTTTATCATTGAACCTGACCAGTGCTAAAGGGAGTGACTGCATTCATGTAGTGTATCACGCAACTTTGCTATGTATATTCAACATTGCTCATGGAAAAGTTTTAGCTACCAGATGTACATGAAGCTACCAGATGTACGAACAGTTGCTTTGAAAAACAGGTCTCCCTTCTGGGCTTGGCCACGAAATGAGCTGCTCAGCTCAATGATATCCCATAGTCTTTCAGAAATTCCAAATTGAGGTTCTAGACCAAAAGATAATCT
This sequence comes from Hyaena hyaena, assembly GCF_003009895.1. Classification (NCBI taxonomy): domain Eukaryota; kingdom Metazoa; phylum Chordata; class Mammalia; order Carnivora; family Hyaenidae; genus Hyaena; species Hyaena hyaena. The sequence continues at coordinate 5,254,692 of NW_024080642.1, read as the reverse complement.
CTAAGAACCTGTGAGTCCTCATATTAAGTGACTAACCTTTAAAAAAATATTGATGATAATGAAAACTTCTCAGGAGCCCTCACTACTTCTTTGTATGGCATTTTGCAAATTGTATGTTTCTTTTGCAGCAGATTCTCAGCCCAAAGCAGGTCATTTTTTCACTCCTGCTGTCATTTGTAGGCTTTATAGGCAGCTGAAGGGCATAATTTAAAACATTCCACCAAAGAGGATATAAACTTTGCTACTGCTAAGGAATCATAGCCTTGAATTCCTGAATTTTATAGTTATGGTACTCATAAAAGTGTTTAGTAACAAACTTGGCTCACTTGGAAATCACCAGTCTAAAAGGACTTTGCCCCAATTTGAGATGTGGATCATATTTGTTTTTAAGAAAATATTTAATGATTTATTAACAAGTTCATATTTCTGCTAAAGATTTCTGTACACTCTCTTTTGATCACTCTAAATGCAGGCATAATGTGCTTTATGACTCCATAATGCTATTAATCATCTAACTAAGGCTTCTGTCATTGATCCTTTTTTTGTCTTGTTGATTGGTCTTCATGATTTTTTTAAATGTTTATTTACTTATTTTTGAGAGACAGAGAGAGAGCACACAAGCATGGGAGGGGCAGAGAGAGAGACACACACACACACAGAATCCAAAGCAGGCTCTAGGCTCCAAGCTGTAAGCGCAGAGCCTTATGCAGAGCCTGAACCCACGACCCTGTGAGATCATGACCTGAGCCGAAATCAGATGCTCAACCTACTGAGCCGCCCAAGCACCCTGGTCTTCATGATTTTCTTCTGATATCAGACAAATTAAAATGAACCACTGTGAAAACATTACAGCTGCACGTGTAAGCGTCTTAAGACAAACTTCCTGATTATACCCCATTTGTCAAAGCCTAGAATAAAAGCACCCATAAACCTAAACCATCCACAAATGGAATATCCACAATGGTTGCCTTTTTGCAAATTGAAAAATGACATATAACACATGTAACAGCAATTTATAAATCTGCAGGCTTATTGTTTAGGCTGACATGTCTAAAGTACTTGAGTTTCAAGATGCTTTCACTTACATTCTATCTTTTGAGCTTACACTTTTAGCCCCTGAAATCAGACTACCTGGGTGTATATCCTAATTCTACTCTTCCACTAGCTGTGTGAGGATGTGCATGTGACCTACTGCTCAGCTCATTTAATCCTTATCATGACCCTGAGTTAGGAGGTAGCTTCTATTACTATCCCCGTTTTATAAATGAGGAAATGCAGGAACAAAGACTTGTACATGGTGGGAGTGGTGCCTGAGTGGCTCAGTGAGCTGAGTGTCTGACTCTTGATTTCGGCTCAGGTCATGATCTCACAGTTGGGTTCCTGAGTTGAGCCCTGCATTGGACTCCCTGCTGTCAGTGCAGAGCCCACTTCAGATCTTCTGTCCCCCTCCTCTCTCTGCCCCTCCTCCCCTGCTCATGCTCTCTAAAAAAGAAACAAATATTTAAAAAAAAAAAAATAAGACTTGTACATGGTAAGACCTGTAGCGTAGTAAGCACTCACTAAATTTTAGTTATTTTAGAAGATACCCTACTTTTTGGAAGAGGAAGCTGACATTCAGTTTAAATGATTGCCGGGGCACCTGGGTGGCTGAGTCTGTTGAGAATCTGGCTTCAGCTCAGGTCATGATCTCACAGTTCTTGAGTTCGAGCCCTGCACTGACAGCTCAGAGCCTGGAGCCTGCTTCAGATTCTGTGTCTCCCTCTCTCTCTGCCCCTTCCCTCCTCTGTCTCTCAAAACAAAAATGAATAAATGTTTAAAAATTTAAATGATTGTTTATGCCTGTAAATAGTAGTAGTTGGGACCAGATTTAATGGACTTCAAGGCTTACCTTCTTAACTCCATGCTGCCTTTCTTATTTAACATAAAAAATTGGGTTTTCTATTTGACAGCTTTTAAGAAAACATATTCATATATATATTAGTCCTAAAAAGAAAAACCAATGTTTTCATCTACTTTCAGGGTAAGATGCATGTTGTCTTTTTTTAGTTTTCCATTTGTCCTGTGAATGTGTTCCGTTTTACTTTTATCTGATGACTTATTTTTCTTGGAATAAGCAAGAAAGAAAATTAAATGAAAGAAAAATAAGATGAGATGTAAAATGAAAGTCTAAAGAGAAAATAGTAGAAAGGATATGTATTGGAAAAGGTGCTTTTGAGTCACCAACTCCTACGTGTTAAATGTTATTTCTGAGATGTTTATGCTTTTCACTTCACACCTTTTATGCCTCTCAAGAAGCACCTCTTTTTTATAAGAGGCCAAAAATGCCGTAATTATCACACTTCAATATTTGCTTTAGATAGTGACGAATGCAATTCATGAACAAAAGAATTACAGAAAGCTCTGGTTTTGTTCATTGCAGGGTAAGGAAAACCAGTCTAACAGCATTACTAAAAGGAAACTAGGATCTGTGGTCTCCAGTGGTATCTAATTATTACGTTCTCTCAGGTCCAATTTCTTCTTTTTCTCATCTCTATCACTTTCTTTTCAATTCGCTTATTTTTAAATTTTGTCCTCATTTCAATCTTTCTGTAATTCTACAAAATTTAGGTTTTGATGATCCTGAGTGATCCTTTTATGAAACCGATCAATATAAAGAGAAGCATTTTCTGAGTAGCTCAGTCAGCGCCTCCCTGGGGAGAGATTCTCTCGCAGCATTATCTCAGGGCCTTATTTTGTTGTTCATAGGATCTTCCTTTCTCTCTGGCAAAGGGAAGGAAAAATGGAGGCAGTTTTCCTACATTTCCAGAATAAGGCCTCAACTCCTCAGGGGACAGTGGACAGTGCCTCCATGTTTGACTCCTGCCCTCTCAGGTCTAGCTATGCTCAGTGTCTTCAGTTCCCAAAAGCAACTTGTTGCCTGAAGATCTCTGGATAAGCCATGATTTCCAACTGGAATGCTTTTCCTCAGTCATCACTTAAGGAACCCCTAATAGTCCCAAACTCAGATAGCTGTCATCTTTTCTAAGAAGTTTTCCCTAAAGCTCCCAGAATGACTTAGATATTCCTCTTCCATGTTCTGCATTACATGGTGCAAACCTCTACCAGAGCATAATGGTAGGGGATCAGGATTAGGATTATGGTGATTCGCCTCTAAAATAGATCCTATACATGTCCACTTATTTTCTTCCCTGCCACTGCCTTCTGGACATAGGTCACCACTCACCTTTTGCCTGAACAAATTCTTGTCTCCTAACACGTCTCCTGTTTACATTCCTGTCTCTCTTCATAATTTACACTACAGGCCATAATTTACACTACAGCCAGAGTAATCTTTTTAAGAAGAAACATTTCATATATGCAAAAATACAGATAATACACAAAAATTAGGTATAACAATAAAGTGAACAATGCCCGGTTTAAGAAACAAAACACTGCCCATACCTTTGAAGCTGACTATGTCTCTTTCCCAAAAGTAAACACTATCCTGAATGTGTTTCCTTTTCCTTTCTTTTCTTTCTTTAAGATTTTGTTTTAAGTAATCTCTACATCCAATGTGGGGCTTGAGCTCACAACCCTGAAATCAAGAGTGTCATGCTCTACTGACTGAGCCAGCCAGGCACCCCTTCTCTTGTTTTTTTGTTTGTTTTTGTTTTTTCTATTTCTTGGGAGTTTCTGGCTGGCTCAGTTGGTAGAGCTTATAACTCTTGATCTCAGGGTAGTGAGTTCAAGCCCCACACTGGGTGTGGAGCCTCCCTTAAAAAAGGGTGGGGGTGCCTGGCTAGCTTAGTCAGAAGAGCATGTCACTCTTGATTGTGGGATATTGAGAGTTGAAGCCTCATGTTGGCTGTAGCGATTACTTAAATAAATAAAATTTTAAAAATTATTTTACCATGTAGGTATCTCTATACAATACATTATTCAAGTTTGCTTGTTTTTGAAATTTTAGGAAATAGCTGAGTGCCATTTGCTCTGCAACTTACTTTTTGCACTCAACATTATGTTTCTGAAATTCATTCATGTTGACTTCCACTTCTGTGTAATATTCCATCATATGACTATGTCACAATCCATTTAAATTCTTGTTGATTCACTGTTGGAATTCTTCCAGGTGCTATGCAGTCACAATGATCAGATAAACGATTTTGACTATGACTTCCAGTGCACATATGCAAGAATTTCTCCAGGGCAGGGCTGTCCAATACTACTTACCGTGATGATGAAAATGTTCTATATCTGTGCCATCCAATGTGGTTGCATGTGTAGTTGTTGAGCACTTGGAATGTGACTACTGCAATCGAGAAAGTAGATTTTTCTTTTTTTTAAATTTTAATTAATTTAAAATTAAATAGCCACAAATGGCTAGTGGCTACCATACTGAACAGAGTAGCTTTAGAATATATACCCAAGAATAAAGTTGCTGGGTTATAGGGGTACCTGGATGGCTCAGTCAGTTGAGTGTCCTATTCTTGACTTACATTCAGGCCATGATCTTGCAGTTCATGTGATCAAGCCTCATGTTGGGCTCTGCACTGATAGCTAGGAGCATGCTTGGGATTCTCTCTCACCCCCTTTCCCTGACCACCCCCCCACTCTCTCTCCCTCTCAAAAAAAAAAAACAAAACATTAAAAAACAGTTGCTGGGTTACAGAATTCAACTTCATAAATATTAACAAATGGTTTCTAAAGTGGCAATATTAATTATACTTCCACAAGCAATATGTAAGAATTATCAACAGTACTTTTTAATGTCTGCCTTTAAAATTTTTACCTGTCTAGGGACACTTGGGTGGCTCAATCGGTTGAGCCGTTGAGCATCTGACTTCAGCTCAGGTCATCATCTCCCAATTCTTGGGTTTGAGCCCCGTGTCGGACTCTGTACTGACAGCTCAGAGCCTAAAGCCTCCTTTGGATTCTGTGTGTCTCTCTCTCTGCCCCTCCTCCACTCATGTTCTGTCTCTCAAAAATAAATAAATATTAAAAAAAATTTTTAAATAAAATTTTTACCTGTCTAGATATTAAATGGCATCTTATCACAATTTTATTTTGCATTCCCATCATAACTATTTATTTGCTAGTCATGCTTCTTTTTTTGTGAAGTCCCTGGTGAAATGCCACTGTCCTTTGTGAAAAGCCTGTTTTTCTACTGAGTTGTTTGTCTTTTTCCTATTTATGTTTAGGAATTCTTTGTATATATTTAACTTTATTTTTTTAAAAGATTTTTTTCTTACTTTTAAGTAATCTCTATGCCCAACGTGAGGCTTACAACCTTGAGATTAAGAGGCACATACCCCACCGACTGAGCCAACCATGTGCCCTTCTTTGTATATATACATATATTTTTGTTTTGTTTTGTTTTGTTTATTTATTTTGAGAGAGAGAGAGAGCAAGAGAGAGAGAGAGTGAGCGAGCATTAGCAGGGGGTGTGGGGCTCAATCCCATCAATCGTGAGATCATGACCTGAGTGGAAATCAAGAGTTGGATGCTTAACCAACTGAGCCACCCAGGCACCCCTGTGTATATTTTTAATATTATTTTTCCTAATTAAATATGTTACAAATATCTTCAGTGTATCTCTAAAAACATAAACCAGGGGTGTTTGGGTGGCTCAGTCGATTGAGCGACAGACTTCGGCTCAGGTCACGATCTCACAGTTCGTGAATTTGAACCCCTGCATCGGTCTCTGTGATGACAGCTCAGAGTCTGGAGTCTGCTTTGGATTCTGTGTCTCCCTCTCTCTCTCTTTGCCCCTCCTCCTCTTGTGCTTGCTCTCTCTCTCAAAAATAAATAAACATTTTAAAAAACACATAAAGCAGGGGGCGCCTGGGTGGTTCAGTCGGTTGAGTGTCCGACTTCGGCTCAGGTCATGATCTCACGATTCGTGGGTTCGAGCCCTGCGTTGGGCTCTGTGCTGACCGCCAGCTCAGAGCCTGGAGCCTGCTTCAGATTCTGTGTCTCCCTCTCTCTCTGACCGTCCCCTGCTCACGCTGTCTCTCTCTCTCTCAGAAATAAATAAAACATTTAAAAAAATAGCAGATGTTCAATAAGCTGTTGACTAAAAGAAAGAAGAAAGGGAAGAAAGAAAGGGAGGGGGAAATGAAATATTTGGGAGAAATAAAACACTTACTTATTGCTTTAAGGGTAATATCACTCGAAAATGATTTTCTCCCATTCTCCTTACCACCTATGGGGGAATTTTGTGGATATAGTAATCCCCATCAATAAAAGACACATGATCTTCCAAGTGCTTCACAATCTGAATATAAATGGTCTTTCCAACCTTATTTCTGGCCACCTATATGTCTTCTCACCCACTATCGTTTACTCTTTCCACACCAAATTCTAGTGCAGTTGGATTTTAGACAAGGGATACATTCTTGAAAACTTTACACAAAATTTATTTTTTTTAAAATATTTTTTAATGTTTTTAAACATTAGCAATAGCATTTAGCAAGACTATTTAGTGATAAATGTCAATTTACTGAAGGGAATATACTATTTTACTAGCTAAAATGGCTCCGCCATGTGGCAATAGCATAAGTAGTTTCTGATTCACTGAGCTTTGAAAATATGCCACTTCTGATAAATGTTAAACATTGTGAAGGCTTCACATTGCTTCAAATTTTCTGCATGCACTAAAGTATTATTAATAGTTTATAATGGGGGGGTGCCTGGGTGGCTTAGTCGGTTAAGCGTCCGACTTTCGCTTAGGTCATGATCTCGCGGTTCGTGGGTTCGAGCCCCGCGTCGGGCTCTGTGCTGACTGCCAGCTCAGAGCCTGGAGCCTGTTTCAGTCTGTGACTACCTCTCTCTCTGACCCTCCCCTGCTCACGCTGTCTCTTTCTCTCCTAGAAATAAATAAAAATATATATATATTAAAAAAATAGTTTATAATGGGGAGGCGGGTACCTGAGTGGGTCAGTGAGCTAAGCATCTGACTTTGGCTCAAGTCATCATCTCACAGTTCCTGAGTTCAAGTCCCACATCGGGAGAGCTTACGCCCAGCATCAGGTGAGCATGAGCCCTGCTTCGGGTGAGCTTGAGCCCAGTATCTGGATAGCTCAAGCCCCACTTCGAGTGAGCCCCCCTTCTCTCTCTGTCTCCCTTTCTCTCTTTCCATCCTCGCTCAATTGCACCCTCTCCCACTCTCTTAAAAAAAAGTTTATAATTGGGGTGCCTGGGTGGCTCGGTTGGTTAAGTGTCCAACTCTTGATTTTAGCTCAGGTCATAATCTCAGTTAGTGAGTTCGAGCTCTACATGGGGGCTCTTCACTGATAGTCACAGCCTGCTTGGGATTTTCCCTCTCTCCCTCTCTCTCTCTGCCCCTCCTCCACGTGCTCATTATCTCCCTCTCTCAAAATAAAGAAAATATACTTTAAAAAATAGTTTATGATGAACGATTTCAAATTTGTATAATTAAAATACTCATAAAACTTGTCCAGACTTTCTTACCTTTCCCGAATCACACTCAAGCTCATCTGTGCCTCTTTGCCTTTGCATATGCTGTTTCCTCCCCCCTGGAATGCTCTGTGAATTGCCAGCATCCAGAACAGCGAGTCGAGTTGCAGAAATGTCATATCCAGAAGTAGGAATAACATTGCCGATAAAACGATGTCATTCTAGAACACTGGACAATGTTTCAAAAAAAAATCAAATAAATAAAATACATGATTTACAACTGATGTCAAATATGTCAACTCCTTAAAATCTGAATCTGAAGGAGGGGTAACGGGGTTGGATTAAGCCTACGTGGAGTTTAGGAATAGTAGGGAAGGGAGAAGTCCTAAAGTTGCCGGTTACCTGTACTCAAATGGGTACATCTAGAGAAAGAGTGTAGTGAAGGGATATGGGCTTCTTTGGGCCCCCAAAGTCCCAAGATCCGGTATTTGAAAGCCTTCTCCAAGTCAGCTCCTGCTGATTTTGCACATCTCAGTGAGGCAGCACTTTGGGGGTTATGGGTAGGGATGAGTATAGAAGGAGAGAAGTAGTCCTCCCAAACTCCACCTAGGCCACTGAAATCAGGGGATGAAAAACTCAAATATAAATAAATGTAATAAATGGAAATGAGTGAAGCAAGAAAGCTCGATATAGAGAAAAGTACATGGGCCCCCTTGTTTGTTTGTTTGTCTTTTTTCACTTTTGATGGAGAAATGACTATCGTGGGGGAAAATAATTTTTTTTGGAAAACATTTTCAAGAGAAGCCAGTAACCCAGGTTTGTATACAAAAATTCCCAATCCTAAATATTGGCTCAACAATTTTAAAATACCATGTAGGCCAAACAGTACATCTGGGAGCTGAATTTGGCCCAGAAGGACACCAATATGTGACCTCTGAAGTTTACGGTCAGGTGCAGGGAAACACCAGGAGGCTTTCTGACCAAAGCAAACCTCAGTGTTAACTAGGGCAACATTTATATGCAGAATATTTGTGTTAGATCCTAATCCAGACTTCCATCCAATATAAATCCCTGGTCTTTTCCACCAAAATAGAAGCAGGTGACCGCCACTTGTCAAAGACTGGTGGACAGCACAGAAGGGGAACCAGGATGCAGAATTTGCTTAGAGACTGGTCCTGTTCGCTTTAACTGGGTACAGCCCATGGAAGCAACAGGCAGTAGGCACATCTGCAACAGCAGGTGGCGCCACTTCACAGGATTTATAGAGATTCATTTTCTAATATTGTGGACTTCATACTAGAATTGTTTCTAGTTGCTTTGTTCCATGAGGTGTCACTGGGCCCAAGAACATCTCTTCTGGATGGAATTAGAGGGGTAGATCCTAAGAATCGCATTCCTGGGGACATGTCTTCCTGGGTAGGTCATTTGGGGTGAACCCACTGAGAAGCCAGTTTTCTTCCACACCTATGGTCTGTGCTCACACAGGGGCTGAACGTATGGGTGTGAGTTGCTGGGTGGAAAGCTAGCACTAAGGGTGTCACCCTGACAATGTGGGCAGAGTAGGAGACCTGGTAAAGTGACGATAGGAATCTCTGAGCATGGGGTGGGGAAACATAATCAGCAGTGTGAAAAGGGTGGCAGTAGCTGCAAAACTGGTCCCCTCCACCTACCCCGGTGATTCCATCACTCCTCTTTTCCTAGGCTCTTATCCTAGGAACTGTACCCTTCTGGCATCTGGCATCTGGCATCTGGCATCTGGGCTGGTTCCTGCCTTTCATCCTCCTGGTAGACATAACTTTTTCTTTCCTCCCAAAAGAGCTTCTCTAATATTTCTTCCCTCTCAAATTACTGTAATGTGGCTTCTGCCCCCGTACCATTCCACTAAGCTGCCCTCTCTAAGGCTGCCGCTGATGCAATGGCCAAACTCTTTTGTAGCTTTCAGTCCCCTTCACCATCTTCTCCTTGCCTTCCTGGGATTCCAAGACACGACACTCCAAGTCTTTTGCCTCTCTGTCTGCTCTTTCTGTCCGTTCCTGCTGGCTCCCCTGTCTTCATTCATTCCTCAAATGTTGCTGTTATTGGAGTTAATAGCACCTCGATATGGCTTCCTTGTAATAAACAGTAAAAGACGCAGGATACTCTGATTGAGGACCAAGCGTGGCTTGGCAAGCAAGCAGAGCTTGGAAGACACCCTATAAAACTGCATGCTGCCACCCAGGGTACTATCCTCAGTCCTTATACCTTTTTTGCTTTTCTCTCCTTCCCTCTGCAACCTTGTTGACTTTCATGGGTCCAAGACTTGCACGTCTTAATCTCTAGACATCGTTTCATCTGCTTCCTGTACTTCTCTTCTTGGGGGTCCCGTGGAGGCCCCGAACTTGTCAACTGAATGCATTATCTACTTACTTGCATACTCCCAAACATTTATTTTTCTGTATTCCCTGTCTTGGTTAAGGACACCATGACGCTTCTAACTAGTTCCTCTATCTCCAGAATCTCTCCCCTCTAAGTCACCCTCCTCAGTGCCGTTGGGTTTCTTTTTTTACACAGAATTGAGCACATTGCTCCTTTGTTTAAAAACTGATTTTGGCATCTAATTACTCATGGGATAAACTACAGATGCTGGGGCATGGCATATAAACCCTTCAGATCCTGACCAAAGCTACCTTTCCAGTTCGATACCTTGCCCCTGATCTCAAACCCTTCCTCGCTTTTAACCACATCAGACTAGATGCACAGTTTTGTCAACATGATTTTGCTGTGTGCTTTAATGCTCTGTGCCTTTGCTGGTGCCTTACACGCCCTTCTTCTTTTTTGCCTTATAAAATCCCATCCGTTCTAACATTATACTCTCCTGTCATCTTTGTTTCCAGGAGCTCCTGGCCCTAATTGACAGCTCTCTCGTCACCGTTTCTACAGAACTATTGATATGCTTCTATAGAGTGTCTAAAAGTTATTTTGCATCTTCCTCACTACACTGTGAGTTTCTTACGGGCAAGCTCAAGCTTCGCCGGTCTCCGTATCATTAGCAGCTTGCTCTGTGCCTGGTACGTACGTGGTAGAAAGAAGAAAATTTTGAATTGAGTTAGGCAAGATGCTTGGGGATCATTTTGTGAAAGGACCAATGACTCCTTTCAGCATAATTTCCGCCTGTTCCTTTTCTTCAGACATCAGAAGAATCTCAAGACAGTAGATGGGCCCTGTCAGAGATAGTTAACATCCTATCCCCAAACTTTAGCGAGGTCTCTGTACGGACACAGAGATGGTGCTTTCTCAGATGACTAGTATCAGAGTGTGGATTTTTTCAGATAATAGAATTCTTAGAACCAGTGATGATTTTCAATCTAGCACTGAGAGTCCAGGTTCCAGAACAGACTCTCCTTGTTCTGAGTAGCAGAGTCAGGATTTTCAATGATAAGGCAGATATGTTTGTATTCGCTTTATCACCTGTGGGTCGCATCCCAACGTCTCAGGAAAGGTTGAGCTTTCAGAGGGTGAAAAAAAATATTAAGGGCATCACAATCTTAAACTCTTGGAAAACCCGCTGTTATCTTGAAAGCCAGCGGAGAGGATGAGGGCAGCTCCTCTGCAGTTTTGTAGAGAGCCTGGCAAAACGGTGTTGGTGCTTTAAGACCCATCTCTATCATCCCCCTCAGTTAAGCCCACAGTACGTGCTGTGCTAAGCAGGAAACACTCACTGACTCCATGAAGCCCAGAATGGATAGTTTTCTTTGAACGAGCAGATGTGTATTTGTAGAACCGTGGTAGTAGCTTCCGAGTGGGTGGTAAAGAGCTTGGTTCCAATTCCCCCTCAAATACAAGGACTTGGTTCTGACTGGAATCCAAGCAACAAGTTGCCATCGAAAAATGCAGTGAATGGTCAGCTAAGGACGCCTCCGGGAAGCGCCTTTGGGAACATTTTGTGGTGTGCACGCAAGAGTCCACAAACCCTAAGCGCGTGCTGAAGGATGCGGCCCCTCAGTTCCGCCCTGCTGCCTCGAGCGCCCTTTAGGCGTCGGGAAAGGCTTAATGGGTCCACTCCCCAAGGCCAGAGTATTCGGGCTCCGGGCCCAGCGCGGAGCTGCTGGGGCGCCTCGGGGGCTAGGAAGCCGGGAGCCGGACGGGCTGCGGCGCTGGCGCCGCGTAGGTCGACCCCGGGGCGCGCGGAGGTGGGGCGGGGGCGCGGGCGGGACGGAGCTGGTCGGGAGCCCGCCGGGTCGTCCCTCCCCCGGGCGGGGCCTACCCTGGCGGCGCTGACTCAGCAACGCGAGGGGGAGTTTTGTCCCTCCGCGGACCCCGTTTCTCTGGGCCTCAGCCCTCCTCCGCCACAGAGCCGGTTCCCTCCTTCTGGCGCTCGGGGTGCGAGTGTCAGGTCCCGCAGCTCAGGCGGCGAGCCGCAGTGTAACCCCGGCGCCCCCCGAGAACCCCAAAACTACCGTTCCCCGGCCGGACGGTGTGGCCACCATGAACAACGCGGGTGAGGCGCCGCTCTTCCCCGCCGAGGCCCTGCCGGGTCGTCTCGGGGGCACGGGGGGGTCCTCTCAGCTGGGCCCCAGAGGCCCGGCGGCGGAGAGAACCGGGCCTGGGACCGGGGGCGGTGGCGGGAATGGAGCGCTCTAGGCGGCTGGAGCGGCTTTGGAGGGAGACAGCACTTGGCGGAGGTCGCCGGTAAGGGGCATCTCCGCCGCAAGGGTCACCTCCGGCCGGTCTCCCGAAGTTAGAGCCAAACTGTGGGAGTCACGGACCAGCCCTCTTGAGCCCCCTTTTGATGTTATCAGTACCACTGGGTCTTCCCACAGGACTGAATTCGGAGAAGGTAGCTGCTCTGATTCAGAAACTGAACTCCGACCCTCAGTTCGTACTTGCCCAGAATGTCGGGACCACCCACGACCTGCTGGACATCTGCCTGAAGAGGGCCACGGTACAGGGTGCTCAGCACGTGTTCCAGCACGCCGTGACCCAGGAAGGCAAGCCAGTCACCAACCAGAAGAGCTCAGGTGAGGTCTCAAAACTCCGCGCACACTTTACCTGACCTTCCTGGCAGTGCCCCATTTTGATGCCTTGAGAATGGTACTGAGCAGAAGTTTGTGTTGAAAATATCTTGTGATAAGTGTCCAGAGAACAGGCACAGGGAAAGGTAGGTCCCAGAACATTACCTTGTAACTGACTTCCATCCTCCGGCTTGATTGCGTATTTGCTTTGAGCACTGGAGTGACAAGTCCGTAGTCATATGTTTGAATGGAACTCACTGTATTCTGTCCCGAAGCTATGTGATTGTGGCCCGGTGTCTTGGAGATATATGTTTTTAGTACAGAACAGACCATGCAGAAATGTTCATGCTCTAGAAAACTCCCCAAAGTGTTCTTACCCTGAAAGCCATATACAAATACATGAAATGGAAAAGACAGAATGTAATTGTATCAAAGTGTCGTCAAGTGTTATTTCTAAATAGGCCAGAAAGTTACAGTTTGAGCAAATGTGCTAATAGGTTCAATTTCCACCAATAAACTAGTTTGTAACAGAAAAATACTCAGTTCTCCTGCCTTACTGGTCAAGAGCTCTTGTTTTGCTGTCTAGCAGGACTGTCAGAAAAGCAGCGAGGTGAAAGATTGGTTAACCAGGAATCTAATTAAGGAGGATATTCTTACGGCATAATTGTACTAAAAGGACTTTTAAACGTTTATCCATTTAAAAACTAGTCCCAGTCGGGGCACCTGGGTGGCTCAGTGGGTTAAGCATCTGACTTCAGCTCAGGTCACCATCTCGCCATTCACAAGTTTGAGCCCCTCGTAGGGCTCTGTACTGATGGCTGAGAGCCTGGAGCCTGCTTCAGATTCTGTAGTCTCCCTCTCTGCCCCCTCTCACATGCTCTCGCTCTCTCTCTCTCTCTCTCTCTCTCTCTCAAAAGTAAACATTTAAAAAAATAAAAACTACTCCCAATGTATTTTGACAGAAAGCAGATCAGTGCTTGGTGAGAACCAGGTAGAATTCAAAGTGTAGGTTTAACATTGGTATATTTTCTGGTATGTAAATCATAACTCAGTAAAGTTGATTTTAGATGTGAAGGGGGAAAAAAAGCCATGACTTTGCCATAATTAATGTTTTGCCATAGTAGGAAGTACTTAGGATGGTGTGGACTGTCAGGCTACAAATGATCCAGTTAGTAATGTCACAGTGGTACTACACAGTTTAGATTGCAGTGACCTCTTAGGGGAAAGCTTGGAAATGTGCCTCTGGAATAGACCAAGTCATATTTTTTGTAGTATCACTTTTATTTACAAGAGATATAAATAGCACATGAGCTATGTAGTTTATTTTCGTTCAGTTTTCACATTAACAGTACAGACAAGTTTTTTTTACTGGGAAATAATATAGTATATATGAGAGGGGTGGCATTCAGACAGACCCAAGGTAAGTGAGCTAAATCATTAGTGATTTTTGAAAAAAACACCATAGTTACTTCGAGAGAGAGAGAGAGAGAGAGAGAGAGAGAGCAAGCCTGAGGGAGCAGGGGAGGGACAGAAAGTCAGGGAGAGAAAGAATCCCAAAGCAGGCTCCATGCCGTTGGACTCGAGGCTCAAACCGTGAGATCATGACCTGAGCCAAAATCAAGAATTTGATGCCCAACCGACTGAGCCACCCAGGTGCCCCTATTGTCACTTATTTTTAATTGTTTTTTTTTTTTCTTGTTACAAAATTATTGTTCTTCATGTAGAATATTTGCAAAATAGCAACAGGTACATATTTTCATAGTCAGGTCTTTATTGTGTGTGTGTGTGTGTGTGTGTGTGTGTGTGTGTGTGTTTAATATAGGTGGATACCATACATATTAGGTAACCTGTCTACATTTTTCACTTACCAATATAGTGGGAACATATGTTTATAGCAGTAAAAACACTATGCTCAGAGTGCCTCGTGGCTCAATCAGTTGAGCATCCAACGCTTTTCTTTTTCTTTAACTTTTTAAATGTTTATTTCTTTTTGAGGGGGGGGGGTGGGCAGAGAGAGACAGAGACACAGAATCTGAAGCAGGCTCCAGGCTCTGAGCTGTCAGAGCAGAGTCCGACGCAGGGCTTGAACTCATGAACCGTGAAATCATAACCTGAGCCAAAGTAGGACACTTAACTGAGCCACCCAGGAGCCACGAGTGTCCTTCCAACTCCTTTTTTTTTCTTCAAATTTTTGATGTTTTTAAATTTATTTTTGGGAGAGAGAGACAGAGACAGCATGAGCAGGGGTGGGTCAGAGAAAGAGGGAGACACAGAATCCAACGACAGGCTCCAGGCTCTGAGCTAGCTGTCAGCACAGAGCCTGACGTGGGGCTTGAACCCATGAACCATGAGATCATGACCTGAGCCTAAGTCGGACGCTTAACCAACTGAGCAACCTAGGCACCCTGTGTGGCCTTCCAACTCTTGATTTCAGCTCAGGTCATGATCCCAGGGTTGTGGGATTTAAGCCCTGCATCTGGCTCCACACTGAGTATGGAGCCTGCTTAAGATTCTCTTTCTCACCCTCTGCTCCTTTCCCCCACTCATTCGTGTGCACTCGTGCGAGCTCTCTCTCTCTTAAAAAAAATTATACCCAAATAAAGGTCAAGGTTTTTCCCTCTGAATTTTCCTTTAGGAAAAAGAGTTACCCTGTATTTGAGGACTTACAGAGATCCTCATAATGAGCACTTGTGGTTCATTTATTAAGAGGTAAAATACAATTTAGCAAGCACTTAACTCTGAAATGACCTCAGTCTGTGTTTGAGATGCATATAGAGATCATTTGATTGAATCAGTTCTTTAAAAATGTGAAAAATTTGAACATAGTATATATTCCTAAGATGTGACTTCACATGAAAATGTTGCATATCAGTTTAAATAAGCCTTCTAAAGATCACTGAAATCAGTAAGGAAATGGTGACATTGTAGAGTTTGTGATTATCTACTTACTGGACAAATGAGGAATATGATTGTATAATTGATGCTGGCCTACAGTTTTCAGGGATAGCATGATGCATAGATCCTAAACATTGCTATGACTCAAACATACTAGATGGAAGAAAGATGAAGTGTTCTGATTGAAAAAGTAGATCTAATGATGGCAAAAGCACTGATACCAAAATGCAAGTGAAGAGTATGAATCATTGTGAAAATGACATATGTGAAAGTGGAAGAAACAATGTTTCTACGTCAATTTATTAATGTTAACGTGATTATAAATAACTGTAAATATTATAGATGGACAGTTACTATTTCATCTATATTTTTTAGTGCCTGTATGATCCAGTTAGCTAAACAACTTTTTCTTTTCTTCCTAAAGATTTTAAGTAATCTCTTTACCCAACATGGGGCTTAAACTCACAACCCTAAGATCAAGAATTGCACACTCTACCAAGTGAGCCAACAGGCATCCTGATAACTTTTTCTTTTTAATTGTCTTTGGGAGAATGGGGGTTGACTTATGTTAGGATCATCTTATATTGAAACATATACTATGTATTCCAGATTAAAGGGTAGGGACTTTTTGGGGTGCCTGGGTGGTTCAGTTGGTTGAGTGTCCAACTTCAGACCAGGTCATGATCTCGCGGTTTGTGGGTTCGAGTCCCACACTGACAGCATGTAGCCTGGTGGACCCTGCTTTGGATTCTGTGTCTCTATTCTCTGCCTCTTGCTCACTCATGCGTGTGCCCATGCCTCCTCTCTCTCAGTCTGTCTGTTTGTCTCTCTCACACAAAAATAAATAAAACATAAGAAAAAGAATACGGACTTAAAAAAATTTTTGCCATATATTGCCAATTTGCTTTCAATATTTTGACCTGTTTAGATCTCTTTCCAGAGTGTATAATAATGCTATTTCCCAAATCCTTCTCAATATTGGGCATTGTTAATTAAAAAATAATATATCCCCATTTAACAGGTGTCTTATGATAAACTTCAAAAAAGGTTTCTTTGACATTTGTATCTTTTTTGGCCATTAAGTCGTCTATACATGATCTCTGCTCACATCTCTCTAACAGTATTTTCTTTTTCTAATGTGATTTCTTAGGCGATTTGTATTGGGTTCTTTAAATGATATGCAAAGAGTTTTTTCATATGATAAGAACATTAAGCCTTTGCATGTATATTTCAAATACTAGTTCCAACCTTTCTTATCATTTTTTCATAAGTTTATTTATTTGAGTAATCTTTACACCCATTGTGGGGTTCAAACTCACAGCTCGAAGATCAAGAGTCACATGCTCTTCCAACTGAGCCAGCCAGGTGCCCCTTGTTTTAATCTTTCTGTTCTTTCTGATTTAGTTTTAAATTGTCCAAGGTCTTGTCATGTGTTCAGTTTTAGGGAACGGGGATAGAACAATGTAATCTATGTGAACACTCATTCTAATTTGTTGGTTTGCTTTCTTGTTACAGGGCGATGCTGGATCTTTTCTTGTCTGAATGTTATGAGACTTCCATTCATGAAAAAATTAAATATTGAAGAATTTGAGTTTAGTCAATCTTATCTCTTTTTCTGGGACAAGGTATGGGACTGACCTTGCAAGGCTCTTTTTTTCTCTTTTTTTCAGTATCAGCGTTGGTAGGGACTATCTCTTCATTTCTTGCTTTTCCAGTTATAGTCTGCCTTCCATTATAGATGGGACACCACTTATTCTGATTTCCAAAGTATCAAAGGTTGACTCTCTTCAAACACAGAACTGCTTTTGGTTGGTAGGTGGCTACTTTTTGCAGTGAAATAATTAAGTCTACTGACATACCCTGCTGCTTCTTTGTTTCTTTCTTAACTTATTTAAATTTTTTTAACTTTGTTTTTAGTAATTTCCCCCTTGAGCGTCTTTATTTAGGTTCTTTGGCCTTTCTAGGGCCTAATTTCCCATTTGGGTAATATTTGTTTGAAAAACAGTAAATAATTTAATTTCATTTTTTATTTTTTAAAGTGTATATTATATAAGCATCCATTAGATGTTTATTGATTAAGACTTTTTTTCAGATTTTGTATCAAAATAAAACAGTGCATTATTTTGGATAAACTATTGAATGTATCTACATAAATGTATGAAGAAACTTTAAATATTCTTATGAAGTCAGATACTGATACTTAATTACTAACTTTAGTTTAAAAATTCCTCCTGTGGTCCAGGAATTCTGTTGTGTTGATAATGTCAGTGAAAGTATTAGCTCTCTTTTCCTTTAATTTTATTTAACTTCTTTTACTCTAGGTTGAACGTTGTTATTTCTTCTTAAATGCTTTTGTGGACACAGCTCAGAAAAAAGAGCCTGAGGACGGTAGGCTGGTGCAGTATTTGCTTATGAATCCTGCAAATGATGGTGGACAGTGGGATATGCTTGTCAATATTGTTGGTAAGAGCATTTCTCTAATGGAACTGAAACTCCGTATGATCACGCAAGGCTCTGTAGTTGTTCATGGGCCATTTCTTTAGCAGTTATGTGCAGAGTAGAATTAGTCTCCTGGAAGGGTGTTCAGTTAGCTTAAGAATCTTTATCTTACACTCTCATCTATTAAGTACTTCCCTTAAATGAGAGGTATGGAGGTAGGTACTGTGAAGAGCTGGTTAAAGATGAAATGGTTGTATTAAGAGGAACTGACTTTCTATGAAAAAGTTTATCTCGTGTCCATTGATGTAATCATGAAACATTGAAACTGCAACTGTTTGAAAATATTCTTGTTCAAAAAGTTCTTTTGGGAAAACCTCATCATGCTGAGCGTTTCGCAAAGTGTGATAGATAAAAACACAGAATCCCGTCTCAGATATATGGATAAATAAGCAGATTTCATGTCCTGTTTATTAATATGAAGTATAAAATTGTTATGTTTTCTGATTTAGAACAGCAAAATAGGGCTGATTCTTTAAAGCAGTGGCTATTTTTGCCAGAGTTTCTAATGCTGGAGTGTGCTTTTACCTTATTCAACAACAAAATTTGTTTTCTTTTAGAAAAATATGGTGTCGTCCCTAAGAAGTGCTTCCCTGAATCTTATACCACAGAGGCAACCAGAAGGATGAATGACATTCTGAATCACAAGGTGCAACCTATGGAGCAGGGTGGGATTGAATTTAGTGCATTTACCTTAAAGCTCTTACCTAATATTCCAAGGGGATTCCTGGGCATTTTGGTGTACACAGTTTATATACAAAGTAGCTACTCAGTGTCTATCAAAGGCAACATAGCTACATGTTAACTTAAAAATAATTGAGATTAGAGTGTTTTGTTTTGTTTTTTTCTTTTTAAAAACCTTCTACTTTTATTTCCTTTGATTTAAATGTTTTCTCATGGGTACTGAGGAAAGAAAATCCCACCCTTAATATGGGCCATAAGCCCACTGTGTTCTAGTGGAGGTGGGCTGGAACAAAAAAGAACTATTTGTGAGACTTTTCTTAAAGGGTATGTGGCATTCTGAGGCATCCCCAGACCACGTCAGTGTCGTTTATTCACTCACTAAAGATTTAATGTAGTCATTGAACTGGTTTTTATTGCATCAGTTATCTTAATGAATCATCTTTTTTCTACATAACCCATTTTCCCAAGGTGGGTTTTACACACACACACACACACACACACACACACACACGTACGCATATGCATACACCTACACCTACATGTACACATACATATATTTTGAGGAAGCTCACAACCCCAAGATCAAGAGTCGCATGTTCTGCTGACTGAGGCAGCAAAGCGCCCCCCCATGGATGGTTATAATCTTACAGAGATACTATTCTACCAGACATCCTTTTTGAGAACTGAGGGGAGTTGTCAGAATCTGCCCTCTTGATCTATGATGCCGAAATTGGATTTGTTACCCTTGGGAGAAAGATGATGTTTTAAAATATAGATGTGTTTCCCCAATATTAGAAGTAGGTTATTTTCCATCCAGGAAACTGAGTATTCTTATCCACAGGCTAAAAGAGCCTTAATAGTTATAGCATTGAATTTCATTTTAGGGGAGAGCAAGATTCCCTTTAGCACTGTGGGTAGATTTAAGACTCCCCTTTATCTTAGATACTTTCAAAATTGAAAACAACAAAAGTGAAAACTATCGGGGGTTTGGCATAGCCATTGTTATAATAATTTAGCAGAGAAGGAGAAGTGAATAATCTGTAAAATTCTAAATAAAAATCTACTGGAGTGACTGAGTGGCACAATCATCTAAGTTGTCTGCTTTTCCTAAGGGTGATAGGCATTACAGAATCAGATGTGCTCCCCCATCCAGGCACATACTGTCACGGAGGGTACCATCAGTCGCATAGCCCAAACAGTTGCATCTTGAGTTCTTTGGGAATAATCCTTTTTTTCCCCTTTAGGGAAAGTGTTTTTGGCTATGTCTTTAAGTGGACTGGTTGGGGAAAAATATATTTGTTTTCATGAACTTTGCCCTGGGACTTGTCCTAGTTACATTTAAAAGAACTAGCAATGATCTGTTAGGCTCATTTACAGTTGAAGTTGGGTAGCTGTTTGGAGTACTGAATACATTTCTGTCATAGATGAGAGAATTCTGTATACGACTACGGAACATGGTACACAGTGGAGCGACCAAAGGAGAAATCTCAGCCACACAGGATGTCATGATGGAGGAGGTAATAACAATTATTTGAATTTTTTGTGACCATTCTAAAGAGCTCTCAGAATATTTCATCTGTTAAACTGATTAGGAACCATAATCATTGCAGTAAATGTAGAATTGAATTGAAAAGTACTTATTTTACGAGAAAACAGGTGTAAGCTTTGCATTTTAGTATGAGATTTGCACTTATATCTTCTAATTCTCAATTTAATATTCTTTGTAATTCATTTTGCTCATTTCATAAATATTGAATACCTGCTAGTTCTTTGGTACTAGGGATACAAAATAGAGAAAGACATATTCTCTCCAAAGAGCTCAGTCTCTTAGAAAAAGAAACACATGAATAGTTATGGTAAATCTTATGCTAGAGGCGCATAAAAAAAGGATTTGGTCGTCCTAAATGAGGGAGTGACTAATTCAGTGAGCAGGTTTCATGGGAAAATATTTGAATCAGCTCTTGAAAGAACTGTAGGAATTTGCTGGATGGATAACTGGGAAGACCATTCCAGACCAAGAGACTTGCATGTACAGTGGCATGAACAGAAGTAGAATCTTCAGACAATAGTGTAGCTGAAACGTAACCTTTTGTGAGCGTGATTGGTAGTAAATTGAGCTAGAAAGGCAGAGCTATGAGGGATCTTAGGTAGATGCCAGGCTTTTGGCTTTATTTTTTAGAATAAAGATGGGAAGCTATTGATGCTTCTATCAGTTAAAATAATGTATGTGTAAACATTTTAGAAAACTTAAGCATTAAACAAATATTAGGTGGTAATACTGTCAGGGGAGTTAATCTTTACTAATGTTAATCTTTAGTTACATAATGCAGCTGAATATGTGTGAAAGTATGGATTACTTTGAGAAAAGAGCAAACATTACTGGGAATCACTCAACTAATAGTCTCTTTTCATAACTGTTTGCGTAGAGTTAAAATGGCCTTATTTTTTCACTGCCATGGATAAAACTAATGCTTCACTTGTGTTTTCCTTTGAATTTTATTTTATTTTTTATTTTTAAATTTTATGTTAGAGAGTGAGAGCCTGAGCTGGGGAGAAGGGAGGAGGGAGAGACATTCCCAGGCAGGCTCCACACACAAAGTGGAGCCTGACGGGAAGCTCCATCCCACAACCCTGATATCACAACCTGAGCCAAAATCAAGACATTCAACCGATGAAGCCACCCAGGCGCCCCTCCTTTGAATTGTAGAGAGGCAGAGAAGTGTAGTTGAGAGCATGGTCTCTGGAGTCAGACTGTCTGAGTTCTACTCTTCTCATTGCTTAACAGGCACGTGGCCTGGACCAGGTTCCTTGAATGCTCAGATGTGTTCAGGTGTGAAATGTCTAGCCCAGTGCTTACACTGGAGCTGTTTCTTAAGTACTCGTTGAGTGGGTGAATGCAGAGGTTTCATTTTGTGAAATGCATTTAAATTATCTCATATTTACCTCTTTATTTCTCAGAGTTCCTATTTAAAAGAGATATCTGAGTATAGGAGGAAAAAACAGTCTTTGGAGCTAGACATGGAGTTCAGTTTTGGCTTTATCACTTAGTAGCTCTTCGATTTGGGGGTAATAGACTTAACCTATCTGAGATTCAGTTTGGGATTTTAAATATATTCCTCCTTGGATTTTTGTGGGGATTAAATAAGGAATTAAATATAAGAATGCAAGGTGTAATGCCTGGCACACAGCAGTTGTCCAATAAGTGTTAGTCCTCTTCCCTTCCAGCTTAGAATGATCTCGAATGATCTGTCTTGTTGAGTCCATATTTCCTGCATAATTTGCTTTCCACTTATGATTATAGTAGAATGGTGGGATGTTGTAAGAATGAAAATTCTGAAAATAGTTATGGAAAAGAGCCCAGATAACATTTCTTGTAGACCATAAGCAACCTATTGGCCTTTCATTGTTTGCTTTAATGATCTAAAGTCATGACCCTGGGATTGGCTAAAGAATTAGGGCAGATATATTTCATATATCTTTCTTTCCCTGCTCCTACCTCAGAAAATTAGTAAACTACCACCTTACTGAGTCCTAAGTATGGATGTTTTATAAGATTATTTACCTAATGATTCTCCCTAAACTGTTGACTACAGAATTCTGTGTAGTAGGTCTTTAGATTTTTACAGCCCCCTAAACCCCTTTTTATTGATCCTGACTCTTTGGTAATGACGAGTCTAGCTATGATTTTAAAACCACAAATTAGTACCTATGATTTTACCTAGCCTTGTAGGCACATCAAAATAATGACTAAATCAACAACCATGAAGCTCAGATAGCTTTGAATGAAATGTGTTTATGTTATGGGGCGCCTGGGTGGCTCAGTTGGTTAAGTGTCCGACTTCAGCTCAGATCATGATCTCACAGTTCATGGGTTCTGACCCCGCGTTGGGCTCTGTGCTGACAGCTCAGAGCCTGGAGCCTGCTTCCGATTCTGGGTCTCCCTTTTTTCAGCCCCTTCCCTACTTGTGCTCTCTCTCTCTCTCTCTCTCTCAAAAATGAGTGAACATTAAAAAAAATTTTTTTTAAAGAAATGTGTTTATGCCAAATGCATTATTTAGAAAGTTTAGGTTGTTTATTGTGATGACAGATAACACATAACCATTTTGGAAACATGTAGTCACCTTCATTGCATTGTTTTTTTGGTGCATCTACTCTTTTAGCCTCCAGATCCCCTTAGGATTATTAATGTCTTCTCCACCAAAATTCTGATAAAAATAAAATATAAAGACTAGAAACAGTATTTATCAGTACTATGAAGAGAGACAGGAAGCCATTATGAATTGCCTAAGAAATTCTATAACAGTGGCTCTCAGCTCTTAAAAATAAAATATAGGCCTAGGCCTGCTCCAGACGTGCAAGAGATCAGTTTCCCTGAGACTGGAGCCTAATTACCTATATATATAATATTTTTTTATTTTAAGACAAAACATTTATTATTATGTTATTATTAGTTTTAGAGAGAGAGAGTGTGAGTGAGGGAGAGGGGAGAGAGAGAGGTGGAGGTAGAGTGAATCTCAGGCGGGCTCCATGCTCAGGGTGGAGCTCAACACAGGGCTAGACCCCACGACCCCGGGATCATGACCTGAGCCAAAATCAAAAGTCAGACAGACTCACCTGACTGAGCTACCCAGGTGCCCCCAAAAACATTTTTTAACTATCAAAAATATAGAAAGGTGTCCAGTGAAAAGTCTTCTTCCCATTCTGTTCTCTGTCCTTCTAGTTCCCACACACCTCCCAACCAGTTTTATTAGTTTCTGTGATATTATATCCTGTTATTATATATATTATATATATATATATAAGTTATCCTTCCTGACTGATATCTTTTTTTTTTTTTTACAATCCAATCTGAATTTATATTATCTTCTTCCTTGTAGAGATGTTAGTATATTACTCATTGTGCTACACAGTGTTGTTGTTTTTTTTTTTTTTAACAATATGTCTTGGTAATCTTTCTATATTGATATATAAAGAGCTTCTGCATTTTAAAAAGTATTTGCATAGAATTCTATTGTATAGATGTACCATAATTTATTTGGTCTTTAGTAATGAATATTCTGATTGTTTTCTTTCTATTAAAAATACAATAAGTGATCTTGTGCTTACATAATTTTGCATCTATACATGTATACTTGTATGTTATATTTCTAGAGGTAGAATTTTTTTCTTTTGTTTTTGTTTTTAAAGTTTATTTATTTATCTCAGAGAAAGAAAGAGAGCAAGTGCAGGAGGGGCAGAGAGAGAGGGAGTGAGTGAAAATCCCAAGCAGGCTCCACACTCAGTGGAGCCCAGTGCGAGGCTTGAACCCATGAGCTGTGAGATCATGAACTGAGCTGAAGTCAGACTCTTAATCAATTGAGTCATCCAGGCACCCATGGAATTTTTTTTTAAGATCGCTTTATGTCCAATATGGGCTTGAACTCATGACCCTGAGATCAAGAGTTGCATGCTGTACCAACTGAGCCACCCAGGTGCCCCAAGAATAATTTTTGAGTCAGAAAAAAATACACATTTGTAATTTGAATATGCCAGATTATCCTCTTTGGAGATTATACCAGTCTATACTCTAAATCAGCAATATCTGATAGAATCTATTTTCTTTTAGTTATATCAAGGCAATATATTTATCAAACAACTGAATACTTACCAATCTGATAGGTAAACAGTTGATAGTTAAACAATCTGATAAGTAAAAGGAGTTTTAATTTATATTTATCTTATTGTAGTTTTAATTTATATTTTCTTTGATTGAAGCCAAGCATCATTACTGTGAACTGTCAATTCATATCTTTAACTTGTTTTTCTTCTCTTTTATCAATTTCTAGATACTCCTTGCATGATATAGAAATTAGCCCTTTTTGATATGAATTGTAATTTTTTCCTAGTTTATATATGATATGCTTTTTTTGTTATGCAGAATTGTTTTTATATATAATCAAATTTGAAATCTTGTACATTTTTAATTAGAAAGGCTTTTCTCTAATTATAAAAGAATCCTTCCATTTTTCTTCTAATACTTATGGCATTTGATTTTTATATTCGAATCTCTAATCCATTTGGAATTTATCCTGGCATGGGGTATGAAGTATGGGTCTAACTTTTACCCCCAAAAGGCTACCCAGTTTACCCACATTTTTTTCTGAAATAGTCCATCTTTGTCTACCCCTTAAATTTGAGATGCCATTTTTATCGTTCTAAAACCTCTGGACTTTCAATTCTATTAGTCTGTTTAATCATCTGCTCATAACTGTGTCTTTTAGTTACTGAAGCTACTTAATAGTGTTGTAATATTTGTGAAGCTAGTCCCATCTCATTCTTTTATTGTTTTCCTGGCTAATTTTGTTAGGGCATCTAATTAAGGCATCTGTACTTTTAAAAGCTTCTGGTTAAGATCCACTGCTGCGAGGAAATAACATTTTCAGGTATGGTCTTCTCTCTTGGGTTCTGGAAGAGAAAAGGGAATTGTTCTTTTGATGGCCTTGGAGGACATCTCTGACACTGAATAAGGGACTAAGGTCATGTTCTTAAAGTTTTTTAAAGGAAGTAGATAATGTTCACATACTATGTTTTCCTTTTTACTAAGTAGATATAATCAGGAAAACCAATAAGTACTTAAACCAGAGACTCTGGGGCACCTGGGTGGCTCAGTCAGTTAAGCGTCCAACTTGGGCTCAGGTCACAATCTCACAGTTTCTGAGTTCAAGTCCCATGTTAGGCTCAGCAGAATTGGATTCTGTCTCTGTCTCTCTCTCTTTCTCTCTGCCCCTTCCCCGCTCACAGTCTCTCTCTCTTTCTCAAAAATAAATGAACATTAAAAAAAATAAAAACAAAGATTCTCTTTAACAGTTAAAATTCTCAAGTAATGTTGACTAAATGTTTAAATTCAGGCAGTCTCTTAAGTATTCCGAGCTGAAAGTTAGTTGACTATATTTCTTTAGAGGTGAAACTTTCGTATCTCCAAACAATATAAAATCCTTAGTTAAAATGGAAATAAATTGTGTATCATGTTTGCTTATAATCCTAAATACATTTTACATCCTATCTGTCATGAATACCAAATATAATGAAGACTGTTCCTTAGCTTTGTGAAATGTCATCATTTAAATGTCTTCATTGGATTTCAAGTCACATTTCTCTTTTAGCCCAATGAGGATCAGAATTGTTTTGAAAGTAAACCTACATTTCTTCTATCATAGTTAGTGGATATTATAAAAAGAAGGACAAAAGCTTGGGAACGTTCTTTCTTCTTTTTAAAGTAGATGGAAAACTTTTAGTCCTCCTCTTGAATTGAAAGAATAGTCAAGGGGCGCCTGGGTGGCTTAGTCGGTTAAGCGTCCGACTTTCGCTTAGGTCATGATCTCGCGGTTCGTGGGTTCGAGCCCTGCGTCAGGCTCTGTGCTGACTGCCAGCTCAGAGCTTGGAGCCGATTTCAGAGTCTCTGTCTCCCTCTCTCTCTGACCCTCCCCTGCTCACGCTGTCTCTCTCTCTCTCCTAGAAATTAAAAAAAAAAAAGGAAAAAAAAAAAGAAAGAATATTCAAATTTGCTTGCTGAGTCAGGCTTGGAACCATCCAGCTCAAGCTTCTATTTCTTTCTTTTTTTAAATGTAATTTATTTACTTAGAGACGGAGGCAGCGCAGATAGGAGAGGGGCAGAAAGAGAGAGGCAGAGGGAGAGTCTCAAGCAGGCTCCACACTGTCAGCACAGAGCCTGACACAGGGTTCGAACTCAAGGAACCATGAGATCATGATGTGAGCCGAAACCAAGAGCTGGATTCTTTTTTTTTTTTTTTTAATGTTTTATTTATTTTTTAGAGAGAGACAGCATGAGCAGGGGAGGGTCAGAGAGAGAGGGAGTCACAGACTCTGAAACAGGCTCCAGGCTCTGAGCTGGAAGTCAGCACAGAGCCCGACGCGGGGCTCGAACCCACGAACCGCGAGATTATGACCTAAGCGAAAGTCGGACGTTTAACCGACTAAGCCACCCAGGCGCCCTTCGAGAGCTGGATTCTTAACTGACTAAGCCACCCAGATGACCCAAGTTTCTCTTCCTGATGGTAGCACCCAGGAGGCATACTGTGTGAAACATTCTGGAGCTACCCAGCCTTCAATCAAATATTTATCAGTGCCTGGTATGTGGAAGGAGTTATGGGTTAAGTGACTTACATTTAGTAGGGGAATAAAATAAATAATGCAAAGCAAAGTAAAGTAAATGTCTTGACAGATATCCAAACATACCTAACTCCAAACATAAAGTTACTGTGTCTTACTTGGGAGATGAAGAAAAGCTTCCTGGAGAAGGTTCCCTTTGAAATGTGCTTTGAATGAAGTGAGTTTGGAGTGAAAATCATTCTAGACACTTTCAAGGTGGAGTTGGTGAGTGATGGGTAGGCTCCTTTACCTAGAGTCTTAAGGAGGAGCTAGAGGGTGCCTGGGTGGCTCAGTCGGTTGAGTGTCCAACTTCAGCTCAGGTCATGATCTCTCACTCTGTAAGTTCAAGCCCTGTGTTGGGCTCTGTGCTAACAACTCAGAGCCTGGAACCTGCTTTGGATTCTGTGTCTCCCTCTCTCTTTGCACTCACGCTCTGTCTCTCTCTCAAAAATAAATAAACATTAAGAAATTAAAAAAAAAAAAAAGGAGCTAGAATGGTATTTCTCAAAAAGTAGTGTGAAGTCTATCTATCTGCATTAGAATCATTGAAGCTTGGGGGCCTCTGGGTGGCTCAGTTGGTTGAGCTTCTGACTCTTGATTTCAGCTCATGATTTGTGAGGTCCAGCTCCCTGTTGGGCTTACATGGACAGCATGGAACCTGCTTGAGATTCTCTGCCTCTCCTCTGCTTGCATGTGTGCATATGCTCTCTCTCAAAAATAAATAAACTTTAAATGTATAAAAAAAGTTAAAAAACAAAAAGACAAAAAAAAGAATCCTCAGAACCTTGTCAAAAAATACAAACTTCTGGATCCCACTGCAAATATACAGTGGAAATGAATAAACATAAACAAGAAGCAGAATCAGATCTATAAATACAGACAACAAACTGATGGTTGCCAGACGGATGGGATTGGGGGGATGGGAAAAATGGGTGAAAGGGAGTGGGAGGTGCAAGTCATGGGAATAAAAGGACAGTGTAGGGAGTATAGTCAATGATACTGTAATAGTGTTGTGTGGTGACAGATAGCAGCTACATATGCTACATATACTACAGCATAGCATAACATAGAGGTATTGGATCAGTGTGTTGTACACCTGAAACTAATGTAACATTGTGTTATAGTTACAACTATATTCAAATAAAATTTTAAAAATATAATGTTAGGGGTGCTGGGGTGGCTTAGTTGGTTAAGCATCTAACTGTGGCTCAGGTCATGAGCCCCATGTCAGGCTCTGTGCTGACAGCTCAGAGCCTGGACCCTGTTTCAGATTCTGTGTCTCCGTCTCTCTCTGCCCCTCCCCTGCTCACACATTGTCTCTCTCCATCTCGCTCTCAAAAATAAATAAACATTAAAAAAAATAATAATTAAAAAAAATAAGGTTAAAATTTTAAGCCTGGTAGCTGGGAGAATGCTGTTGTGGTTCACATAAGTCAGAGAAACTATTTTCAGAGACCACTGTGAGGAGGAGAAACATTGGCTTTAAAGTGCCTAGTCTCAAGGCTCTGTCCAGTTGGAAATGGTATTCAAGCACATGGAAACAATTCTGGAGCTCAAGAAGGAGAGTAATCTAGGAAAGTGATAGTGGGTAGTACAAATGGCTGAAGCCTTGGGGATGATTGAAATCCTAGAAGGAGAATAGAAGGTGTAAGCATGCCATGAAGACACGCATATGAGTTGTATCTACAGTGTCAGCTTTATTCAGTAATAAAGCAAGGTTAAAATAACTGTACAGCAGGTTTAGGATTGCAAATTCAGTGACATTTCACTGCATGTTTAACTTGGCTTCATTCATGACGCACAAAGTAAAGCAGAATACAAAGTCATACAGTAAACAAGATACAACAAGGGTAGGAAGTTAAAAAATGCGAAGCCAGTCCATGGCGCATGGTTGAGATGAGACCTTAGTCAGCTCTGAGCATGTGCTGCTTGTTATGTTCAAGCAGTGGAGAATCTCTGTTATATTCAGAGATCAGGCAGGCAGAACCTTCAGTGGCAATTGCCTTTTTGAAGTGGTCAGATGTGAAAAGGTCAGCATCTGGAGGGTCTGAGAGTTTGCTGCAAAAATCCTCCTTTTTAGAGTTTAATCAGCCGTGGGCCTTTGCAGGCTTCCTCTGCTTCTGCTGCCTGTCAGTTCTGGGTGTCGTCAGCCTGTGCTGGTTTTGGCAGTATCTGGTCTTAGCTGCAATCCCCTTGACTGCGTATGTCACTGCTTGATATAAGTCCCTGTTTAACGTGAGTGACTCCATCTTGCTCTCTACAGGGGTATAGAACAGATCTAAGTAAAGAATTCTAGAAAATCTCTATTTCTAGAAAAGTGAGTGCCAAAACTATGTTTTGATATAGGCACTGGTCATCAGGGTCAGATGTCGTGGACAGGTCAGAGAACACAAGGACTGAGAAAAGGGTGCTGATTTCCTGAGCAGGTGTGTAGAATAGGGTCAGTAGAAAGGAGAAGGGAAGGAGCCAGATGGAGAGGAGTCAGACCATGGCAAGAAAAGGAAGGCAGTTTCAAGAAGCTTGGCAGGGAAGAGAGAAAAATTGATACTCATTAATTCCACAAGTATTTACGGAGGATCTATAAATATTAAGCATTTCTAAGCACTAGTGATGACCAAGACAGATAGGGTCCCTGCTCTCATGGACTTTACATACTAGTGGAGGGAGACAGACAATATACAAGTAAATGAACAAGAAACTATCTAATGTGATATGTACTTTGAAGAATGTAAAATATGGTGATTGATGAGGTAGTCAGGAAAGGCCTCTCTGAGGTCAGATTTGAGCTGAGACAGGAGTAACAGGAAGACCAGACATGCAGAGATGTGGACACAGAGCATACCAGGCAGAGAAGACAGTATGTGCAAAAGCCCTAAGATGGGAGAAAGCTTGAAAGCTTGCTACTTTTGAGGAACAAAGGAAGGCAGTGTGGCTTGAGCTGGGGAAAGGTGGGAATGGTTGTGGAGTGGGTCTTGTAGAAGAAATGAGGAACTGGCTTATATACGGCCATGGTGATAAGTTTACATTTTATTGTGAGGTAAAATTTCAAAAAAAAAAAAAAAACCCTCTGAGTGCTTTGGGAATGGATTGTAAAGCAGAGGGAGGGGGAGAGAGCAAGAGAGCGAGAGAGAGAGAGAGAAGACTAGTTAGGAGGCTGTTGTGGTCATGTGAATGAGAGGTTATAGTGATTTGGACCAGGTTGGTGACACTGAAGCTGGAGAGAAGTAAATACATTTTGGAATATATTTCAGAAGTGAAGCTGTCAGGACTTGCTCATGTGGAAGAATCAGGTAACGTCATGGTCATGGTACCTTGGAGCAGAGGGGTTGCAGGTTTGAGAGAAGGTGTTTTGGCAATTAGGGCAGTGCGAGGGAGTCAGCGTGTTGAAAGGGATAACAAATGCAAATTAGAGAAAAAAAAATAATTGAATAAGGGTTTGGAGGAGGGAAAGAATAAATGTGCTTTCAAACTTTAATGTACTTATGAATCCACTGGAAATCTTGTTAAAATGGAGATTGATTCAGGTCTGGATGCAGCTGAAAAGTCTGCATTTCTAACTGTTTCTTTGATTCAAACACTCTCTCCAAGTAACCTCAAAACCATCATTTGAGTATTAGTTGTCAGCTCTGTATGAGCTCGTTTCTGTCAGCTCTCTGTATGAGCTTCTGTGATAGAAGGGCACATACCTTTTAAGGGTACTTTTTAATGTCTTTCTCTGCCTGAAAACATATTCAGTGCCTCCAGAAAGTACCTCCTCTGTCTGCTGTTGCATGCACAGGTGGGTGTTTTTGATTTTGCTTTTTGCCTTTCTTTCATTCCCCACTAGAAAGCAGTAGAGAGCTGTCTTCTTGGCATTAACAGTCACCAAAGCCCTGCTCTTTCCCTCTTGTAACCAGCTTGTTTTCCCTCCACACTGAACTTTCTTCAAAGTTCAGCCATTCTCTGTGACCTCTTTTGTGTCCTTGTGGCCATTCTACTCTGTGATCAATAGGTCATTTTACCTTTGAGCCTAATTCCTCAATCAGTAAGTTGGAGTAAATCATCTCTTAAGGGCACTGTAGCTTTGCATTTTTATAACAGTAGAAACAACTAATATTTCTCCAGTTCTTTAGACTTTATTGTACACTCTCTCAGCAACCCAGTGTTGTAAAAACAAATGAAGATTCCAAGATTCTGTCACTTCTGTAGTGGTTCTAGACACTGAAATCTTTTAGCTTTACCAGTTTTGCTCCATTTAGTATAGGTAGGTTGGTGTCTTTGAACTACCTTCCCATTCTAACCCTTCTAATTACCATGGTTTCCTCCATTCTGTGTCTGCCTGTGGCCAGCTTTAAACTCTTACCGGTAAGTATTCATGGCTGATTTTCAACTATTGCATCCTACCTTCCTCCTCTCACTTGATGTCTGTCTCCCATTGAGCCAGAGTATGGGAATTGATTCAGTCCCACGTAATTTGTCTTTAAATTGAGATCCACACATTCCCTGTTCCATGTTTCATGCCTCATGCTTCCTTTGTCCTTTTTTCTTTTTTCCATTCCCTTTATTGATTTTATTATTCACCATATACTTCAGCAGATCATTGGAAATGAACATATCTCTCTGGGGAAATTTTTTAGAGACCCATTATAATGGACCTTTTTAAAAATACAGTTATACTTGAGAGGCAGCATTCTTCCTACTTATTGGCATATAACAGGTAACATAATATAGGCAATAAATACAAAATGGATATAAACTGGAAATAGGACTTGGGCCTTTCTGACACGAGTTGCAGCTTTTCTGGTGGATTACAGGGTGGTACACATCCACATTATGAGGTTAGTTTAAACTCCCTATTTATTTATTTACTTATTGGCCTCCACGCCCAGCGTGAGGCTTGAACTCACAAGATTAAGAGTCGCATGCTCTACAGACTGAGCCAACAATGCATTCCATAAACTCCCAATAATTTTAATTAGCCAAGGATATAAAATCATAGAAGCCAGCTGGCCACAAGAGGCAGGCATAGACACAGCATATCTCAGCATATGCTGCCCAAAGTGTGTAAGGGAAGGATCTCACTGAATCCTTCACGGAGATCAATTTTTGGCTTACCACTGCTCTCTTCTGTTTGGCTCCTGTCACAATTTTAAGACAACATCCTCAGTAATCTGTATTTAAGGGAATAATTACAGACATTGGATTCTTCTGAGGTTTGTTGTTGCTGTTTTTTTTTTTTTTTTTTAAACTATATTCAGAATCAGCAGGGTCACCTTATTATTGGTTTGGGAAGTTAGAGAAAAAGCACTGTCAGTTCCCAGGTGTCACTGAGACCTATATCTCTCTGCCTTCAGTTTTTTAGTGCTTTAGAAAGCCCGTATTCCCTGAATCCACTCCCTTGGCTCTGCTTGAGCACCTTTTTATCGGGTTGGTTCTGATACTAAGTTCAGTCTAAAATCACATTTACAAGTTATTTATTCAGTAAGTAGTTCTTTAATATACATCCCTGGTACTGTTTAGGTATTGGGGATGGAGCAGTGAACAACACAGACAGAAACCCTTGCCTTCATATAGTTTACTTGCTTTTTTTAAATTTTTAAAATATTTATTCTTGAGGGAGAGATAGAACATGAGCAGAGGAGAGGCAGAGAGAGAGAGAGAGGGAAACACAGAATCTGAAGCTGATTTCAGGTTCCAATCTGTCAGCCCAGAACTCGACACAGGGCTCGAATTCAGGAACTGTGAGATCATGACCTGAGCCAAAGTCGGATGCTTAACTGACTGAGCCACCCAGGCACCCCTAGTTTACTTTCTACTAGAGATGAATAAAATATATAAAAAGTATAATATGCCGGAAGTTAAGTGCTATGGAGAATAGCAAAGGAGAGAAAGATAGGAAGTGCTGGGCTGGGGAGTGGGTAATTTCAGTTGAAGTCACAAATATGTTTCCCTAAATGGACTAATTACGGTTTTTCATATGCACGTATAATCTGAGGTATACAGTTATAGTCTTACTTTATTCAATTGTATATAATGATTTATGTTCAGTGTCTAGTATCTTTCTTTTGTCCTGAATGCGAAGTGCATCTTGTGACAAGCAGGTGACATTCCCAGGTTGACCACCAGAGAGCAGACTTGACTACCTAAACGTTTGTCAGTTTTGTACCTTTGCGAACAGGGAATGTTATTTCAGATTAGCAGAGCCTCTTATCAAGAAGATATAGTATCAGAGACTCTGGAGATTATACTTTGGAAATTTTTTTTTAAGGTAGAGCTCACATAACTATTGTTAGTTGGCTTGGAACCAACTATTCTTTCCAAAGTGTTACAAACTGACTTGAAAGTGTTACACATGGGCTTGGATAATTTATAATCACAATAAACAATTAATATAAAACAAAGCAGCATGTCTCAAATTGTAGTTTTACTAAAATCCCAAAGAAAGAGGTGTCACTTTATACTCATTCATGCCTTATAGGCATCTTTAATAAAAGTTCACATATATTAAAACATATATGATAGGCTATAAGTATTTATCTTGCAGAAGGGTTCACCATAGAATCCATTTACGTAGCAAAAATGCAAATTTCCACTAATGCATTTTTGGGGAGAAAGAGGAAATAATTGAACATTTTTTACTTTAGATAGAGTCAAATGGACAGTAAGGTGCTATGTAAACTATAGTGTAAAACATATTTATATTTAAAATGTGTTTAAAAGTAAACAGAAATTTACCTAGTTGTCTTAATCTTTACTGGACTGGGCTCTAGCTTTTCCCTTTCATTGGCAATCAATCAAGTAAAGCTAAGGAATACCAAAAACTAAACTTTTTAAATGCTCTTTCAGGGTGAAAGTGGTGGGTGGGATGGGGGTGTTAAGGCAGGCAGGCAGGCACAGATTATTAGCTGTTGGTTACTGTGGAACAAAGGCAGGAGCAGATATTTCTGAAGAGAGGAGATGGTAAAGTGAGGGGAGAATGTGGTTCTGTCAGATTAAGGACAACAAATTCTCCGGAGTAGGAGGTCCAAGGAGAGGAGGGGAAGGAGAGGTGTTTCTCATAGTCTATAGCTTTGATTTGTTCCCTAAGCTTTCCTTTTGCCTGCTTTTAGGGTACCTTTGGAATCTGGCACGGGTCATCCTCTGAGATATGTCATAGTCCTTGGTTGAGACCACAAGGATGGAAAGAGCCCGTAGAATTTGTAGGACATTATTTAAAAAATAAAGTAGCTCCAGTGCTTCCAAGAATGACTCTGCAACATAGGTAGGATTGGCTACCCTAATATTCACCATATTTAGTACACCTTTTCTTAAAATTTAGACAGACAAAATTCAGAGATTTCCTTCATCCTAGTAAAGAATTTTCCAGAGTAGAAGTTTCTAGTCTATGAAATGAGAAAACAGTGTGTTTGGGGAGCCATTGTTCTTCCCTTAACTAGAGGAAAAAGAGAGAGAAATGTCCTTAATGGAACTGATAGGTGATGATTTACTTGTGTAATGAGCTTTGTGGCAGGTGTGAATCCATGGTCTACTTGTGAGAAATAGACTGGAGCTGGCATGTTTGACTTAATGACAACCAAGTTCTAGATGTTGGAGTGAAGGAAAACATTGTGTATACCTATCAGAAAGGTTCCAACTATCAGAATGTTTTTAATGAAAGCAGAAGCCCAGTTTTAACTCCTAAATTTAAAGTTCACACTAGTCGCTTGGAGAACTTTTGATTTAAGAAAGCTATTTTTCATGGTTCTTCTAGGGCTTGTTGGGATATGTCTAAGACCTAGTTCCTGTCCATACTGATTAAGGCTAGTGGGGAGGAGACCTTAGAGAAACATAAACAGCTCTATGGAATCAAATGTTACATTTTTATGCCAGAAGTGTTTAGCAAAGGGAATGCTTAGTGTGAACTAGAATAATTAGTTAGTGAAAACTTTCCAGGGGAGGGGTAACCTGCATTGAGCTGTAAAGTATAGGAGTCGGACTGGGATCTCAGGAACAGAGGAGACAACAAAATGATGAAGGTGACAGTGAGCTGAGTACGGTGCATTCAGTGGACAGTGAAGAGAGACACACACAAGTCTGACTGGAGTGTAGGGTCAATGATGGGAAATAAGGTTTGATGAAGTTATAGGGAGGGAGCCTTTGAAAGCTGGAGTTGAAAAGTTTGCTCATCATGGAAAGGCAAATTAAAACCATATTGAGATACAATTATATACCCACCAAAATGGCTAAAATTAAAAATAGAATGCCAAGTACTGGCAGGAATGCAGCAAAACTGGAATTTTCTTACTTTTTTTTCCCCCTCTCATACTGGGATGTAAATTCCTTCAACCCCTTTGAAAATTCTTTGAATAAAAATGTTTTTAGCAGCTTTGTTAGTAATAACCCCAGACTCCAAACAACTCAGATATACCATCAGTAGGAAAGTAGATAAACTAATATGTTTACACAGTGGGCTACTACACGGCAATAAAGAACAAATTGGTAATACCCACAGCACTGCAAGTGAATCTCACAGGTATTATATCAACAAAAGAATCAGACACAAGAGAGAATATACTGTATGATTCCATTTATATGAAGTTAAAGAACAGACAAAATTAATCAATGGTTATATATGTCAAAATGGGGGAGGTGTGGGTTATTGATTGCAAAGGGGCCAGGGAACTTCTGGAGCCCCAGAAATATTCTATATACTGATATAAATGGTAGTTACATTAGCATGTGTGTAAAAAGTTGAATGAGCTGTATATTTCAGATTAGTGTACTTTATATGCTTACTGAATATGTGTTAATGTCTCAGTAAAAAAAGTGAGAATAATAAATCAGATCATGGAATTCAGGTTTGTTGTGGGAGATAATAGGGAAGCATTATGGAATATTCAGTAGGGAGATGACTTGAAGAAACTAGTATTTCTAAAATTACTTATCCTCTAATGATGTGGAGAATAGAACAGTGTTCAGATCAGTTATTATACGTAGATTAGATATAGTGCTAGATGCTGTGCTATAAGAGAGACCAAATATCCATGATCTGGTCCTTATCCTTAAGTTTTTGATCTTTTAGAGGAGACAAATTATATGAAACCCAGAAAATTACAGTGTTAAATGCTTGATTCATGGTGGTATGGCAACAGCACTGAAATCAGATCTGAATTCAAATCCTAATTCTGCCATTTATTAGTTTCCTGACTCCAGCCAAGTTGTTTATTCCCTTGAATGTTGGTTTCTTTGTAAAATGGGAATAATATATACTACTTTTGTTTAGAAGACTTAGAGATGTGGTATTCAAAGATTATAGTACAGCACAGCATTCAGTAAATATTTCCTTTTCTTAAACCCTGAGCCCATAGAGCATTTTTTTTTTTTTTTAAATAACATATGATCTTAGTTCAGATCATGGTTCTGGCAGTTATTGGCTATTTGTGACCTTAAGTAGATCTTAATTTCTTTGAGTCTCAATCTCTTAGGGAAAAAAAAAAGAGAGGGGAAATTTAACCTTGAGAGAGTGTTATGAGAATTAGGAAAGCCTAGCAGATATATAGTATCTAGCACAAAATAGGGACACTTAATAAACATCCATTTCTCTGGAATATAATGGAGTATACAAATGTGTAGAACAAATAATGCAGATAATAAGTGATGAAATTGGATCAGGGTAGTAACCATGGGATGGAGAAAACAGAGGCAGATTGTGTTATATTTTTAAAAAGATATAGCAATTTTGATATAGCAGAGGAAGCCTTTTTATACTCTGACCTTATACAAGGTATTTCTCCATGCTTCTATTTTTGTCTTTTTATAAGATGAAAATAATGTAAAATATATCCTTGGATTATAATGATAACTTCAAAGGTATGACATCATTAGAAAATATGTTAGGGTCTTATGACCCCAAAATGGTACCTTCCACTAAAACTTATTCTTGTTCTAATAATACTTTTAGTAGGCATTGTCATCCAAGCTCCAACTGAAAAGTTAATGCCTTTTCTGTGAGTGGAGACCCCATCACAATCAAAGGAAAATGTAGATGCCTAAACGGAAGGAAATCCATTTATAATACACGCCATTATTTGTCACTTGAAACATAATCAGCAGAGCAGCAACCCAAGTCTTATTGGGTATCAGTGGTGAGGGTTTCTTAGCTAAAGAAGCCCAATTTGTAGGAAATATACTAAGCACTAAATATTAACATTTTGGAATTGTCGTGTTCAGAGTGTTCACGAACTCACAGGTTGACTGATCTCAAGTCCTGGACATCAACCTTCAAATTTTTGGAGTAATATTAGATTTCCTATGAAACTTCTAGCTTGAATTAGCTGCTGATTTCTCTTGTTTCCCAAGCTTGAGAAAAAATGAAGAGGTAACAGTTTTTCCTAGCCATTGCTCATTTGTCCTCCTTTCTTCTAGATATTCCGAGTGGTGGGCATTTGTTTGGGTAATCCACCAGAGACATTCACCTGGGAGTATCGAGACAAAGATAAAAATTATCAGAAGATTGGCCCCATAACACCATTGGAGTTTTACAGGGAACATGTCAAGCCACTCTTCAATATGGAAAATAAGGTTGGAGACAGGCACTGGCAGCCACTTGCTATTTACTTTCAAATACCTGTTGACTACAGGGAAAGGCATAAGATTCTTGGGTTAACATGCATGATCATCAAACTAGACACTAAAAACAAACTTTTTTCCCCCCTTCCTCTGAGATATTTCATGTACCTAATAATAAAGTTGATCATCTCAGAATCTGTCATGTTTCCCCGGTGCTCCTCTTCAGAGATTCTTCTAACTATAGGCCAGCAGTCAGTTTAACTCTCACATGCTCCCATGATTTGGGCCCAGAATCAGTCTCAGGTGCAAGACCATAAAAGGAGATTCGATGTTTCTCACTGTGGGTTCAGAGCACCTCTGTACTGTGGGCTTACTAGGGCCTCTCTCATGGAAGGGAGCTCTATCCTATTTATCCTGCTCTCTCCATATCTTCTCCACCAATCCAGCAAGATGACCAGAGCCTCTTACTTTGTTGGTATCTTGACCCTCTTAGAAGCAAATGGCATTAGTGAAATCCCAGCTTGTTTGCTGCATTGCCAGGGGTTGAGCCTGTCATGTAACTGGAGAGCAAGAGTCTTATAGTGATGTCATCTCCATCTTGCCTTACTCAGTACACACAATTCTTCAGAATTTGTTTTGGAGCTATTCTTGCCAGTAGGAAAAACAAGTAGACGGAGCTCCCAAAGAGTGTCCATAACTAGATTCTGCAAGAATCTCTCTCATATGATTTTATCATTTTTTGTTTGTTATTTAACACAAAGTATTTGTAATGTCTTTTTTCTTGTAGGCAGAGGTGAGGAGTTTGATGCCCACATATGAACTTAGAGGACAGGTGTGTGTGTCTTGTTTCACATTCCTGGTTTTAATTTCTAATCAACATGGTATTGATCTCAATAGATTTGTTTAGTGAATGACCCTCGGCCTCAGCACAAGTACAACAGAGTTTACACAGTGGACTACTTAAGCAACATGGTTGGCGGGAGAAAAACTCTATATAACAATCAGCCCATTGACTTCTTGAAGAAGATGGTTGCAGCCTCCATTAAAGATGGAGAGGTTGGTGTCATTTCTGTGTCTTCCACATTGGGGCTAAAACTTCTTTCCCTGCTTGTTTGGTATAATAGGAAAATAGGATTTATGTGACTTTGTTTTTTCCTCTTTCCTCCATTTCTAGGCTGTGTGGTTTGGCTGTGATGTTGGAAAACACTTCAGTGGCAAGCTGGGCCTCAGTGACATGAATGTGTGAGTGCAAGAAATTTAAAATAGAAAATCCTTTGTGAGTTTTTGCTATTGGAGTGCACTCTTGGTATGAAATGACTCAGCTGAGGTTCACCCAAAGATTAAGGTTGGCCTGAGGGTGGATCTCTCTTTTTGTCTCGTGGAGTTTGAGGAATCATAGCAGAAACTCCACGTACATATATGCTCTAACCTGGGATGTCAAGATCATACTTTATACAAAGCTGAAATTGTCGCATGTTCCCAAAAGCCATCCTAGTGAGAAAAGCATTTTTAAAAAATAGTTGATTACTCTCAGTCTGCTCAGTGTATTCATTGAGTGAAGAAAGATTTTTTTTTAGACTTCTTATTTGCTACTTCATCCTTCTTAACTGCTTTTCTTTGATGCCTTATGTATTTTGTCTTTATGACAACTAAGGACTAGTATCCATGTTTGCTTTAAAGCATTCCTCCTTGTTGTTTATGACAATGAAGTTTCATTTGCTAACTAAATCATACAAAATTCCTTGACAATTATAACATACACCCCTTTTTTCTTATTGTTACTTATAAGCAGTTGAGAAATTAGCTGACAGTTAACAACAGAGAAAAGAAATCTGCTAAAAGAGAGAATTCATGTTTTTTTCTAAACTTTGACAGTATTCTTCAATATTTTTGACATTGTTTATTTAAATGTCACTGTCAACAGTGAGCTAAATGAATTCAGAAACTGGGTGGTTCTCCCAGCTCAGCTCAAAAGAGACCTTTTTTTTTCTTTTTTTTTTTTTTGGTGGGGTGGGGGCCCCTGGGTGGCTCATTCGGTTGAGCATCTGACTTCTGCTCAGGTTCATGATCTCCGGGTTTGTGGGTTCAAGCCCCTCAGCAGGCTCTCTGCTGTCAGCGCTAATCCCACTTCGGGTCCTCTGTCTCCTCTCTCTGCCCCTGCCCTGTTCGCAACTCTCTCAAAAATAAACATCTAAAAAGCAAAGTTTTTAAAAAGCTTTTCTTGCCAAAATGACCATTACAAACTCATCTTGTCAGCTGTTTGATATGGGGATTTGTGTTTAATTACTTCATATTTTCCTCGGTACTCTTGTGGCACATAGAGAGTGGAATCCCATCGGGAGACTAAATTCTGCATGTGTACGGTGTTCTCTGAAGAGCTATAGCCCATGTTTATTTGGAACTGTTGAGCCCTTCAGTTTCTTCTGTGTTCCTTTTACATCCAGAAGCCGATTTTCCCCCTTGATTGTACTGTCTTTATTCTGTACTACCATTCTTTTTACAGCTATGATCATGAGTTAGTGTTTGGTGTCTCCTTGAAGAACATGAATAAAGCTGAGAGGTTGACTTTTGGTGAGTCACTTATGACCCACGCCATGACCTTCACTGCTGTCTCAGAGAAGGTATGACCCTCGGCATGCCTACTGCAGTGCTTGCACAGATGGACCCGTGTTCTCCTGTAGACTGTTACCCAAGAGAGCTTCATTCATGTGATTTCTGTTAAAAGTTAACTTCCAAGTAAGACATTGTACTCGATCACTTGGGGTTTGGCTGCCTGCTCAGAGGTAATAAAAATAGGAACTTTCCATGAGGAGCAGAATTTGGGTCAAAAAGAGTAAGGAAGGGACAGCTTTTCTGTGACTTTGGAAGTTCTTGGTGTGAAGAGAGGTCAACAAGAGAACCTGGGGGAGAAGGTTACTTCTATTTATAAGGAATAACTTATAAATAAAATCTGTTTATAAGGAATTAATTATGTTCATGTCTTGATGACTTACGTTTTCAGACTTACTTTCTTTTCATTTGTCATTCAGGTTCTTCAGTAGTAAAATGTCAGAAACAGTAATTTGTGGATTTTGTGCCCATTACTGGATTTTGCACAGCCATTCAAGAAATTATAAAGTATTTAGAATTTCCTATGAAATACTGTGAAAAGTAGTGTCTCCATTTCTAGGACACAACAGTGTTGGAAACAGTAACTGAAATTTTATCTTTCATAAATAAGTTCGCCCATTTCTAAGCTGTAAAGTGTATATTTTACTCCTGTGCTAGGGATCAAAGGAAAAAAAGACTTCAAACTACTTTAATTCTTTACCATTATAGCAGAAATGTTCTTTTTCTAGCCAAATCACTGGAAAGGAAGTCACAGAAAAACTACCTTGACATTAGAAGCAAAACGTTAGAAGGAACTTTTCATAAAATACTATAAAAAACAGAATAAACTACAAAATTAAATAAAGTATTAAAATACTTAGAATAAAATACTGAGTTGTTCACATTTATATGTTTGGACCTGCTATATTGTAAAACTTAGTGGATTTATAACTAAAGCTCCTTAAATTTTTTAATTATTTAGAGGATTATTAAAGAACAAAAATAAATGAAAAGCCTATAATTTCCAGGAGAGGTTCAGCTTTTTATCATTTTCCATCTCTGTGATATTCCTGTTTTTCAGAGCTAAAAATCATATATATTAGAAATAAAAATCATACATACCATGTCATTTTCTCTGGAACTTCCTTCCATTCTTTGGTTGGTATGATGTGTTAAGATGCTATTTTTTCCTCAGGGGAATGGAGCCACTTTATGTGCTAATAGTATAAAGCAGAATTTATATTATCATAACTGGAATTTTATATTGAGATTCTCTCTTCCCTCCAATTTGGGTTTTTGACTGCCAAAATGAGTTTGCACTGCATTTGAATAGTTATACAAAAATAAATGCTAGTAGCTACATTCTGGGGTATTCTTTCTTTTTGCTGATTTCTTGGAATCCCTAGGAGGGAGGTCCAGGTATTATTCTATATTTGTAGATGACACAGAGAACAGCTGCATGTAGGCCATGTAGGAATTCATTGGCAAAGGAAAGGAGAGGATACATTTGCAGACTCATTGTAATAAATGACCCTAGCTGATATAGATTCTAGTGGTGATATTTAAAAGGAAAGTAAAAATGTACTACAGTGAGGGGAGTAGAAAACCAAAACACACATCTGATAAGCTAGCCCCAGAATGTAGAGTTTAGTTACGTGGTTTTGAAGGTACCTGGGGCCAAGATTCAGGGGTAGTACAGAAAAGGGTGTTTGAAACTTGTTGGTTTGATTGTTGGCTATTTCAGAGACTGAAAATTACTGAGATCTAAGATAAGTGCCAAGAGTAGAGTCAAATCCCATGTAGCTGAGACTCATGCAGTTATATGCAAGTAGGAGTTGACAGATGAAATCATTAGGAGATAATGCAGGAGCCAACTCTCTTCTCATGCTACAGAGATTTAAGTTGTTTTGACATCAGCAAATGCCCCAGGTAAACCTAAAAGAGTAAAGTCTTTTCCCAAATGGAGCCTTCCTCTTTCTTTCTGTGCCACTATAGTAAAGGCTATAAAAGAAGGTTATCATGATAAGTGTCATTGTCCCTTTAAGAAGGTTATAATTGAGTTTATTTTATTAATGAAGATAGAGGAGGGAGAACAGTGGAAATGTCTGGATTTTGTTTTATGAAAACAGTCCTTTTACTTTGGCTTTGCCGTTCAATCTGTATTGTATTAAATTCAATATTTGTGTAACTGGATCAATAAAAGTGCACATTTGGAGAGTATCATTACTTGGTTCCCTTAAGTAGAAAATTAGGCAGTATGATGAAAATATATTTGTTTTCTTTTTAAAACTCTGATTAGGTCCTAGAATCATTTCTAAAATCAATATAGTAGGAAGCCTTTACAAAGAATGCTAATTGATTAAAAGCAAGGGTCCCTGTCTTCAGATAGTATTCACCACTTTTAGTAATTTAACATTTCTTATTTTCAGCCAAGGAGCATTTTATTATTTTTAGTATAGACTGCAGTGTAAAGGAGAAAATAGTATTTGTCACTTCATTGGGTTTATTGCATTTTAAACCCCACTTCTATTAGAGTGTCCCTTTAGTTACAGTAGAGAATATATGGCCTGGTAGTGTGTATCATGGCTGTGTAGAGAAGGCTGTTTCTTCTAAGTGGTTGAGGAAGAGCTAAAATTACATGACACCTCAGCAGGAGGGATCTAGTTTCAGACTATATACTGTTCTCCACTTTTTTTGCAGGATGACCAGGATGGTGCATTTGTGAAATGGAGAGTGGAGAACTCATGGGGTGAAGATCATGGCCACAAAGGTGAGTTTAATCTGGTAATACTAACTCAGGGTTGACTGGAGTCTGTGCTACTCTGCCTCCTAAGACATATGGGTTAAAAGCTGCACTAGTGTGAAGTATTTTTCAGTAATTACTTTATTAGCTAGATTATTCTATGGAATATCTGAGGATCTAGTTTGCCCCCACGATCCCTGTGACCAACATGGTGAACCCACAGTTTATCTCTGACACCAGCATGTGCTAGCATCCATTCAAACCATGCTGACCCTACTAGACCTCTTTGACCAGAACCACTTGACCAGTGACCAAATGCTGTTTGGTGTATTTTTACCTACTGTACTCTAGAAAATCAGAGCCTTCTGAGTGGGAGAATAAGATTGGCAAGAAACCTTAGGTATTTATTGGAGACTCCTTAGAAGTCCAAAGAGCAGAGGAACACACCGATTACCGTTTATAACTGTCTTATTCCGACAAATCAAAACCCAGGCAGAAATCAGAAAGATATTATAGTGATTAGGCTAAAAGCTTACAGGTAATAGGTAGTATGAGTTGAACAAAAATAATATATATATATATATAAGTAAAATGAAGAAAATAAAAATTTCTTATAATGCTATCACCCAGAGATCACCATTGACTAACAGTTTAGGGTATATTCCTGCAAATTTTTGAGACCATATATTTCAAGACAGTTTTTCATAGTAGATAAAAGTCTTCTAAGGTGTTTTTATGCTTTAATTTTTAGGGTTTCAAACCCAAAGTGGCAACCACCATAGAGTATTGTACATGTGTGTTGGTGGCATTTTGTAGCAGCTCTTTCCCACAGCCCATATTCCTTTTTTTTTTAGTGTTTTTTTTTTTTTAATTTTTTAAATGTTTTATTTATTTCTGAGAGAGAGAGCAAGAGTGTGAGCAGGGGAGGGTCAGAGAGAGAGGGAGACACAGAATCCAAAGCAGGCTCCAGGCTCTGAGCTAGCTGTCAGTGCAGAGTGGTGCGGGGCTCGAATCCACAAACTGTGAGATCATGACCTGAGCCGAAGTCGGATGCTTAACTGACTGAGCCACCCAGATGCCCCTCCCACAGCCCATTTTCTTAACATTTAGCCAGTGGATTCTGGCTAAGAAAAACACCATAACTGCAGCTTACGAGACCAGTTAGGAGACTGAGAAGAAGTAGGTAGGGGATCCAGTGAGATACCCAAACACTTCATACATCTCACCAACCAGGAGTCAGCCAGAAACATCCTTATTGGAAAAGAAAATAGAGATCTCAGCAACTCGTTGCCTGTTGCCTCCCTGTATGTTTAGATAATGATTTTCCAGCTATGTTTTTCAGAGCCATACGATTTCCAAGGGTAAAAGATGGAGAAGGAGGGGTGTGGAGGTTTGAAAGTGAGCAAATGGGACGTCAGTCATTTATATTTGCAAACTACTGTCTTAGAAGAGTCTGTTAACCTGAGTTTTAAACTTGACTTGAATGTGCTGTGATTCAGCAGCATGGGCCCATATATTACAGCCAAAACCTGGAAGCTGTCATTCCAAGTCTTTTCGTCTCCTCATGATAGGATCATTGGTAGATTTTAGCTGACCATCCACGGGATCTGCTGTGAAACTCAGTAGCTCAGTGTTTGTATGTAAACATATACCAGGGCTGTTAGTGCAGTTCATCATCAGATAGTTGCGTATTCCCCTTCTGTGATTTCTGTGATTGTGGGCACTTATTAATTAAAATAACTAGTGTGAATTAATATATCTATTTCAATGTTTGTTTATTTTTGAGAGAGAGAGAGCATGCACATTAGAGGAGAGACAGAGAGAGAGGGAGACAGAGAATCCCAAGCAGTCTCCACACCATCAGCATCACCACAGAGCCTGACAACAGGGCTTGAACCTATGAACTGTGAGATCATGACCTGAGCCAAAATCAAGAGTTAAGTGCTTAACTGACTGAGCCACCCAGGCACCCCCAAGTGCAGCATATTTTTAAGTTGGTGATTCCTTATATGATGAATTTTATTTTTAAGACAAATACACATTGAGATCAGGTGGAGAAGAGTAGAAACCTTAACAAACCTAGCAGAAAGATTAAAGGTCATTCAATTCATTTATATCTGCAGATTGGTAGTAGTTAAGAAATGGATGCAAAGGAATAGCTTGTCTTGATTTGGAGGGATTTGATATTTGTAACATTTTAAAAC
Organism: Hyaena hyaena; assembly: GCF_003009895.1. Classification (NCBI taxonomy): domain Eukaryota; kingdom Metazoa; phylum Chordata; class Mammalia; order Carnivora; family Hyaenidae; genus Hyaena; species Hyaena hyaena. Next base: position 5,210,020 of record NW_024080642.1, on the reverse strand, counting down.
ATTTAAAACAGATATTGCTTTAGAGGAACCTCTGTAGCTTCTGTTTCATTTTTGGTGTAATTTGGTCCCTGTAATTGCGCTTGTGACTGTAACGGTTAGTGTCTAGGAAGTGGACTAAAGTTATGGTTTGTTTAGAGGAGCCTGGACCTGTTGGCTTGCTTCCATGATATTTTTCCATTTGTCACAGTCACTCAATTTGTGGATAGTAGTGTGGTTTTTGTTGGTCTCAGCCTGTCAGTAGCCAGTGTTTTGGCTTGACCATACCTTGTGGTTTTTATTATGATTGCAAAATACCCTTCAGTGGTAACCATCAGGAAACTATGAAAAAGTGTGTTTATTGCTTACAGAACCTGGAAGTTACACAGCTCACCTGGGGCCAGACATCGAGGTTGCAGGTAGAGAGCATGCACATGCCTGGGGTTCTGCTTTAAATAGAATTGAGGATGGGAAACTAGGGTTTTGCAGGCTTACTGTTTATTGGTGAATTTAAAACATAAGAGCAGGAACTTAAAGCGTGGGAAGAGAAGAAGCAAGTGGCCTAAATGGTCAGTTATTGAAATCAACTAGGATTTCTAAAACAAAGAAGCCTCAGTTTAGGGCGGTGGCCTGGCCCTTTCTCCAGCTGTGTGGCTGGCAATGTGTTTATTTGAAATAAGCATCTTTGCAGGGGATCCCATTGCAATCAAGGCCGATGTCACGCACTTGCATTACAAAAAAGAAAAAATAACAGCTCTCAGGGTTTACATTACATGGTGGTATCCATTTAGGAGAGAATAAACACATAACGTCAGACAAATGCTCTCTCTTGTGTGGTGTGAGTTATTGCCTTTATAACTTTGGACCTAAATACCTACTCTTAAAGAGGATTCTGGGCCACTTTATTATTTTTTTTCCCATCCAACTATACCTCTTTACTTACTCAGTAAAAGTTTTATTTTTGCTAATTTACTCCGTTATGTTGAGAGAACTGAGGTCTTGATCCTGGTGATCTGCCAGTAATCCTTCTGGTGAAATCTTCAACTATCTACTTAAGATTAAACTAACTTTTTTTTGTTGTTCCTGAATAACTGAAATGCCTGAGACTATGCAGAGCAAAGCATTTCAGTGGAAAACTAAAAGATAAGAAATTGAGCTGAGTGGGGATAAGGAATAGTTCATTCAAAGCCAAAAGAAATAAATTATTTTCATGTGTTTCTTCGTAATTTTTTTTTTTTACTTAACAGGAAGGAAGGGAAGAAAACACAATCTAAGTTCGGTAGCACACTTGGCCTGACCCTAGGAGAGTATGTGTAGTATGTAGTCATGCTGGTGATACGTGTTCACACGAGGGTGAGGCCCTCCTGTCTGGCACCTGGTGGGCGCTGGCCGGCATGTGTGAGGCAGGAGCTCTGTTTGTGCTCTCTCTGGAGACATGACAACCTTAAACTGCATTCCTGGGATTTTGTTTCTGTAGATAACATTGTTAACAGTTTGTTACTATTCTCTGTGGGATGTGTGCCTGTTAAGATGGATGGGTTCTGAAAAAGCAGTGTTGATAACTCAAGCCAGATGTAAACCGAGCAGAGATACTTAGGCATGCTGCCCTTGTCTTCTGCTCGGTCCTGGCTTTGGTCTTCCCCACTCGGCATGTTTGTGGCCCTTCCTGCTCAGAGATGATGAAGTAAATCAAATAACCTGCTTCCCCAAATGAACAAAAGTACCTTCTGACTACATGAGATATAAAAAGAGAAATTAATTCTTTTCTTACTGGGCCCATTGGGTTACTTCATGTTGGTGAATTCTAGTATTCTCAGTTAGCTGGCCTGAAAATTGGATGTGTACCTAACATGTTGTATTACCAACAAGGCTTTCTTTTTTCACCTGCTTAAAATACTTGACTGTGTTTTGTATGTTTATGGATCATATCGGAAATGGAGGAGCACCTGGCTGCTCAGTTGGTAGAACATGCGACTCTTATTCTTAGGGTTGTAAGTTCAAGGCCCACATTGAGTGTAGAGTTTACTTAAAAACATTAAAATCTTTAAAAAAAATGAATATCACAACTAGATGAGAGAACAGACCTTGGGACTTGTTCTATTGCCCTCCATTTTTAGAAGTTGATAGGCTTGTTAGAGTGAAATAGTTTGTAAAACATTTAAGAATTTAAAATAGAGGAAATAACCTTTGGTGTGTCTCTCACTAGTCAGAAAATCATTTGAAAAGAGCGCACCCTTCAAGCCAAAATAACCTATAGGTCATGAAGATAGTAAGTGACAGAGCCAGAATTGTACCTAGACAGTCTGACACGGAAGCCTGTTGTCTTAACCACTAAACTCTACTTCTTCTCAGCTTCTCTGCTCTTGTAGCTGCTAGACCACTCATGGAATAACAGAACAACAGAATGACTCATAATCTTTGGTGATTGGAAACTAGTGGTTGAGGGAACATATAAAACTATAAAGGAACATCATGTAAATGGCTGATGTCGGGAAACGGGGCTCTTAGAGCACCATTTATGGCTGGAAATGTGAATAAGGAGGGAGCGGGATGGGGTACCTTGTGAAGGTGTATATTCAAATTTAGCATGCTGTAACTACCTCAAATTTCCCAGAATTATTTTGTCCATGCTGCTTTATAGTGGTTTTTTTGTTTGTTTTTATTAATTTTTTATTATGGATCATTTCAAGAATATATAAAGTAAACAGAATAGTCCTAAGGAACTTCCACGTGCCCATCACCCAGCTTCAGTAATTATCAACATTCTGTCATGCACATAACAAGGTGTTTCTGGTAGTCAGTAAATTGAATTCTTGGATGGTCTTCCTAATGAACCAGTCTTATTATGGAACTTTACTTCTCTGATGGGTTTCCTTAGTCATGAGATGGTATTTAGTTTTAAAATCTGCTGTAGCAGAGCTCTTAACATGGAGTTATCATAACATAGTTCTTATTTAGTTTCTTAATATGCTAAATAACACAGCCTTTAAGTGAGGGGAGGGAGAGTATGATTTTCATTCTAGAGTGTTCACTGAAAGAAAGTATTTCTTTTAAAAATTTTGTATCTCCTGGGGTGCCTGGGTGGCTCAGTAGGTTAAGCGTCCGACTTCGGCTCAGATCATGATCTCGCAGTTCATGGGTCTGAGCCCTGCGTCAGGCTCTGTGCTGACAGCCAGCTCAGAACCTGGAGCCTGTTTTGGATTCTGGTCTCCCTCTTCCTCTGACCCTCCCCTGCTCACACAGTTTCTCTCTCTCTCTCTCTCTCAGAAATAAATAAAACATTGAAAAAAAATTTTGTATCTCCTACTTTTCATTTTGAACCAAGATTTTTCATTTTTCAAACAACTTTTGTGCCTTTCAGATACATGAACATTTGAAATTGTTTTTAAAACCATATTCTTCATCTTTTCTTACAAGTAGCCTCTCTGTTCCTGATTTCATTTTAATGAAATTTCCAGATTTCTTCCTAAAAGAGAATCTCTTAGTGATTCCAGTGAAAGAGACTTTGGCATATCTAGATTAATCTCTAGAAAGAAATTTATGTGGCTGATTCAAATTATATCTGAACTTCTACTTCCTGAAAACCAGCCTCACCAGCCAAACTATCCCATATGATTTTGGAGACAGTACGTCCAAAGCTAGGCAAAAAAAAAAAAAAGTCCTCATTGCTATCATCTAATATTATATCGTGGAACCAGGAGAGACCGTGACTACTTGCTTGATTATAGATCCTGGACAGTAATTTAACTCCTTATGGTTTCACATTTCTCTATCAGTAACATGTATAATTTCTGTTTGCTTACAAGTTCCCTTAAATTTTCTCTTCTAGAGGAGGGCTGTTTAATCTGCCCACACGTCCAGTTTCAGACCTCTAAGAATATAGGACTAGTGAGATCATCGCGCTACATCACCAGTTTACCGGATGAGTAACTTGTCTTGCGGGCTTAGTTTTGTGAGAGAAGTAGCAGAGGTGAATAAACCTAGTGCTGAGAAAAAACCATTAGCAGGAGCATCACCTCGCATTTATTGATGGGGTGCAGGGACCCGTGCACAGACCATGGTGGAGTGAGTGCCTGACCCACCGAGGAATTTATACTTACTCATCAGGGACGCAAGAACGGGCTTTGGAGAGGGCCATGATGAGACAGAAGCAGCACTCATGGTGTGCTCCTCAGACTGTAAGATATAGGATAAGTAGACCTGGAAAGGGAAAAGAAGAGATGATTTCTCCAAGAAGGCAGATGACGGCGAAGCGGGATCTGGGGAGGGCCCCCACAACGGGGAGGCAGGAGGAAGATACTGAAGCCCAGGAGGGTGAGGGGTTAGCAGAAAGTCAAGGGACTAGAAGGCGTCAGGGAGAACTTGGTGGTAAATCGTGCTGTAGCAGAGCAGGCAGGAAATGAGTCCAGGGAAAAGGCTTCTTGGCAGGTTTTGGAAACTGTATGCAGGATGGGAAGGCTCTTCTGCCACATCAGCAGCAGGACTGATCCCTTCAAATGCCAGGGGCAGCGAGGGCACAGGAGGATGGAAGCTGGACCGATGGAGGTTGTAAATCTTGCCCCACATGTAGTGTTTAGTTATGGGGACGAATATGTAAAGATAAACACAAGAGAAAGTGCAGGATAATATAGGAGTAAACTGCAAAGTAGCTGGTGAGTGACTGAACTGTGAAGGCTCTTTAGTGAGTCTTCAAGGGTGAGTGAAGTCTGAGAAAAGGAGTTAGGGTTGCGAGTTTTTTTGGAAAGGAAGTGGGAGGCCAGCCAGAGAAAGGTTGTCTTGGCATGGGGAGCATGCTTCAGGCACGCCTGAGGAATGAGGCCAAGAAATAGTGTGAGCTTTCAAGATGGAAAAGCAAGCTTTGCCTGAAACTGGAATCATGATAATTTTGGGGTCAGAAGGAAGTCATTGAGTTTCGGTGGGAAAATAGACCCTTGGATGACACCTAAATCGTTACTTGCCCCTCCTGTCCATTGTCCGAGATCTGGCAGTATTGTGTGTGCTCTCAGGCTCGCCTGGATCATGCTCATGGGTTCAGGGAAAGGAGAAATCAGACTGGTTGGTGCGGTGCAATTTCTCTTCAGCCCAGAGATAGACAGGCTTTCTCTGGACTCAGCAGAGGACCCTTCTTCAGAAGCGTGTGCTTCTGCTGTAACTGAATTTGGTTGTGATTTGATGGTTTAAAGAAATACAACCCACAAACCAAAACACTCTTTCCTTACCATATTTTTCACTCTGTAAGTTCTCTAGCTCTTGTTTCTGGGGGGGAAAAAAAAAGTTACAGGTGATATCAAGTTATAGGAGTATCCTTTCTCTTATCAATGAATAGCCAGACTCACCATAGAGCCAAACTTTTGTGGTTACTCTGGAGGGAAAAGAAGCCTTTTCTCATATCAGTGTCCAATGTCTGTCTCATAAATGGTGCTTTCGGTGTCTTTTCTCTTCTCTTTTCTTTTTCTTAAAACATCCACCCTGTCCTGTTCTCTGTCTTCTCAATACGTGCCATTGGAACACATGGCATCTCCTTGATCTAAAGATACAAAATACCCCTTAAGCAGACCTCACAAAACCTGAGCACATGACTGCCGATGTGAAATGTGGGAGCAGGTGGAGAGCTCAGTTGCCTGAACTAGATCACGTGCTGTTATTTGGTGCCTAAGCTGTAACTACCAAGTCTGCAAGCACTCTCTAGTAGAAAGCTGAACCTCATGGAAAGGACTCTGAATTTGAAGACGTAAGCTTGAATGCGGCCTCTGCTTACTGGCTTCACGACTTTAGACAATTCATACCAACACTTCCTGCCTTGTAGCATTGTTGTAGGATTAAAAATCAAAACAAGGATAGTGGATGTCAAATTGCGTTGTAGAGTAAAGCTCCCCACAGATTTATGCGTGTTTTACTTTCAAAAGTGTACTTCTTTTAATAAATGATAAAAATCACATTGTTCCAAAATCAAATTACCTGGAAACCTAAAGAGAAGTCCTGTTCCCATCTCTGTCACTCTCCACTCCCTTCCCCTCTTGCAGGCACCATTTCTGTTTGCTTCTGGTGTGTGTTTGCAGCGTGGTTTAGTGCAGCAGAGGTGCCCCACTGTTACCCTTCTCTGCCTCTTGCCCTCACACCACTAAACAGCATTTCCTCTCAGTATGTCTCCATATCAGGACAGCTTCATTATCTTCCATTATCCTCCATTGTCTCAGTGTACCATAGTTTATTCAACCAGTTCGCTTACTAATGGAACTTGGGGTATTTCCAGTCTTCTGCTATTACAAACAGTATTGCGGTGAGTTATTGTATGCCCAGTGCTTAGAGCAGTGCCTGGCATATAGTAAGTGCTAAAAAAGTATTAGTTATTGTGCATAACTACATATTATGTTCACGCAAGTGTTGTGCGTCTCTGGGATAAAGTCCCAGAAATGGCATTAGTGAAGGCGGTAAATGCATTTGAATTTTTTCTAGATACTGCCAAATTCCGTTTCAAAGGGATTGTGTCATTTTGCACATTTGCAACATACTGTATAGAAATGTTAGTTATTATGGCTGCTTTACACAGTGGGTACCCAACAAAAGTGATTGACAGATTATCACCATTTAATTATCTGTTGAAATTGTGTATGTTCATAATTGGAGACTAGACTATGCCAAGGCCTTAAGGAGTGGTGGGTTTTCTTTCAGACTATGCTTCTAATATTTTCTTACCACTCATCCTACTTTTTTTCTCTTATTTGTCATTATAATAGCAGAAAAATGTTTATTAAGCATAGCACCAAAGTTAGAAACCATAAAGGAAAAAATTGATAAATTTGATTTCATAAAAATACAAAGTTTTAGTAGACTAGAAAGCATCATGGACTAAATTAGAAGGAAAATTACATAATAGGAAAAAATGTATGCCACCGTTATAATAGGTAAATATATAGTGTGTTATTGCTGATCACTATGAAAAAGGCAAACACACCAGGTAAAAATAAAGTGCCAAACAGGCAGTTTACAAAAGAAAACTGTAAATAGCAAGCAAACACACGTAAGAAAATTAATAATTAAGGATGTGTGCAAAGATTTTGTTGCGAAACTATTTATAGCAATGTTGTTTCTAAGCACGAAAGCACTGTCCAGGTTCAGTAGTAGGGACTGGTTATACTTTGGTTTGCTCATACAATTTCAGCACTTAAAAATTATGATGTAGATAGATGAATTTTTTTTAAATCAGCATGGAAAGAGATGCATTGGAAAACAGCTTGTGTGGTACTTTGTAATAGAAGAGCACGTATGATATCTCATTTTATTAAATGTATAGAGTCTCTCAAAAGCTATATGTAAAATGTGGACAGGGCTTATCCCAAGGTGGAGGGATTGTAGGCTGTTTTTAAATTTATTTCTCTTCTTCTTCTCATCCACTTCTTCCTCTTCCTCCTCATCTTGTTTCTTTTCATCTTCCTCCTCCCATGTTTCCAAAATCTGTTATAATAAGCGTTATTTGGGTAATCTTTAGTATTCAGAGTCAAAAACCAATACAAGAGTTCAGAAATTTTGATGGGAAGATCACCTACCCTGTTGTATAAATTTATCATTTTGTTGTTTTTTGTAAGATTTTTTTCACCTGTATCTGGATTTGTAACATGGTTGTAATCATATAGGATTTATCATTTTTATTTTTTAATTTTTATTATTTTTTAAATTCTTTTAATGTTTGTTTATTTTTTGAGAGAGAGACAGAGCATGAGCAGGGGAGGGACAGAGAGAGGGAGTCACAGAATCTGAAGCAGGCTCTAGGCTCTGAGCTGTCAGCACAGAGCCCAACACGGGGCTCGAACTCAAACCATGAGATCATGACCTGAGCCAAAGTTGGAAGCTTAACCGACTGAGCCACCCAGGTGCTCCTAGGATGTATCATTTTTAATATACTTTACTTTTATCACTGAAATATTTCACATGTTGCTACATAGCCTTTGCAACCTCATTTTAAATGACTGGCTATTTCCCATGTAGCTTTTTCTCACTAGTTATTAGGAAGTTGGAAATAGACCAATGCCAGTGAGGTTTCCTTTCTTGGAGGCTTTCTTCAACCTGGCATTATCACCATCAGGTGAAAGATGGGCCGTGACTTATTGAGGCCTTGACAGTCAGCCTCCTTAGGTCCGTGCTGCCAGACACATCCACTGGAGCAGAACAGAAACTTGATTTTGTCACACCTTTTTCAAAAAATAGGCCTAAACCCCCGCCCCCATGCTAACCACAAATCGTTTGTTAGTGAGGTGAAGTACCTCACAGACCAAAGACAGCAAAAGATAGAAAATCTACCTAATTGATAAATGATGATGTATATATCCCCTTAATCAAGTCTGAGAGGTTAAATGTTAGAGCTCTGGTAGAATTTCAGAAAACTGTTTTCTCAGGTAAAGATCTTTCCCTTAAACTAACCTATTCACAACTATTCTGATTTTGAGTGAAACTGGCCTAATCCGTCTAGAGCTGTATTGACTAACACCGTTTTTCTCTTCCCAGACCAACACTACCCTTTATCTTAACAAATACAGAAACATTGCCAGTTTTTTGGAGGGACTGTTCAGTTTCTTTCTTTCTCAGTGCATATAAACAACCACTTTAAATTTTTTTTTTTTTTTGAGACAGAGAGAGACAGAGCATGAGTGGGGGAGGGGCAGAGAGAGAGGGAGACACAGAATCTGAAACAGGCTCCAGGCTCTGAGCTGTCAGCACAGAACCGGATACGGGGCTCGAACCCACAAACCATGTCATCATGACCTGAGGCAAAGTTGGATGCTTAACCAACTGAGCCACCCAGGTGCCCCAAACAAGCACTTTAAAGCTTAAGCAAACTTTAGTTTCACCTTAGTTCCTAAAGCTGACTTTCTTTATCCATTTATCTGTTTCCCTAAATATAACCTCAGATCCTTGTTGCAGATACCCCCTTCTCCCCCCCCACCCCATTCCATTCTCCCTGGGGAATGCCTCTTCTCCTTGCCGAAGTGCTTCAGGGCTAGGCTGCAACTTTCTTCAAGTCAAAATGGCCACTTTAAACCTGCCTGAATGGGTACTTTGCTGCTCCCATACACAGCACTCACTTGGGCTTCAGACATACTGATCCTAATCTCAGACTCCCAAGACACACAGTACACAACAGTTACAGCAGCCCCAAGTTCATTATCTACTCAGGGTGCAATTACTTGGCGGCCACCTAGACTGTGAGGTTTTTGTAGGCCCCCAGAGAACTCATATCCTGAAGAGAGACTAATCAAGGCAGGTCCTCTTGGTAGCGACACTGGAAGTGTGGATTGCAATTGATAGGAGTTTTAATTTGTGAGGACTTAATCTGATCTGCTTTTGGAACAAGATAGTGTAGATGTACTTATTGTCCATTTTCTCTGGGCATTCTTTGAAGACTCATTTGATTGTGTGATGATAGTATTGTCGTAAGGACACAGAACTTTATTACACGACTCTGCCCCTGTCCTTCACCTGCCTCACTGTCTAGAGCTACGCTAGGGATTGATTTAGCTTGCATTATGTGGGGGCAGGAGGGTGACTGAGGTCTCAAATGGTGTGGTGTTCAGTAGTCTGGTCTCCTTGCCCACGGATAATTCCTTTTGGGGAAAGCAGATAATGAATTTCTCAGGAAGCAGTTACTTAGTATGTGTGGCAAGTACTGGTTGGTCCTTCAGCTGACCAAATGGATAGTTGATATCTGTTGATAGAACTATCTATCCATTGACAGAACTTACGGGCAATGGTGCAGGTGACAGTAAGGCCAGGTCCTTGAGTGGCTGACACAAGCAAAGCAGGGACTTTGGAGAATATAATCAAGACAGAAACGACACAGGCTACGGCGTTTGCCTGTGTTCCCCTTGCCTGTCTCCTCTGCTGAGAAGCGAAGCGCTGGATCAGGAGGCTGGCTTCCGCGGACAAAGATGCCTTCCTGGACGTGACTTGGAAGGAGCCCTTGGGCACTTCTCCAGGGCGTTTTCTTATGAGAACAGATACCCTGTGCCACATCAGAGTGAGCTGTCTTTGGCTTCTATCAGAGTTGAAGAGGAGAATTGGGCACGGATGACCTCACCAAAACAGCTGTGGTTTTATGTCAGATAAGGTCCTCTGTCACAGCACGTAGCTTACCCTCGTGCTGCATTTTAATTACTTAAATCAGAGTGGCTGTCAGAGTGTACTCCAAAGACCTCTGAGGGTCCCTGGGCCCCTTTGAGGGGGTTTGCAGGGTCTTCCCTTCTGCAGCAGCCTATGTGTAAGGCCAGATTTTACTTCCTCTGCTTCAGCCAGATCAACAGATTGCAGACAGAAGCAGATACAAGAATTCATCTGTCTTCCATGAAGCCAGACATTAAATTGTAAAACAAAACCACTTTTCTAACTGAAGTTTACTTTGTCTTAAAGAATATAGTGATTTTTTCCTAAAAATATGTTATTTATATTCATGTTTTTTAATTCGTATGAATTAGAATTTTTAACTTTCGGTTTTGATTTCAAATACGGTAAATATTGGCAGGTATTACCCATATAAACAACTTTTTGGGGTTCTCAGTAATTTTAAGGGAATACATACACTTTGGGTCCAGGGCTGAGAAGTTTGAAAACTGCTGCACCAGAGGACTGCCTTGACAGAAATGCCTACCTACATCTTCCCCCTTTTTCTTGCTCCTTTGTAGTGAGAAAGGATACAACACAGAAACAGATTTGCACAGACACTTTGAGAGAAAAGTGGCTCAAGTGCCTGGTATAGAACAGGTGCTGTGGTGAGGTGGGCAGTGATGATGACGATGATTGCTAGTCCCTGTGAGACCTTGCGTGGGAGGTGCGGGGCCCCTGTGTAGATTCGCAGGTTTCTGTTCTCTGCTCTCTCCTTGGCCAATTCTTGTTTTATTTATTTATTAATTTATTTATTTTAATTTTTTTTAATGTTTTATTTCTGAGAGAGAGAGACAGCATAAGCAGGGGAGGGTCAGAGAGAGGGAGACACAGAATCCGAAGTAGGCTCCAGGCTCTGAGCTAGCTGTCAGCACAGAGCCTGATGCGAGGCTCAAACCCATGAACCGTGAGATCATGACCTGAGCCGAAGTCGGACGCTTACCCAACTGAGCCACTCAGGCGCCCCAACCGATTCTTGTTTTAAATACACACACTGCAGTCTCTTACTATAATTTTGCTCTTTATATTATCAGTGACTCAAGTGAAGCAGTTTTCCTGCCGTTTCAGTTTGTTGGAAGTATGTTCCTGAAGGGGAATTTGTTTTGTCCTAGGGGAGCCCGAGATATGTGCTAATCTTCCCAACGGGAAAAGGCAGGCTTCGAGTATGGCTGGATAGCTGACGGCGCCACGTTTGTGTCAGCTGAGCTCCCAGCCTGGGTGCCGGTTCAGCTGTGGCTGTACAGTCTGCCCACTGGAGGTCCAGAAACCCCCAGGCCTTCCTCAGGGAGAGACGTCAGGATGCTGGCTCAGTCTCCCCATTCTGCCTGATCCTCACGTCAGGTTTCCCACGAGGAAAGCAAAAGACTGTTATCATTTGACTACGCAGTATCATCTGCAAACAAGTGGCTCCTGGGAATGACGACATGGCCCCCTTGGGTCTCCCCTAGCAGCTTAGCTGGTTGTAGGAATACAATAGTGAGAAAGGTAGGAGAACAGCCAGTGATGGTGAGAAGCTAGGTAGGTAAGACTGGAACCTGTGTGCTTGCCCTTCTGGCCCCCGATGGAGATAATCCCTGTGGCATGGCTGTACGAACATGAAGCGTTTCCGCCTATCTTCTAGGGTCATGCACTCCTCTTCAGCCTCGACGGCCTGGGCAGGGGAACAGCACGGGATCTGGTAACAGTCTTAGGTGTAAGGCCCAGGTCTGAAACTCACCTGTGTGACCGGAGCATGTCACTTAGTTACTCTGAGCCCCAGTTTTCTAACTGATAAAACTATAGCCTTGCCTGGCCTGTCTGCTTCACAGAACAGTTAGTAAGACTTAGATTTAGTGAGGTTATAGAGAGGAAAGCTGAAAACTTGTGCAAATATTAGTTTTGTAACAAGCTTCTTTATAGCGCCAGTGGAGTTTCTTCTCTTTTCCCCTTGCCCTCTGGATTCATGAGGCCTTTGTTCTTTGCTCCAGGTTACCTGTGCATGACAGATGAATGGTTCTCTGAATATGTCTATGAAGTGGTCGTGGACAAGAAGCATGTCCCTGAAGAGGTGCTAGCTGTGTTAGAGCAAGAACCCATTGTCCTGCCAGCCTGGGACCCCATGGGGGCTTTGGCCGAGTGATGCTGCCTCCAGCTCTTTCCTCCTCCCATGGGACCTGGAGTAGCTGCAAAGGACAGACCCAGGGACTGAAGCCAAAGTTACACGGGTTCCCACAGGACACAGTCAGACTCTTGGATTTCTCTTCCAGGAACCTCTTGGAGAAGTGTGCTTTATGATGAAACAAAATATTCTTAAAGGGAACGATCAGGCCACACTTTGTATTCTCCTCATCTCCAACAGCTCAGGATCTCTTAGCATTTTAATCAGATGTAATTGTTTGTCTTAAGTCTGTCAAAAAGGTTTGGTTTAGTGTCTCTTTTAATAAGACAGGAGAGGATGAGCAATTGTAGAATATGGAGAGAAAATGGACCTGATGTTCCTTGTTTCTAGAGTAGAGTTAGGGGAGGGTTATCCTGAGATTTGAGCTTTCAAACTGCATGCTGCCTGACAGTATCACTGTCCCTTCCAGATGGCAGTCACTGAATTCCGTTGTTTTTTTTTTTTTTTCTTTTTTTTTCCCCCAGGTAATTTTATATGTCTCTAATAGCCCAGGGATAGGAGGTTGATCAGCTCTGACATGATTCCTTCCTATTGTCTGGAACTGTGGGGGAGCACAGCTCTATTTGAGTCAGGGTTAAGTAGAGGCTTAGAGAAGAAGAGGAGTGTGAAAACAACCAAAACCATATCATGATCTGAATCATAATCATTAAGGGGAGCTCGGGCCAAATGGCTTACCTTCTGCCTCTGGAATTGGGAGTTGGGTGGGCAGGAAAAAGTGATACCATTCTTTCTGACAACTAGATGGTGCTGAGAAGCTTTTGAATAAAACACTTTGCTAAATGAGAGTAAGTGGCTTATTTGACCTAAGAGTTTCTTTATTTAGCAACAAAGGAAAGCAACTAAGTGACTCTTGTTCTTCAAAGTGGAAAACAGCAAGATAGTTCAGGGCTTCCCGGCTTCAGCTTCTCTGGGATAGATGATCCTTCCCAGCCTATGCTGATCCTCACTGGCTTCTGCAGGGGGTTCCCAAGCACCATATCCAAGAGAGCTTGTGTCTCTGCCACTGAACCGTTTCTTTTCATCCAGATCCAGGGTCTCTTACAAGAGAGGAAATAAAGTTCTGCTGGGCCCAGCCTTGGAATTGGCTGGAGACTATATATTTCACTGAGACCTCCCTTTCACTAAAGCAAAGAAGTGTAGCATCCTAATCAACATTCCCATCAGCGCCACGCCCCCTACCTTTCTGACTTTCCAAGAATCTTCTCAGTCCTAGCAGGGGATATTACCTGTCACAGCACTTTCCGAGATAACACTAGATAAAGGCTCAGGCTTTAATCACAGTGTTTATAATAATCTAGTATTCCTGTTCTAAGCAAGATGAATAAATCCACTTCTAGGCACATCATGGCAAAACCCTAGAACAGATCTTAAAAGCATCCAGGAACACCGATTACCTCCCTCCAAAGAAAAGACCATTAGACTAACAACTAACTTCTCATCAGCAACTATGTAAACAAGAAGAGAGTGAAATATACCTTCAAGGTGCTCACAGAAACTAACTATGAACCTCAAATTCTATACTCAATGAAACTGTCTTTCAAGGATGAAATAAAATATATTTTCAGTCAAAAGTTTGCCCAAGCAGAAGGGAAGTGTTCCAGTATGAAAGATCTGAAATGCGATAAATACATGCATCATATAAACAAAAGTACCTGTGGGGTAAGTCTAATAGGGTTCGAAGAAAGATAAAACTAAAATGTGTGAAAGCAGATCATTGTAATTAGTGAGTAATGTTTATGGACTAAACATATTCTTTGTATCATTCAGGAAGAAGGTAAGTATATTGATTAACCTTAGACTTTGATATGTTAATAATAAATCTGAGATTTCTAGATTATCTAGATTTAGATATCTATTTTTAGTTATATAAAACATAGAAATATATTTAGATGTATAAAAATTTTATATAAATTTATATATCTTCTATACCTATCTAAATTTCTAGATTCACTACTAAAAAATAGTACAGTATTTTTTACAGGATATAGTTTCCAAGCAAGAATATAACCAATCATAAAAAGATGGTGAGAGAAAAAAAATCCAGGACAAATAGAGTGTCCAAAATAAGAGAGATAAATCTAAATGTGTCAATAATTATAATATGTATAAATGTGTTAAATGTTCCGGAAAAAATGGCAAATTGTCAAACTGGAGTTTTAAAAGAAATTCAGTCATAAACTGATTATAAGAGACATCAGCAACCTGTGATATAAAAAAGGATAGGAAAGATAGGCAGATAGTAACCAGAGTTAAATCTGGTGTGGCAATACTAATAATTAGCAAAATTAGGCCTACTGTGAGTAGCCAGACTGATTCCAGGAAATGTTATTCACAGCCTCCCTGGAGTTGTACAACATAGTGGCCCTGGAAATACACTTTAAAACAAAGCATTACTAGAGATAGAATCACTACATAATTATGTTTCCTTGATTCTCTAGAAAAATATAAATATTTTAAATTATAAATTAGTATGTCCTAATAGCATAACCTCAAATGTATGAAGCAAAAAGCTGATACCTATATGGAAATATAATCCAGTATCATAATGGAAGATTTTAATTGTTAGATCAAGTAACCAAAAACTCAAACGAATATATAAAAGATTTAAGCATTTAGTAAGTTTGGTGTAATGGACATCTATATAGAACACTGCATCTAATAACTGCCTATTCTTTTTGAGCACACATGGAACTTTTCCAAAAGTTAACCCTATACTGGAAAGTAGAGTCAACCTCAACAAATCTCCAAGTAGTTAAGTTAGAAACTATAGAGATAACTAGAAGGTTTTTGTATGTTTAGAAATTAGCTCCTAGATCCAAGAAGAAATCATAAAGGAAATTTAACCTGAACAGTGCTAAATACTGCATATCAAAATGACATACAGCTAAAACAGTACTTAAATTTTATAGTATTAAAATTTTATTAGAAAGGAAAAAAGACTGAAAATTGAGCTAAGCATCTATGTCAAGACATAAGAACCACAAAACTAAAAGAGGAAGGAAAGAAAATGTATGTGCAGAAATTGGGGCACCTGGGTGGCTCAGTTAACTGACCATCCAACTTCGGCTCAGGCCATGATCTCATGGTTTGTGGGTTCGAGCCCCCTTAGGGCTTACTGCTGTCAGCACGGAGCCCTCTTCAGATCCTCTGTTCCCCTTGCTCTGTCCCTCCCTGACTTGTGCTCTCTCTAAAAATAAACATTTAAAAAATCTGCAGAAATTAGAGATAGGATCAACAAAGCCATAAGTTAGGTCTTTTTAAAAAGGAAATTAACAGATCTTGGCAAGACTAATTAAAACACATACGCATAGGGGCGCCTGGGTGGCTTAGTTGGTTAAGCGTCCGACTTTCGCTTAGGTTATGATCTCGCGGTTGTGGGTTCAAGCCCCGCGTCTGGCTCTGTGCTGGCTTCCAGCTCAGAGCCTGGAGCCTGTTTCAGTCTGTGATTCCCTCTCTCTCTGACCCTCCCCTGCTCACACTGTCTCTCTCTCTCCTAGAAATAAAACATTTAAAAAAAAATTAAAAAATAAAAAATAAAACACATACGCATACAAGAAGTCAAAAGGAGGCTACCATTATAGATACTGCAGATATTTAAAAACTAGAAGATACACTTAACTTTGTTAAACGTGACAGTAGAGGGATTTGTTTAGAACACCTAAATCCACAACTTCAGGAGCAACAGAAGAGGAGAAACAATAAGCTCGAAAGCCCACAGAGGCATCGAATCATTTAGCAGAGCTGAAAAAGTCAAATCGTGAGCCAATGGTGGAGATAGCTAGTGCTAAGCAAACCAATTTATATTGCATAATTCCCCAGTATGGTAGTTCCGGGTAACCGTTAAGGGAACTGGGAGCGAAAGAAGGATTACTGAAGGGTTGAGTGTGTCTGTTAGATCCCCTCCCTACTTTGGGCAGCTGGTGACTGTCCCTCCCTTGCTCCCTCAGCCCATTCAGGATTTATTCTCAAGAGAGAAAAACGCTTTACGGTCTGGAGGTCAGATACATACTTGAGGATGAAAGTACCAGAAGGGGATCAAGTGAGTAGTTGTATTCTGAATGTTCTCTGCCATCTTGGGCTCCTAGAACTCTAGCACCCAGGAAATTGGAAACCTCTGGGGAATCTTGATTAGCCCAAAAGGAAAGAGATAAAGAACTATTTTATGGCATAAAGCATCATTTTGTGAGACTGGCATAACTCTGTCAAGGATAGTACGAGACAAAAATTACATGTGAATCACACCCGTAAGCATAGATGCAAAAGTCCTCAAATTATAAACCAAATCTGCAATATATAAAAAACAATCTTCATAATGAGATATTTAATAAAGGCTATTTCCCAAATAAAATTAGGATCAAGTGGGGTGAAACAAACAGCATTGCATATGTCTTCACTGCTGGAGATAAAGGGAAATGGGCCAAAGGCTTAACCAGAGACCTGAATCGGAGGAACCTGCAAATGGTCGGGTGACCACTGAGCACAGATACAGGAAGGTGTGACTGGGAACTCTTTAACTGACACTCTAACCTTTAGAAAGTCTTTGCCAGCCTGGATGACTCTGGAGACGTGTAGAGTCATGCTGACCCTTCACTTCCAAGAAGTCAAAACCTGATAATGAGACATGCCTTCAGGATGTGGTCAGGACCCATCTGCTTGCTCCAGCTTGTCCTTAAAGAGCAGCTTAGTTTTAATTTGCTGCTGGCAGAGCCAGGGCGCTTGCCCTCTAATTCCTTCAGTCACGTGGTGTGTGTGAACCTCGCGGCTGCCTCCGGCCATAGTCCTTGGTTAGGCGGGACTTCTCTAAGTGATTCCAGATGAGTATTCCCGGGTTTAGGAGAACTTGTTTGAACCATTGTTGCTGCTCATGACACTGACTCTTCCTCCCTGTGGTCTACAATACAACTTGATTGAAAACTAGGAATAAACCAGCCTGAGTTGTTTTTGTTTCCCTTTTTAAGCTCCCGGCCTTTTCCGCATTACCACAAAGGGAGAGGATGAAAGGGAGGGAGCCAATGTTCAAGTCCTCGCAGCTGCAGTTACTTGGAAACAGGGCTGTGGAGGTGGCGAGCCCGTCTATGCTCCTCTCCCTCAGTGCAGTTTGAATACTAGTTGCTCTTTTTCACTTTGCGTACTCCTCTAGAAAAACTCTAGATTTAAAAAACAAAACAAAACAGAAAAACTCTAGTTCCATAACTCCTCTTGATGTGATGGAGTGCTCTCTGGAACCATTTCTCAGTCTCCCCCCGCCATGACAGTATTTTTGGTTTTGCTTTTAAGTACTTATTTATTTATTTATTTATTTATTTATTTATTTATTTATTTATTGAAACACACACACACACACACACACACAGACAATGTGAGCAGGGGAGGGGCAGAGAAAGAGAACCTCCAGCACATTCCACATAGTCAATGCGGAGCCTACTGAGAGGCTCAGTCTCACAAAATGCAAGATCATGACCTGAACTGAAATCTAGAGTCGGACACTTAACCAACTGAGACACCCATGTGCCCCAATTTCATTTTGTTTTTTAAAATCAGCAGCAGTTCAGGAGAACAGGGAGCTGAGGCAGGGCAGGCATATGGTGGAAAGTACCAGAATGTGTTTGACTTACAGCTGTAGCCTCCCTGCATCTCACCTGGCCAGGGACCATATGGGTTACCTCATCCAAACTTGTCCAAAATGGTTAAGAAAGCCTTGGAATTGTACTTGGAACGTTCAGTGACAGGAGCCTTGTGGCCTGTGCTCACCTTCACAGACTTAACCTCCTCCCTTCCCTTCTTGCTCGCTCTACTCCTGGCCAACTGCTCTCTCCCTCCTTGGTCCCTCCAACACACCAAGCTCACTCCCGTCTCTGCTGTTCCCTCTTCCTAAAGCTCTTCCCACAGGTCTTTGCTTGACTGCCTTCACATGACTCAGTTCATGGCTGAGTACCTCACCTAGGTAGCCAGCTCCCCCTCCCCCACTGCCTCAACCTCTTCCACACCTGTCCCTGTCTACTGTGACCGGGGTCTTTTTCCTTCACCACACTTATCGCTTTCTGAAAGTCTCCTATTTATTTATATGTTCATGTCTGTTTTCCCCAAAGTCGATACTCGCTGTCAGCTCCCCAAGGGCAGGGGCTTTGTCTTGCTCACCGCAGTGTTCACAAGCCCGGCTCATGGTAAATACTGATTGGCTGCCTGATTGAAAATGCCCTACATTCTGACAGCGATGTTCAACTAAAAGTTTATACATAGATCTGAAATCTGCTTTCCTGTAACTTGCTCAACAGGGACGAGTAGCAGGAGAAGAAAGCCTCTGTGATCCTCATTTCGGTGCTTAACAGAAGGGTCCAGACTTCATGAAGGTGACTTAGAAGGAAAACCTACATAGTTTTATTTTGCTTTTCTCACTGCTGGTACCTTTCTCATTTCAAACCAGCCCAGCACCGTGGGGTGTGCAGGACTTTAGGACTCAGACAGGCGGGCTGGTTTTGCCGCTTGGAGTATGCGTAACAAGTAAGTAACAAGTTATTGAGTCTCTCTGAGCCTCAGTGTCCATAGCACTTTTACTGAAAAATCATTTTTAAATGTATTAAATATGAGGGGCGCCTTGTCAGCTCAGTCGGTTAAGTGTCCGACTCTTGGTTTCAGCTCAGGTCATGATCTCAGGGTTTGTGGGTTTGAGCCCCGCATCAGGCTCCACGCTGACAGTGCAGAGCCTGCTTGGGATTCTCTCTCCCTCTCTCTCTCTCTCTCTCGGCCCCTTCCTCCCCCCACTTTCTCAAAATTAAATATGCAAACTCACAACTTGAAAAGGAGGGAGACTATTTTCAAAAACATTTACAGCCAAATACAGTCACAGAGTTTATGCTGCGTAGTACCCACAATAGGAGAAAAACAAAAGACAATGTGTAGAATGAGTCTGGTAGATGCTGAACAGTAGCTTTTATTAATAACTCCTTCCCCCCGAGCCTCTGTCTCCAACATGTCCAGGACTGTGCCGGACTGTCTGGGGTCCAAACCCTTCCCTCCTCTCTAGGACTGTATCATTTTGCGGGGACAGTAAGATGGATATACATGAGGCATTAGAAAAAAAGGTGACTTTCTATGGTGAGGTCTTCCTTCTAGTAAGTGTCAGAACAGTTACAAAAGGTCTTGAAGTTGGAGAAAGAAAAATATTGACTGGTTTTCAACTAAAACCGCAGTGACCACAGACCTCAAGAATGAGGGTGACGGACACACCAAGAGGAGACCGAGGGGAAACCTCCCTCTACAAAGAGGCACATGTTATCTGGAAGGGAAGAAAAGCCTGGAAGGGAAGAAAGCCAAAGTGAGTGTTTCATAATCTCGAGCTGGCAAGGGAGCACTGGCAGTAGGACTCCGGGCGAGAGGACTGACCTCAGGGGCTGGACGCACAGGGCAGGAATTCTAAAAACAATTCTGGGGGCGCCTGGGTGGCTCAGTCAGTTAAGCGTCCGACTTTGGCTCAGGTCACGATCTCGCGGTTCGTGGGTTTGAGCCCCGCGTCGGGCTCTGTGCTGGCACCTCAGGGCCTGGAGCCTGCTTCAGATTCCGAGTCTCCCTCTCTCTCTGCCCCTCCCCCGCTCATGCTCTGTCTCTCTGTCTCAAAAATAAACACACTATAAAAATTTTTTTAAAAATAATAATAATAAAATAAAAACAATCCTGTCCCTCTTTGATCCTGGGAGAAGCCCTAAGCTTCACCTCTCGGCTCACCGCATCCTTGCTATTAAATTAGCACAAATAGATGCCCCCTTCCTAAGGGGGCAGACTAAAGTACAATGGCACTGAGTAACTTGGCCCGGAAGTTGCCGTCTACACCGGCTGAGGTAGAGCCAAGCCCCTGAGAAAGCCTCCAGGTTCTACCCTACTCTGTGATAAGGCTGGGGCTTCCAAGATGTCTTCCTCTGTTCTTTCTGTCTTTTTTCTTCCTTCCTTCTCACTTCTCTCCCCCCCCTCCTGTTCTTTTCCCTGGTGTATACTTAGATCTCAATACACATTATCAGCCTCCCCCGTCCACCGAACTGAGTAACATCTGTTCAGTGCTTTGCTTTTTTTTTTCTCATTGAACAATAAATCTTGTGAACCTCCCCAAATAGCCCAGATAAAACCGCCTCACCCTTTCTACCAGCTGGGGGGGTACTCCATTGTTGGGTGCATGGGGATTTCCTTACCAACCGCCAGGGCCCTGGTTTTAATGGCACTTTCCGAGTCTGTCGAGAGTAAAAAGCACTTCCTAGTCATTCACTGGCAGTACCTGTGTTCGTGGGGCCTCCCGTGTGCTGAGACGTGCAGAGAGGTAGAGAGGCCCTTCCCTTGGAAGCCTAGTGGAGGAAGTGAGCATGTCAGAGAGGTCAAAGGGCTGCCCCAGGTCAAGTGCACACAGGGCTGTGGGGGCCCTTCCTGGGACTCTGCCCTTCTCCTGACTTACACTTCTCTGCCAAGGTAGAAGGCGACAAAACAGCCGTCCTCCGGAATGTGGCTCCGGCTCAGCATGTCCCCAGCCCTAGGAGGAAATTCTCTAGGAAGGAAGTAACGATCCAAACCCTGCTTCAAAGATACCGCAGATAGAGCGTGGGGTAGTCACCGTCGCTGTAAAATCTGGGGGCAGGGGGTTATTTAGCAAAGGCAGGAGGCTCATACGGAATGAAAGAGAACGGGGCCAGAATGGTGACCAAGACATCTTCCTCAGGGCTGAGCCTGACCCAGCCTTCCATTCCCACCTGGGGCCCTGGGGCCTTAACCCTCCTGGCCCTCTGGATGGGGCCGCCCCTCCCATCGTCTTTCCTTCTTTCATCTGGGTCTAGGAGGCCCCGGTGCAGGGCGATGCCTGCCCAGCCCTCTGTGGGCTCACAGTAGCAGCAAATCCTGCCCTGGGGATGCTGCCTTCTGCATGTGCTTGAACATGAACACAGTCTCTAAAACTGGGTCACATCCCTGGAAAATCAAGGGGTGGGGTGCTTTGGAAGGGATGGAGTAGGCAGACACTCTAAGGGCTGGAAAGGCTGCAGAAAGGCCCGCCAGAAGGGGCGGGCCTCGTCTTCTGGTATTGTGTTCAACAGAGCAGGGCACACAGAGGTCACCGGGCCTTCTGGAAGAGAGGCTTGGACTTACAGGGCTTTTCTGGTCTGGCTCCACAGGGGAAAGGCTTGCTGAGCCTTGAAGACACCCAGAAAGTGGGTCTTCTTGGTAGCAGTGGTTGTGTGTGGGGAGGGAGAGAGAGCTGTTTATTGTGGCGAGGCCCCACTATCTCTAGCCTAGTGCTAACGGAATGAAGAGAAATTCTCGCGGAACCACCTTTGGCTGGCAGGGCCCCTTCCCCAGTCACCCAGGTTCACCCAGGTTCACGGCGTCTTTGACAGCCCCATCGCGTTGGCGACAGGCCAGTCAGTCGCTGGTCTTCACAGGTTCTCATGGTTCCTGCCTTCCACCTCTTCCCTGTCTATACTGGTGCCTCCCAGCCTCATTCCTTACTTGCTAAGGAACCCGTCTGCCTCCAGCGTCCCCGTTGCCCCGCCGGGCCCCTAGCATGGGATCCTTCCCTGAAACACGCCTTCCTCATGCCTCTCCCGCTCCGGGCGCCCTGCTGCCTCCTGTGTTCAGCACAGACCTTCTGCCTGACTCAGGAGGGCACAGCTCGTTTCTTCCTCTGCCTGGCACGGAGCAGGTGCCCAGGTCAGGAAGGTGCTGTGTGATGGCGATGGACGACGGGAAGGCTACAGGGCTGCCCTGGCTTGGCAATGACATCTGTCCATGACATCTGTCCGCTCGCCCTGGCAAGGAGGGAGGATGGCAGTGGAGTGGAGCTGCACAGGCAGTGGGAACGGGGTGCCAGGACCGGGGGTCTTCACAGGGGAGAGACTGTCAGCTTCTGGAGAGGACCGGGCAGCTGTGGCAGCGAGGGTGAGAAGCAGGGCCAGGAAGGCTTCGCCTTAAGGAGGAGAGAGGGGCTGGATTTGTTGGGGTGAATGTGGGGCAGCTGAGGCTAAGTGGTGTTTCATTGTTAGCACCCACAGTACAAGACGAAGAGAAAGCATACGTTTGGAGAAAAGACGGACCATCTGGGACAATTTTGTGTGGACTCTGCCTGGGAGGCAGTGAAGGAGCGAGGAGGGTCCAGTCTGTGTAAGTCTAATATCTAGTTCTGGTAGTGCCCTCAGGCAGGGGGCAAGAGGAGACTGGCCTGGGTGGTCCAAGGCCGGAGAGGTGACGGGGCAAGTCTCCCTGGGGAGGAGAGTTGCACAGTGGGAAGGCCACGTATCGGCCCCCTTCACACACCCCCGGCTGGGCGGTGCCCACCATTCACAGAATCCCTGTCTTACAGACCAGGGACTCAAAGGCCGGAAGGCTGAGGTAAAAGAGCTTACCCTGCATGGGGACAAACCCACACAAACAGTAGAGGGTCAGGGCTGAGATTTAATCCAGATCCATGGGATGCCCACTCTCTAAACCAGCATAGCACCAAAGAACGCAGAACCAAGAGAGGCTTGGGTGGCTGGGCAGAAATGGGTATTAGGATCTAGAAAGGCCAGGAGTGGTGGGGTCAACAGGTTCGAGAGACTGTGGAGTGGTGTTAAAAAGGCACGTTGGAACCAAGATGGAGGACAGACCGGGTAGAGCCTTAGCCAAGGGCTGAAGTCACCCCCACTGCTTCCCACAGCCTGTGGTCCAGCTCTGGTCTCCTCCTCCCTTGGCTCTGCCTGGCCCCCTCCTC
The DNA here is from genome assembly GCF_003009895.1 of Hyaena hyaena. Taxonomy (NCBI): domain Eukaryota; kingdom Metazoa; phylum Chordata; class Mammalia; order Carnivora; family Hyaenidae; genus Hyaena; species Hyaena hyaena. The sequence continues at coordinate 5,187,014 of NW_024080642.1, read as the reverse complement.
AGACAGGCTCCCTACTTTTGCGTAGCCCCTTGTTCATACTGCGCTTACGCATGAGTTTAAGAAGGCCCAGTAGAGGCTGGGGTGCAGCAACTTGTTCTTCTGAAAGGGGGAGGCGCCCATGTGGGCCCCTGCCTCCTGGGGATTTGGCCCGGGATGGAATGCCCAAGCTTGCCCGGGAATCACCAGCCTGGTTCTGCCGCCCTGGATGCCGGCTGGCTCACCAGAGCAGCCCCGGCCCCTTGCAATCGCCACCCTGACGTCTAGGTGGCACCAAAGCCTCACACTGATTGCTCCCAGGTTGGGGAGCCGCCTGCGCCCCGCCGACACCGGTGCCGCTCAGCTCAGTGCGCGCTCTGCTTTGTGGGTCCAGTCCCTCCGCACACATAGGGGCTGCAAGCTTGTAATTCATTCCCTTCTTCCTTCTACTCTGCCTCATCCCTGGCCCCCTTTGGGAGGAGGGAGGTGGGCTCCCAGCCCCTCTCATCTCTGCCTCAGGGACATCCCAAAGCAAGTACTCTATCTGTTCTTTTTCAAAGTGAAACACAATTTTGCTGAGAAAGACAATATAATCAATATCATGAAATTCATTTTTAAATAATTTTTAGTGTTTTATTTATTTTTGAGAGAGAGAGAGACAGACAGAGTGCGAGTGGGAGACGAGGGTCAGAGAGAGAGAGACACAGAATCCGAAGGCAGGCTCCAGGCTCTGAGCTGTCAGCACAGAGCCGGATGCGGGGCTTGAACCCACAAAGTGAGATCATGACCCGAGCTGAAGTCAGAGGCTTAACCAACTGAGCCACCCAGCCAGCACCCCTGAAATTCATTTCTAAACTTAAAAGAAAAAGTCATCAAAGTAATATATTCACACGATTCCAAACAATAAGCTCCTGTTGAACCTCTTGAGACAATTAAAATATTGTAGTAATGTATCCAACCCAGCAACGCCACAGGCATATCCGAGTCTGCAGATCACCACCCATGCTATCTGTTCTGATACAGCTTTGACGTGTGGCTGGTTAGCAAGATGAGAATTCATTCAGTCTGCCTGTCAGTATGTACTGTGAGCCCCGAGGCTGGGCACTGCCGGGGCCTTGGAGATGGCCAGAAATTAGAGGGTCCTTCTGGCCAAGCGCACATAGCACCGTGCAGCCAGATAAACTCGGGAATGCCAGGTGCCAAGAGCTAGGAGAGAAAACTAGAGCAGGAATCGGGATGGGGGTGATGGGGAGGTGTCAGTGGTCTAGAAAGATCGCTCTGAAGAAGTGACTGTGAGCAGAAACCTAAACCCACTTTGGGGAGAATTTGATGGGGGAGGGAATACAGCTGTCGGTTGCGGAGCAGCCCCCTCTACCCCCCCACCCCCCCACCCCCAGGTGAGAGCCAGCAAGTTGGGAGTCTCGGCTCAGCTCTGCCTTCCTCCAGCGTCTCTCCCGCCCCCACCGCCCCGAGGTTTCCCGCTTCCTAGAGCACCGTCCCTCCTCGGAAGCGGGTCCCCCTCACGTCCCCCGCCCCCCCCCCCGCTGCCCCTCCCCGCACGCCGCAGCCCCCCACCCCTACCCCAGGGGAAGACCGAGCCGCGGCCGCGGACACCCGTAAAGTTTCTGCGGCTCAAAGTGACGCAAAAATTCTTAAAGAGCTCTTTGGCGGCGGATATCTAGAGATCAGACCATGTGAGGGAACGAGAGTACAAATACGGCCGCTCGGGCGCCAGCGCCGGCACAGGCAGCGGCGCCCCCGGTGCCTCGAGGGCGCGAGGGTCGCCCCGCCTCGGAGAGCCGCGGACCCGCCTCCGCACGGACTCCCGGCAGGTGGGTCGCCTTTCCTCGCCGCGAATCCGCACGCCTGCCCGCGGCGCCTCCCCGGGCGAGGACGAGGGCGTCGGCGCGCCGCGCGGGGGGCTCCTCGCCCTGCCGCCGCCCTCGCCGCGAGGACGGGGGCGCACCGCCGGCGCGCCCGGGGGCGGCCGAGGGGACCTGGCGGGCTCCTTTGCCACCCGCGGGGGCGCTTTTTTGATGTCCTGAGCACCAGAGCAAGACCCTGTAGAGACCGTCTTAAGCTAAGTGCTGTCCCGCGCGTTGGGAAAAGTTGCTTTAGTTTGAAGCCACGGCTTCTGTTTGATCCTGACTTGCCGCCATGCCGTGCAGGTGGCTTCGTGCAAAGGCATTTCTGTAGGGAGACTTCTGGGTGACACAAATGCCCAAACATCTAGAGAAATCTCTGAATGACTCGTAAGTGGGATGAGTCTCCGTGCGCTTGGGTTGTTTAACTGGCAGAGCTGATGTTCGCTCAGACAGCTCACAGGCCGTTTAGAATTTATGGGAAACTCAGACGCCAACGAGCTGTTTTACATGGTTGAAGGGTGTAACCATCAATTGCTTTTTTAAAAAAAATGTGTACATTTAACTACGTGTTTGAAAACACTCTCCGGAGCTCCGCAACTCCCAGGAGCAGTTTCCTTTTGCACTGGGTCTTTTGCATAAAGGATTTCTTTTTCCGGCTAAGGTTCTGAAGAACTTGAGAGGGGTGGAATTTCTAAGAGTCAGACATTACAAACGCTTGTGTGTATGTATTTTTGTGATCAATTTTGCCCAGAAAAATGAACCAGGTCAATGGATTATTTATGAGCCTGCTGGCTCTCATCATGGTAAGACTAGATCAAATATTTAATGTGTTTTGCCTTCAGTTACATAGGGAAAATGTCTAACTAAGAAAGCAACATTAGGATTTATGTTTAGTGAAACGGAGGGGCACTCTGGCAGCATTAGTGTTTGGGCTTTTAGGAGTGGAGGGAAACACACAGCTTTGACTCTGTCCCGTTCCTTGCTTTTGTGTGTCCACTGATGTCCAAAGGTGGCTTTCCTACCACAGACCAGGGTGGGGGTGGCTGATTCCTGTGCCTATGAGAGTCTGGTTCTTATGCGGCTTGTGCAAATTAAGCAAGCCTTTTTGTGCATAGGTTTTTCTTTTTTTCACAGCAGCTGAATAAAAGTAGATTGAGACTGCTTCACAATTAATCAAAAGTCCCCTCTGCACCCTGGTTACATTCCGTTTTAGGAATGTAACGGCAGCACAGATACTCAAACCTGTTCCTTTCAGCCTCTTGCTTAAGAAACATACACTGAGGGTGGGCGGAAGGGTGAGGATGAAGACAGAATAATGTTGCTGTTTTAATGGAGTCAGCAAAACCCCAGAAATTCCTCTTTGGGGGGTTTTTAGAGTCGGTTAGCATTTTGATGAAATTCGGAGAGGCATGTCAGAGAGTTCACAAATGGGCAGTGTGGCCACGGGATGGGGGTGCTTGGCCGGAGGCGATGATCTCGTACAGTAGACTTGCAGAGACACCCTGATGTCCCCTTCCAAAGAGAAACATGGGTCATTCCTGAAATTGAGCCGCTAACTGGCCGGTTCTTCTCCTTCATAGTCATCAAATGGTTTTATTTGAGAGAACAAAGGCAGGGCTGCCTGAAGATGTTTACTTTTCATTTGGCTTTAATGAATCAACAGGATATGGTCATGACTTGACTTTTTAAAGAAAGACGCCTGTGTGGCCAAAGGTAAAATTATGCGGTCATTTTTCTGTCCACGGAGGTGCCTCAGACCTTAGTGCTTCCTGTCGAAGATCAGCCCTTCTGGGTGTCATGGTCCTCGGCTCTAAGTGAGGGGCTGAAGGTGGGGAGGCCCTGCGTAATGTGAGGTCCAAGTCCCCTCCAACTCATTCTGTGACTGTGACCCTAATCTCTCTGTTTTAAGCATACATGACTTGAAACGATAGTACAAAATGCCCCAAGTGCTGAGACTCTACCCAGAGGTTGCCATCAAATCGGGGTCCACTGGGGACACCCCAGGTTTTACTCTAGGGCACATGCTGCCATGCACATGCGAAATCCCGGACCTCAATCATAAACAAGCAACAGCTCCCCAGCTCCCAACCTCTCTTTTGCAATATGCCAAAGTGCGGTGCAGTGGAGATAGCCTCTGGGCAGTACAGATTTGGGTTGTGCCAAATTTCTTTCCAGTTCCGGAGCTGTGGACAATCGGCTGTACGCCTCTGAGGTTTGCGGTGTCCAATGTAACAGTAACAGGCTTGGGTGTGGAGTCAAAGATGATAAATCGCCCCGTGTCTCCATTCCTGGGGCAAGTGAGCCTGACTCACCCGGCTCCTGTGGGGAATCCGTTTCTGGGCTGAATCTTAAAGAGCACACACACCGAGGAAAGAAAACTGTCATCCTAGGAGGGACCCAACTGGAAAAGAGATGAAATTAGCCTGGAGAAGAAACCTAGGCGGAGGGTGAACTACTTTTCTGGGATGGACACAACAGGCCGACCCCCTTTTTCCTAGGCGGAGCCCCTGGTACTGACTTGGGCCCACTCGCAGAAACCATTTCTGAGGAACGTCTCTGTGCAGGGACATTCCCGTGACCGTGACCTTGGCTGGCTGGCGGCTAGTGGGAGGATGAGCGCTCGCTTACGGGTATCAATAGCATGTTTTTAAAGCGAGCGGGCGTTTCCCCAGCCCTTTGTCTACGTGGTGACACAATGAGTAGAGAGAAGGCTGGCGTGGGACCGTCTGCCTTATTTTCTCTTCCTTTTGGCTTCCTTTTGGCTCTCCAGCAGCGGCTTCCTTGCTGCCACCCCAGTCTTGGGCCAAAGGTACTTGTTAGCGTGTATTTAAGCCACAGGCTTTTTATTTTTAATTAATTTGATTTTATCTTTAAGATTTTATTTAGTTTTTTTAATGTTTAGTTTTGAGAGAGTGCAAGAGGGGGAGGGGCAGTGAGAGGTGAAGGGGCAGTGAGAGGGGGAGGGGCAGTGAGAGGGGGACAGAGGATCTGACGCTGGCTCTGGGCTGACAGGCTGGTCGTAGCAGCAAGGCCTTAGTGGGACTCAAACTCGGTAGCCCTGAGATCATGACTGGAGCTAAAGTCGGACACTCAAGCGACTGAGCCACCCAAGTGCTCCTAGGAGTATATGTTTAAATAATCCTGACACCCAGCGTGGGGCTCCAACTCACAACTCTGAATCCAAGAGTCACACGCCCCGCTGACTGAGTCAGCCAGGTGGCCCTAAGCCATAGGCATTTTAAAAGCTAGGACCGGATATTCTTTCATTAACCCCAGAGCCCCCTGGACTGCAGAGCAGAGATGAAGCCCAGCAATACAGAGACGTGGAGGCAGTGACCCAGGGCCAGCCCGGTGGCGAGGGCTCCCAGGCATTGACAGGTGATCGATGGCATGGGGAGGGTCTCCTGGGATCCTGCAGTCCGGTTCTTTACGTCCTTATTTGAGGTAGGGAGGAAAGAGGTGGGGTGGGGTCGGGGGGAGGTTGTGACAAGGCCAAGTGGCAGATCTGGGAGAGCCAGTTGTGTGCTGTGGGGGAGTCCAGAGCTGGGCTGGTAGGTGGACTGGATCGGAGGGAGCAAGTCAGCGGGCCTTGGCCTTCTTGTAGTTTTGTGTGATTTTTCTGGGCATAGTCAAAGAAAAAGAACATTTTATTTCCGTTACCACTGAGCTGCTGTATGAAAATAAACTAAACAGACTTTTTTCCTCTAATAAGGGACTCCCTCGAATTTAGGGAGGGGCAGAGCTGGAGGGGGGCCAGGTCCCCTGTGGCTTATTCAAGCCCGTCCAGGGCTGCGAAGACACAGCCAGGCCTGGAACTTGAGTCTCCTGCACCTCTCTGTTCTTTCCTTCTCCCCTGGGTGTGTTGTTTTTATACACTAATCAAGTTAGCTGGCTCTTTTCCTCACTTTAGAGGAAAGGAGCTGGACCGGAGGAAAGGGGAGGGAGAGCGGAGATAAGCTATTCTGGGTTCCCAGCCCCGGCCCCTGGCCTGCAGGGAGGTTTGACTGACTGGAGGTTCCCCAGCCTTCTGAGGGCTAGAATGACTTCCCTCTCCCCAGTTTTTTATTTTGAAAAATTCCTACTGAAAAGTCAGGGAAATGGTCCAGTGAACCTTCACCCAGAGTCACCAGCTATTAACATATTGTCACAGGTGTGCATGCACACTCTCTAACATTGGCATGTGAAATACAGTCTAATACACTTTCTATAATATGTGATATAATTCATGTGATAATTATACAGTCTATAGATTACATAAATTTTTTTGTTGAACCTCTGAGAATTTGCAGACGGCTAAATATTTCCTCTCTTGGCTGCTAAGGACAAGGACATTCTCCCATGTAAGCAGAGCCCCGTCATCACATTTGAGAAACAACGTTGATAAAATATTTTTTATCAAATATATAGCCTGTCTGCCTTTATTTATTTATTTATTTATTTATTTTAAATTTCAGATCGTTTTTTCCCCCTTTGATTTTTTTTTTCAAATTTTTACTTAAATTCTAGGTGGTTAACATATAGGGTAATATTGGTTTCAGGTGTAGGATTTAGTGATTCATCACTCATACAACACCCAGTGTTTCTTACAAGTGCCCTCCTTAATGCCCCTTGCCCATTTAGCCCATCCCCCCCACCCAACATCCCTCCATCCACCCTCAGTTTGTTCTCTGTATATAAGAGTCTCTTCTGTTTTGCTTCTCTCTCTTCTCTTCCCCGCCTCCCTTCCCATATGTTCATCTGTTGTGTTTCTTCAATTCCACATAGGAATGAAATCATATTGCTTATCGAATACAGTCTAGCTCCACAGCCCGTATTTAAGTTCCCCCCACTATTTCAATGGTAGTGTAGGGGGTTATCTCTTTTTTTTTTTAATTTTTTAATGTTTTATTTATTTCTGAGAGAGAAAGAGACAGCGTGAGCAAGGGAGGGTCAGAGAGAGAGGGAGACACAGAATCTGAAGCAGGCTCCAGGCTCTGAGCTAGCTGTCAGCACAGAGCCTGACACGGGGCTGGAACCCACGAACTGTGAGATCGTGACCTGAGCCGAAGTCGGACGCTCAACCGACTGAGCCACCCAGGCGCCCCAGGGGGTTACCTCTTGAGACCACAAACTCCTAGGGTTTGGAAACTACCTCTTGCCCTCATCTCAGTGCATCTGAGGACCAGATCGGTGCAGTGTCAATGCCGAATGGGTTTTCATGAATGTTTCCAAACTGTGTGTGACACATTGTAAAGCGCATTCCAGAACTTCTTGACCCCCTCAAGCAACATTACCTAAGTCACATCTTGTGGCCTCTCTGGGCCCCTCCGCTCTGCTGTTTGACCCCATCTCCTCCCCTATGTGCCCGCCCCCCACCGCTCCCTGCCCCACCCCGAGAAATGGGCCCAGCTCCCCCTTCCCTCTGGCCTCCATCACTCACACTGTACTTCATTCCACCTCAGATCCCTTTCTCCCGCCCTCCCTCTCCGCTTCGCTCAGCTGTTACAGGTGAACCCATCCTCCTTTCATAACCCCCCCTCCCTGGGGCTGGTTTCCTCTCTCTCCCGCCACTCCCCCTACCTTGGCTCCCTTTGCAGGCCTCATCATGTCTGTTTTACAAAAAGTAGTTTTAGTGCAAGACTTCATATTAAGGAAGAGGATATCTGCGTTTGGAAATGTTTTTTTATCTTGATTTCTGTTTATTGCATAAATCGCGTTGTGTCAGCCACACTCCTAATCCCACCTGATCGAGCACATCACCTGTTTGAGCTTCCCAGATCCTTTCCGGGCATTGGCCACTTTGCAACGCAGTGGCAGCACTTTCTTTTCCACAAGGAGTTGTAAGTTGTGAAGTTGAATGTGATAACGAATTCGTGTCATCGCCTTCTACAGCTTTTATAAAGGAGCCTGCAAGACACCTCCACAGAATCTGCACCAGAATCTCTCTGCTTCCTTGTCCTGTCCTTACAGTTCGTGTTTCTCAAGAATCAGAAAGAATGTTAAGAAAGATAGATGATAGGGGTGCCTGGGTGACTCAGTCGACTGAGCATTTGACTCTTGATTTCGGCTCAGGTCATGATCCCAGGGTTGTGGGATTGAGCCCCGCGTCAGGCTTTGCGGTAAGTGTGGAGCCTGCTTGGGATTCTCTCTCCCTCTCCCCCTGTCCCTTTCTACGGCTCTCTCTCTCTCTCTAAAAATTAAAAAAAAAATTGGGGCGCCTGGGTAGTTCGGTCAGTTAAGCATCCAACTTCAGCTCAGGTCACGATCTTGAGGGTTGTGTGTTCGAGCCCCACATCAGGCTCTATGCTGACAGCTCAGAGCCTGCGGCCTGCTTCAGATTCTGTGTCTCCCTCTCTCTCTGCCCCTACTCTGCTCACACCCTGCCTCTCTCTCTCTCTCTCTCTCTCAAAAATAAACATTAAAAAATTGTTCTTTCATTAAATTAAAAAAAGAGAGGTGACAGCTGGCAGGTAACTCGTAATCACGTTCACTGTCCCCCTGCCCCCTTCTGTAAGACTTGACAGTGCTGTGTTCCGCAGCTTACATTTTAGATGTTTCCGTATTTGATGGTTAAACTAGGATGTTGTAAGCTAGTTCAGGAGGCTCACCGCCATTTACAAGACTTATTTCTGTAGGTAGAAAACATATTGCAAGTCCCAAACAAGCAACGCACAAGTGAATGTTTGGAACACAGACCGTTGACGGGCGTGCCTGCCGGTACTTGTTTCAAAGTCTAAAACCACAACCCAGGCTCTTCTTTAATCCCAGACATGTCAGTCTTTTCTAGTCCATAGTCCATTAAAATGACTGTTGTGACAATCCTCCCTCCACCCTCGTCCGCATGGCAGATCTTCCCGATGGGTGAGGCCCCTGAGAATGTGCCCTGGAGGGTGGGGGTGGAAAGAAGAGTGTCCCACCTGAGGCTCAAAATTGCCCCCATGGCTGCTGTGGCTCCCTAGGGCCAGCGCCCAGGAAGCCCAAAACAGCACCTCCTCGCTGGGAGCTGTGCACGCGTGTACCAGTCAGCAAGTATTTGAGCACAGAGATGTATAAGCCATGGCCCCTGCTTCCAGAGCATGCAGAGCAACTAGACATAAAAGGATAACTAATGATGCATAATAATCGGCAATGAACGACACATTAGTAATTGTGCAGAGTCGAGAGAGACCGTCTTGGGCTGGGGTGGTGAGCGAAGCTGCAAGGAGGGTGTGGATAGAAACCTAAGCCAGGCCTCAAAGAATTCAGGATAATTGGGGGGAGCCAGGCTGCAAGGTAGGGATGCACTGGGCACGCTCGGTGGCCCCCTGCCCCTGATAACTTGGGTGCTAGTAAAGCATGCAGCACCCACATGGATCTCTTGAATTATAATCTCTGGGGCAGCAGCCCAAGAAACTGCTGTTGGCCAGGTTCCCAGAGACCCCAGGGAGAGGAGCAGCACAAAATGGGGAGGCCCATGCAAGGGAGTGGACACCCTTCCTTCCAGGCTGCTGTGGGCTAAGAGTCACTTAGCCTTTGGGCCTCAGCTGCACTGTCTGGGGTATGAAGCCGAAAAGCAGAATGGGTGGCATATATGTGGTGGCATTGCGACCATCAGTTCGCACTCATTTATTGGCACTTTCCAGGTGCTGGACACTGAGGTAAGCATTCGTCACACCTCATTTCCCACAACAGCCTTTAGGAAGTGAGAATTTTAGTAACCTGCTTTCACACATAAGGGAATGAAAGCTCAGAGAGGTTAAGCGACCTGCCCAAAGTCACATTGCCAGTAAGTGGTGGATCTGGATTCCACTGCGGATGTTTGGGACAGGGGAGCCAAGGGGTGTGGACACAGAAATATTACGTGATGCCTCAGGACAGTAGTTAGTCCAGGCTCAGCTGCTCATGTTTGAAGGAGGGCTGTTTATGCCTACTTATGCCAGATCCATTTCTTTTTATGAAAGAGAAGTTCAAAGCTATTCTGTCCCGAGCAGGGAAAGTTCTGGACAGAGACCCTGTCCTTTCTCATGGTAACTGGCCCAAATGGCCCTAAGGATTTTAGACTATTTATTAAATGTTTACTTATTTTTGAGAAAGAGAGCACCAGCGGGGGAGTCAGCAGAGAGAGAGGGAGACACAGAATCTGAAGCAGGCTCCCTGATACAGGGCTCGAACTCGTGAACTGAGAGATCATGACCTGAACCAAAGTCGGAGGCTTAACCAACTGAGCCACCCAGGTGCCCTGGTTTTAGACTATTTAACTCCCCTCCAAAAAAATTAAACTGTCCAACTCTCTCACATAAGGAATTCTTTGGCTGGGATTGTGGAGTTCATTTCTACCCCTTTGTCCAGAGACAGGCGGGTTTCCCCCGCTCTCTCCATTCAAATCGGGAAGGGTGTTTTGTTTGAAGGGTGAGCCAGGAGTCCCTACGGATGCAAACACAAACCACCATCTCCCACTGTGGAGACCGCGAGCCAGAACCGACTACAATCTGGGGTTCTGGGACAGAAGCCGCACGAAGGAACGAAAGGAGGGCTTTGAGCGTCTGAGGGCACCTTGGGGCTGGCACTGCGAGGCGTCAGGGCAGCAGAAACGTCCGCTTACAGAAGGGCGCACCGCAGAACTGTGGAGCAGCGCCTGCCTCTCCCTCCTTAGACAGAAAGTACCTTTCTCCTGTGGTCAGACTTTGGCCTTGTGCCGTGAACTCCACAAAGGCAGGACTGGCCGCCTTGCCTCCAAGAGCCTAGCATGTACTAGGCACACGGGGTGGCTTTGCAGATTTAGCGTTGCTGTGTGGCAGGGGGCCAGGCTCCGTGCTCACCGCGTAAATAGACACCAGAGCTTTCCTGTCGCCCTCGGGAGGTGTCTTGGGAAATTCAGACTCTCTCTCTGAATAGAGAATGCAAATTGCCACTTGGCTGTACGGCCTATAATTAATCTTATCTCAGTGGTTAACCCATAATTCACGCTGGGCTTTGTTTTGTTTTGTTTCGGAAAATGAAAACTAGGCGTCCTGAGAGATGAACTCACTTTGGTCTCAACAAGTGAAGTCAAAGTACAACATTTCTACAGTGTTTCTGCTTAGAATGTGCTGATGGATGTCAAACAGACAAGTAGGGTCATGGGCGTTGCCAAAGGTCTGGGTGGTTTCATGACTAATCACTATAATTACACGCTTGTTCACATCTGGTTCCCCTGACTACAGAGACAGGGTTTGTGGAAAAAGGAATAGAGATTTGATCAGAAGACATTTAAATAGAAACAGTCCCTTTTACTGGGGTGGAGTGAGGGAGGTGGCATGAGTTAGCCCACCCTGTGGGCTGGGAAGAGGCAGGAGTGTGAACAGAAAGTTGACTGTCAGCTCGTCAGTGGCATCACTGCGCCGGCCATGTGCGGAGACGTAGGGGATGAGAGGCCTACATGTGAGGTTGTCATCCCACTGAGGACAGGTTATGTGGCACCGCCCACAGCCCGTCACCTCCTCAGCCTGGCACAAGGGCACACATTCGAGGTGCAGAGGAAGGGCTTCCGGGGCTTTTTCTGGCCATGGAGAAACTCAAAGGCTGCTGAGCAGAGGTCACAGCTGTCATACTGACCTCGTTTGCAATCTCTACCCAGCAGGATAAAAATATCTTTTAAAAAGAAAGCTTTTAAGGGAACATTCTTAGAAGCCAATATTCTTAACTCTTACTTCTATATTCCCGGGGCAGCTTGTTCTCAACTGTTATCTGCTGATCTCAGTAGAAAAGGGTGGCCAGTGCTCTGTTGAATCAGAAAAGAGAGCAGGACCCATGGGCAGCGAGCATCCTACAGGCAGAAGGGGGTCCAGGCCAGGCCGTCTTCTCCTGGCCAACTGAGTGAGTAACTGGGAGAAGCTTCTTCCCGTTGGGAGAGGCAGAGGAAGGAGCTGGAGAAAAGGAGATGTGCATCTACCACCTGTCTGATGGCTTTGGGTGGCCGCGACTTATGTTTGCACATACGTGATCAGGGGTGCAAACACAACAGAAGACCCCTAGGAAGCAGAGCTGGGTGGACAGAGGGACCAGCTTAAGTAATGAGTCAGCGGAGGACCACTCTTGACAGGCTTTCTTACAACTTGGACCATTTCAGCCTGTTGATGCAATTAAAAAAAAAAAAAAAAAGTGCTGGGGGATATTTCAGGAAACAAGATCTTTGTAATGCTCAGAACAAAAATAGAGGAGAGTGCGTTGTTTGTCTAGAAGCTGCTCCTGACAGATGCCAAGAAATCAAGATCAGTTGCCTCAGGGGAAGATACTAAAGAACTTACATTGTCCAGAAAAGTTCAGCAACAGACACGCATCTTCCAGCTCTCCCGCAGAATGCCCCACGGCAGAGAGTATGTGAAATCTAGAACAAATCACTTGACTCTCACATCAGGAAGACGATAGAGGCTCTAGGACGGCAGAGTATGTATTGCCCCATCACTGTATTCTTCAGACATGGGTGACGTTCCCTCCCATAGGCTGCGGTGGATGTGCATTGTTTTGTTTAAGTAATCTCTCCACCCAATGGTAGGGCTCAGACTCATGACCCCAAGATCAAGAGTCACACACTCCACCAAACTGAGCCAGCCAGGTGCCCTGAGCGGCATTTAAATGAGAGGAACACTGCAGTAGCAAAGATAGGAAGAAGTTCCTGCAGAAAATTTGGGGTACTGTTTTGAAGGTGGAGAAAGAAAGGTGGGGGAGGGGGAGTCCCCGTGGCGGGCTGGCTTTGTCCATTGGGTGCCATCAGGCTGCATGTGGTAAAGCTCTTTATCTCTGTCATCTGATCTTCAAGTTCTTCAAGTGTTTAATGTGGAGAATGTGTCACTGATACAGGCCGAAGGGAAGTGCAGAGATCTTCTTCAAACAGCACAGCCAGGGACTGCAAAGTTCAGGTTTCATTTAGCTGTGTATTTAAATACAATGACACCTCATCATCTTTCTCTCAGGAAAAAAAAAAATGAACTTTACTTTTTAGTAAGTTTATTAAATTTTTTTTTTTGAGAGAAAGAGAGGCAGGGAAGGGCAGAGACAAAGGCAGAGAGAATCTCAAGCAGGTTCCACACTGTCAGTGCAGAGCCTGATGTGGGGCTTGATCCTGTGAACTGTAAGAGCTAAAACCAAGAGTCGGACGCTTAACCAACTGAGCCAACCAGGCGCCCCAGGAAAAAACATCCCTCAGCCTGGTACGTGGATACTTACGGTGGATGAGAGAATGTGTGGTTAAGTTTTGAAGTCCAGGGAAGGGGACGGGGAGAGGCTGAACAAAAGCATAAAGAGGAGCAGAATGGGGTTTTATCTAGATCACTCTTTGTGAGAAATTCTTGTTCTTCTGTGAGTGGCGTTTGCATCCATGAGCCCGGGGTAGGGTCAGGGGGTGGGGACCAAGCAACTGGATAGGGGAGAATCCAGGACACCCACCCAATCCCCTTACACACACACACACACACACACACACACACACACACCCCAGATCCATAGAGCTGGTTTCTCTCTTGTTGCTGTAATATTTTTGGCAACAATCAATCCCTTTAAAACTTTCTACCTTACAGAAAAAAGAACCCAGTGAACACAAAACACTAATTATGTGCATCCCCTCGTGTTCATTTCTAATCGTCGCCAGTATTTATGTACGTCATCACAAGTGTGAATTTACTACTTTGTGTTCTAATTTTTCACTTCATCTTCACATTTCCACGTGTGGCTAGTTAAGCTCTAGTCCCTGAAAGCCCCAAATAGGTAGGAGACATACACTGCCATTTTTATTAGCTACCAACTTCTAGCCATCCTCCAACTGTTGGCTCTGAAGGGGTAATATCGGATCTTCGCAGTTGTGAATAGTGATACCAATCATCCCCAGGCGTCTAGAAAGGTTGAAGGTGATCCGAGCTATGCAGAAACGTGTTTCAAGTCCCAGACCATTTCGAGAGCTTGAAAAGTTCAGGCCCAGATGAAATGAAGTTTGCTGGAAGGCCTTGGCTCCGTACTACTTGATAACAGGTCATAGGTTTAAAGTCCAAAAGGGCTCGGATTTCTACCTCATGTTTGACGTGTGAAGCCTCGATCCGGATTGCTGAGCCGACTTCCCTGCACCTCGGCCCCTGGCGGGGATATGGAGGTGCCGAGTCCCTGGCCACCCCACCCCACCGAGGCGCTTGGGGACAGAGACACCGGTCATGCTGGCATCCCTAATCTGCATGCTCCTCTCCCTGGCTCTTCCCGACCCAGAGAAGTGACCCACCGGCCCACTGCTGCAGAGTAACAAGTGGACCAGCCTCAGCAGAGCAGGCAGAATAGGTGAGCAGCGGCGCCGCCCAGAGCCCGTCGGACAGGCGGAGGCACAACGTGAACGCAGGACAGCGGAGCGCTGATGGACTGGTCACAGCGAGAAGCAGCTGGACTCTCTAAGAGCGGGGCCGCAAGGAAGAGTGAACAAGCCCAGAGCTGAGGAGCTAGCGGTGCCTCCCACAGGGTGGCCTTTTCACCTCGCGCCTCTGCTCTTTCCTTTCAAAGTCATACTTACAATTCATAGGAAATATATGGCATGTTCAGCTTGCAAGACGGAGAGGATTGTCCTAATCTCTTTGCAGGCAAAACCCGCTTCTTTCTTTGTTATTCTTTTCCCAGCGCAGCATCCAGGACAAGGTGAGTGCTCTGCGAAGCTTTGGTGAAGCAAGCCCTGTTCTTATATTCTTCTGAGTTGCTGGTAAACCCCGGGATGCAATTCCAGTCCCGCAGAGTGAAGTCAGCACTGTGTTCTTAAATAGAGCCCGTGCAAGACCTTGGTGACTTGCTCTCTATTTGTGTTTGGTTGGTTGTTTTGGTCTTTCCGTCTCAAATTGCTTGATTGTGATTTGATACCTCGTGCAGCTTGAAAAGTGTAGTTGATTTTTTTGACTGCCATACAGAATGTTTCACGCTTGACGGAGACGTTTGTAATCCCATTAATTAATGTGGTTTAAGATGTTTGCTGAGTTAATACCAAAGATAAGTAAAATGCATAATTCCCTTCTCCCTGTGCCTTTCCAACAGAGCTCTCAATCCCATTGGTTTGAAGCTCTGAGGAGACCCGCAGATCTGAGCACTGAGGATTCGGTGCGGGTCCTCGGCAGATGGGTGTCGGCCTCATCTCCTGGCCAGCAGGATGGATACCACGCCCTTAAATTCCCAGAAGGAGCTGTCATCCTGTAAGGATAAAGAAGACTGTCAGGAAAATGGAGTTCTGCAGAAAGGTGTCCCTGTCCCCGAGGATAAGGTGGAGTCTGGCCAAATCTCCAATGGGTACTCAGCGGTTCCGAGCCCCGGTGGAGGAGATGACACTCAGCACTCCATTCCGGCTGCCACCACCGCCCTAGTGGCTGAGGCTCATCAAGGGGAACGGGAGACCTGGGGCAAGAAGGTGGATTTCCTCCTCTCGGTCATTGGCTACGCTGTGGACCTGGGCAACGTCTGGCGCTTTCCCTACATATGTTACCAGAATGGAGGGGGTCAGTATCATGGGCCGCGAGCAGAGGCTCTGACCCAGGGACGGTCTGTAGATCCTCTTGGGAGGCCAGAGCAGAAATCATGTCTCTTCTGTCTGGTTTCACTGAGGAGTCTGGGAACATGATTGCTCAGGCTTTCGAGCTAGCCCAAAATACAAATCCCCCCGGGAAGCCAAACTGCTAAGTCAGCATGTGTGGGGCTCTCTGGGTCATGAAGTTGGGTAAAAACTCTCCCAAACCCAACCTCGCCAGATTTTCAGCATCCGTACCTTAGTGCTTCGTTCGTTGCAGAGCCCCCTTCTCATCCCTGCATTATCCAAGCTGCATTCTCGCAGCGAGTCCGGAGAGGTTATATCCGTGTAAGGAAACATTGGGAAGTGGCTCCAGGGTCCCAGGCCCTCCCGGGTCAGAGAAGGGTGTCAGCCCGGGTCCAGAATCTGGAGTTAGAACCTGAGCGTGATCCAGAGCTGAACCCGGCCACAGCATGGCATTGATGCTAACCCAGACCATACGCGGATACGCCTTGTATCTCCTACGAGAGTGCTACATTTTTGAGGCTAGAGACTATTTCTGATTCCTCCTCCTACCTTCAGAGCAGTTAACTCGTAGATTATCTAAACCAGTAGCTGACTGTAGTGTGGATATGAGAACCCCCAAGAGGAGAGTGAAGAGGAGTGGGTAGGTATGGGGCTTCTGTGTTGACAATGGACTTGCTATCAAAGTGGGAAAAGGATGAGAACTGGAGGTCAAATCAGTCAATATTTATTCTGACAGAAGCTCTAGGCAGTGATTTGGGAGGGCAGCTAAAACCAGGTTTGGGGAAGAATTCATTAGTGTCCTTCCTCATTGCCTCGATGGCCTGACACACAGTTACCAGGATTTGCTGCAGTTTTTAAGGACCTTGGCCCTTGCAGCTGCAAAGGCAGTTTGGGGGGAGGGCTAGGAAAACCCAGCACCTCTGCCTGGGAGGAGTGGAAGTTGGAGTCACCTTATCTCCAGCCTGGAAGGGCTCACCTTTAGCCTGAGCTTTATATAAGGGGCTGGGTTGCTGGTGACGTTCCTCCTACACCAATTCCCCACCATTAAGCTGGACAGATGCCACCCTGAGAACACAATGTGGTTCTTATTCTCAAGCCAGATTTAGCTTGAACTAAAGCAGCATGATTGTAAGTCAGGTGGGACCTTTCTGAGTTGCACCGACTCCAGGTTTCGGGGTTCAGAGCACTTGACGGGAGGGAACGTTATCAGGGAAAATCACCGCTGACCCACCCCCTGAGCTAAACTTCAGGCTGCAGGTGAGCACTCCCCACCTTGGTGTTTCCACATTCTGCCTCAAGTCACGAGAGCCAGGACACGCCAGCATCTCCAGTGACACAGCAGCCCCACGCTTCCTCATTTTGTGACAAACTACCCTTTTCAGCCACATCTGCAAAGATGGCCCAGAAGGGAGCATTTGGCTCAGCAGAATTCTGGAAATACAGCCAAATGTCAATAGCAAGTGTCTGGGGCCAGGGATGGTACGGATGAACAAAAATACTGATTTGGTGACTTGCAGATTGTTGCCGCTATTGCATGATTGTCACAGGCAATCTGTCCCCAGGGTCTCGAACTCTGCTCCATGTACCAGCTGCATCAGAATCACTTGTGCAGCTGAAAAGTTTCTGTCTTACGCCATATCTGAAATTTCTGCTTCAGGGGGCTGGGGTGGTTGTGTGTTCTTAAGCTCACCGGTGATTATCCTGTGTGGCTGGGTTGGGGGACCTCAGGCCACCTCAACCCTGTCATTAAAAAAAATTTTTTTTTAATGTTTTTATTTATTTTTGAGAGAGACAGAGTGTGAATGGGAGAGGGGCAGAGAGAGATGGAGACAGAATCTGAAGCAGGCTCCAGGCTCCGAGCTGGCAGCCTGGAGCCCAACATGGGGCTTGAACTCTGGAACCATGAGATCATGGCCTGAGCCAGAGTCAGAGGCTTAACCAACTGAGCCACTCAGGCGCCCCTCAACTCTGTCATTTTATAGGGGAGGGAAAATAGAGGTTCAGAGGGGAGAGGGGACTCAGGGTCGTCCAGGTGGTTAGTAGTGGGACCAATTCTGGGGCCTGGCATGTTGCGTCCCAAATCCAGATTCCTTTCCACACACTCTCTGCCTCCTTTGTGTACTCCCTGAACCCCCCGTGTCACCGTGGAGCTCTGGGAGAACACTAAGAGCAGGGGGCACACGTGAGGTCCCTTGGCTTCATGACGCTGTAGCCTCAGGTGGCCCCGTGAATCTTGGCGTGAGCCCAGTCAGTTGGGCTGTCCTGGGACGGACGTGGGCAGGGAGTAAAACTGTTTTCCATCTGATTTAGGGGCATTCCTCCTACCCTACACCATCATGGCCGTTTTTGGAGGGATCCCGCTCTTCTACATGGAGCTCGCGCTGGGCCAGTACCACCGAAACGGATGCATTTCGATATGGAGGAAAATCTGCCCACTTTTCAAAGGTAACTGAAAGGCTCAGGTGGACGGGTGGATGAGTGGGCCCTACAGAGCAGAGGTGATTTCCATCTGTGCATGGGAGCCAGAGACCCTCTTCTGGAATCAATTAGGCCTTAAAGTAGCTCTGGGAGATTACTTAAGTAATTCAGTTTTTGACGGTTTCAGTGGTATGAGATTGTTAAAGGGAAACAATACATGGCAATCAACAGTAAACCTGGGGGAGTCACCTGGGTGACTGTCAGTTAAGCGTCCAACTCTTGGTTTTGGCTCAGGTCATGATTTCACCGTTCATTGAGTCCGAATCCCTCATGGGGCTCTGCATTTGGAGCCTACTTGGGATTCTCTCTCTCACCCTCTCTCTCTGCCCCTCCCCTGCTTGCACTTCCTCTCTCTCTCAAAATAAAGAAATAAACTTAAAAAAATATTATATAAAAAAAGTAAACCTGGGTGCCTAGCTGGTGGAGCATGTGACTCTTGATCTCGGGGTCATGAGTTCGAGCCCCACCTTGGGTGTAGAGATTGCTAAAAAAAGTAGCCTTAGGGGTCGCCTGGGTGGCTTAGTCGGTTAAGGCTCCGACTTTCGCTTAGGTCATGATCTCGCGGTTCGTGGGTTCAAGCCCCGCGTCGGGCTCTGTGCTGACTGCCAGCTCAGAGCCTGGAGCCTGTTTCAGAGTCTGTGTCTCCCTCTCTCTCTGACCCTCCCCTGCTCATGCTCTCTCTCTCTCTCTCTCTCCTAGAAATAAATAAAATATTAAAAAAAAAAAGTAACCTTAAAAAATTATTAAAATAAACATTTTAGTTATAAATAAATAAAAGTAAACTTATAAATAAATAAAAGTAAATCTAACAGACCTGTAAATAAAGAGAATAAACTGATGGTTGCCAGAAGGAAAGGGGGTGGGGGGATGGGCAAAATGGGTGAAGGGGAGTAGGAGATACAGGCTTCCAGCTTCGTAATGAATAAGTCACAGAGAGAAAAGGCACAGTGTAGGGAACACAGAGGCCATGGTGCTGTAATAGCACTGTGTGGTGACAGGCGGCAGTGACATTGTCGTGGGCACAGCAAAACATATAGACTTGTCCAATCACTATGCTGTACCCCTGGAACTCATGGAACGATGGGTGTCAACCACACTGAAATAAAAATATTTTTTAAAGCAAACAAAATAGAAAAAAAGTTTACAGCATTAACAGCACACACACATATTTTCTAAAGTGTGAAATCTTGCAGATACATCCAAGGAATTTACCACATCGCCACCTTTCCACCACCTCTCAGAGTCTTGGGGGATGAAGTGAATGGCGCCCCGACCTGTCTCCTTCCGGCTGCAGGGCCCTCCACGGCCCCGGCGCAGTCTTTCACTCTTGGGCTGTCCTTTAAACTCGGCCTCCCTCCCCGTCTCCCCAGGGATCGGGTATGCCATCTGCGTCATTGCCTTTTACATCGCCTCCTACTACAACACCATCATGGCCTGGGCGCTCTACTACCTCATCTCTTCCTTCACGGACCGGCTGCCCTGGACCAGCTGCAAGAACCCGTGGAACACGGGCAACTGCACCAACTACTTCTCCGAGGGCAACATCACCTGGACGCTCCACTCCACGTCCCCTGCGGAAGAATTTTACACGTAAGTGCGTGTAAGTGAGGGGGGGAGGGGTCTGTTAGAAGCAGGCCACGCCCCTGGGGGTTGGCTTCCTAGGAGGGGGGCTGTGGGAGTAAAAGTAAGTGAGGGAGTGGCCGACTCTGCTTTGAGTGCTCCCCAATCTGGCCCTTTGTGCTGTTCCCCTCCTTTCTTTTTTTAAACTCTTTTTTTAACGTTTACTTAATTTTTTAAACGTTTATTTATTTTGAGAGAGAGAGCGAGGGAGGGGCAGAGACAGAGGGAGACAGAGACAGAATCCCAAGGAGGCTCCATGCTTTCAGCACAGAGCCTGACTCGTGCTTGAACCCACCACGTGAGGCGAAATCAAGAATCGGACACCCAACAGACTGAACCACCCAGGAGCCCCTATTTATTTATTTTGGGGGGGGGAGAGAAAGTGAGCACAGGGGAGGGACAGAGGGAGAGTAAGAGAGAGAATCCACACTCAGCACAGAGAGACCGATGTGGGCTCCACTGTGAGATCATGACCTGAGCCAAAACCAAGAGTCGGACATTTAATGGACTGAGCCACCCGGGCACCCCTGCCCCCTCCTTCCTGATGTGCCAGGCCAGGCAACCCCAACGTGGCCAGGCTGATTCCTCCATTCACATTACAAACTCACTCCCCCATGTCAAAACCGCCCATCTTCCTGGGCCCTGCTCTCAGTCCGTTGTCATGGAATCGGAGCCTCGCGTTGCTTCAGTGGTTTAAAACCATCCAGGGTTTCTGCTTTCATGTGTTTACTTCACAAGTGGCATCTATTCTTTGGAAGAAGGTGCCTGGGATGGGTAGTATCCTTTAATGCCTGAATTTTAGGCAGCTGCAGCCAGGAGAGAGTAACTTGGGGCTGGGGAAGGGCCCACTACCCACACATAGATGCCGCCCCAGCCTGGAGTCCGCCTTGGGGGCTCTGTGCTCTCCTAGGGTCCGTGGGCTGAACGTAGCTCCCCTCCATCAGGACGCGCAGCCCCAGCTCTTCCTGAGGCATAGCGACTGCTCGGTCCTGGCAGCACAGCACTGAGTCTGTTTCTTCTCCGGACAGCCCCCTGGGGGGTGCGGGGGGGGGCCCTCAGCTCACTGGTTCACAGGCCTTCCTTTCTCACTCGCTCCAGGCGCCACATCCTGCAGATCCATCGGTCCAAGGGGCTTCAGGACCTGGGGGGCATCAGCTGGCAGCTCACCCTCTGCATCATGCTCATCTTCACCGTGATCTACTTCAGCATCTGGAAAGGCGTCAAAACATCTGGCAAGGTGAGGAGGACTCTGGCTGCGGACCCCGGCCTGCTGGTGGGCCCCAGGGGATTCAGACTCAGAACTCAGCAGCCCGGACAGCCATGGACAGAGGGACATTGTCTCCTTCAACACCAAACACGATTTATGATGCTCAGTTCCTGTTTACCAGATACGCTTAAAGAAAATTCCAGAAATGGGCCAATCCCAGGAACACATTACCTGATTTTTTTTAAAAGTTCTTTTAACCCACTGGTGGTGTCACAATTATTAATAGTGACAATAATTTGTTGAAAGCCCATGATGGGCCATGGTGATGGGCTTTATATACACTGGCTACTTTATTGCCTTTTGCCAGGCGTGTTCCCATATTATAGATGGGAAGTGGGTTTAGAGGGGGCAGTGCTGGCGAGCTGCGAATCAGATCCCTGTCCGATTCCACAGCCCCTGATAGTTTGCCACCCTGTCTTCTATAGTTACAGAAAAGAAGAGGTACATCTCCTTCCTTGGAGGTTTTTGAAAACAAAAGATACAAACGTCTGCGTGCGGACAACCTGTTTCCACCCCCTTTCTTTACAGGTGGTGTGGGTGACAGCCACCTTCCCTTACATCATCCTTTTCATCCTGCTGGTTAGGGGGGCCACCCTCCCCGGAGCCTGGAGGGGTATCCTCTTCTACTTGAAACCCAACTGGCAGAAACTCCTGGAGACAGGGGTAAGAGAATGAGGAAGACGATGTGCCCTTGTCTGTCATTTTACTAACTGAAGCCAGTCCCCACCCTTCCCCAGGAGGGACAACTATTGAAATTTAGGTTCAACGGCAAGTCTGCAATGGTGCTTTAAACCAGAACTGGAAGCATGAAAGGTAGAGTTGAGGCCAGTAGATTGGTTTATGCCTCAATGTTAGGAGGAGAAATCACACTTGTTGGCACTCGGTATGTGGCCATCCCGGGCATGAGCTTTGAGAGCTGGGTTTTCACTTTACACGTAGCCACCTGGATGGAAGAGTGCGGACCCGGGACGCAGCCCTCACCCCTACCTCTGCTGCCTTCCAGGTATGGGTGGATGCTGCCGCACAGATCTTCTTCTCCCTTGGTCCTGGCTTTGGGGTCTTACTGGCTTTCGCTAGCTACAACAAATTCCACAACAACTGTTACCAGTGAGTATCTTGGGCCCCTCCCCCAAGCAAAGCCTGAAGGTGAGGTGAGCGTGAGTCAGCTGGCCGGGAGGAAGGGGATCAAACTGATGGCCTCAAGCGTGGCTGGGCTCGGGTGTGCCACAGATCCCTGACCAGTTCCCTCGTGGCCAGAGCACCCACCCTGTTCGAACCCTCACCCAGGCCATTCAGAGATTGAGAGGAGCTCCAGGCCACTTGCGTTTTGTGAGAGTCTCTGTATATCAAAAAAAAATTAAGAAATTCCAAACAGATTTACAAAAATTGCAACACATATTAAATATTTAGATTTCACTCATTAATGTGTTGAACAAAAATTGTAATGTGATAATTTCCTTATGTACATATTCACCAAAGTATGATGATTGAACTATTGTGGCCAATACAAAATGCCATAATTTTTGTGGCAAAATCATGTCAGAAATTTTTTCAAAACAGTGAGTGTTGTACCAATTATGATTTCAATATCACTGATCATCTTTATTTACTTTTTAATGTTTGTTTACTTTTTTTTGAGAGAGAGAGTAAGCAGGGGAGGAGTAGAGAGAGAGGGAGAGAGAATCCCAACCGGATAGCACAGAGGCCGACACGGGGCTCCATCCCACATGGTGTGAGATCACGACCTGAGCCAAAACCA
The DNA here is from genome assembly GCF_003009895.1 of Hyaena hyaena. Lineage (NCBI taxonomy): Eukaryota > Metazoa > Chordata > Mammalia > Carnivora > Hyaenidae > Hyaena > Hyaena hyaena. Next base: position 5,164,566 of record NW_024080642.1, on the reverse strand, counting down.
AGAGTCAGATGCTCAACTGACTGAGCCACCCAGGCGCCCCCACTCATCATCTTCAGAGTTAACTTTTTGTTTTAATGTTCTACCACAGAGGGCAGTGTCCAGCTGTCTAATTGTGCTTGTTCATAAGATAATTAACAAATTATTTTATTCTTAAAAAGCAATGCACAAATACCTTAAATGTGGCATTGCATTGGGAACTCGGCCTGAAGTTGTATGATGAGGGGTTCTTTTAGAAGTGTTAGGATATTGGGGCACCTGGGTGGCATCTGACTTTGGCTCATGGTTTGTGAGTTCGAGCCCCAAGTTGGGCCCCAGCTCAGAGCATGGAGCCTACTTCGGATTCTGCATTTCCCTCTCTCTCTGCCCCTCCCCCGCTTGTGTGCTGTCTGTCTCTCAAAAACAAATAAGCGTTAAAAAACGGTTTTTAGGGGCGCCTGGGTGGCTTAGTCGGTTAAGCGTCCGACTTTCGCTTAGGTCATGATCTCGCGGTTCGTGGGTTCGAGCCCCGCGTCGGGCTCTGTGCTGACTGCCGGCTCAGAGCCTG